>NC_061797.1:40087146-40439646 GCF_021462225.1 Girardinichthys multiradiatus | reverse complement strand
TAGTCTGGATTAGATTCTCACTGAAGATCAATGCTGCGCTAAGATGAGACTGATAAACCCTTGATAGCAATCTGAATCCCTGAAGCCATGGAGTGAAGCATGCTGGGCTCAAATACTGAGGAGGAGGTGGTGGGTGGGGATGTCTGGAACAACTCCTCCCCTCTTACCCTGTTTTCTAAAACATTGGAACCAAGCCATTTCTTTCTTATCTCACCCCTACAATTTCTAAAGAGCAAACATTTTGATATTTTACAGCAAAAAATGCCAAAACAAAAATTTTTAAAGTATGAAATTGACTTTTCTATTTCTATTGCCTTTTATTTGTTTGTTTGGTTTCTTTTTTTAACAATTTGTAGCACTATTGGCCTTTATTTTGTAAGTTGACCGACAGGAAATGGGGCCGGGAGAGAGAGAGGAAGACATGCAGCAAAAGTCAGCAGGCCAGGACTTGAACCTGTGCCGGCTGCGTCAACGACTATAGCTTCCGTACATGGGTCACACGCTTTACCTCTGCGCCACCACCGCACCCCTTCTATTGCTTTTTTAGGCCGATAATTAATTGTAAATTCCACATTTCTGATACTGAAAGATGAAGCACTTCCACATATGAATGATGGTGTAGCTTCATGCTGTAGACTACATAACACAGTCTGTGGTCAACAGCCAGACCACACAGGTGGCTGTGGATAATGTTTGTGAGAATTAAGTTTATCAAGGAATAAATTATTTTCTTTCACTATAGTTTTTGCTTTATTCTTCCTCTGTGAAAATATCTGCAAATATCCGTAGATCACATTAAATCAGTGATCCCTCTGGTAAAATATTCCTCCAGCATTTTTATCCACAATATTTTGCTGCAACATCAATAAAAAAATGTTCTCAGTGCCTGAGCCAAATGAAGGAGAGAAAATTTTGGTTGCTGATACTGTCTGAATATTTCAAGTTCCTTTACAACTACTTGTTTATGAACAATTTTAGCTTGAGATAAAATTTTAAGGACCAAATGACATGCTGTTGGAAAACTAGGTGTAGATAGATTAATAGAGTTTGAGTGACTTAACAGGCTGTGTCCTGGTAATGCTTTGACTTTATAACTATATACTGAGAAAAGTGGATACGCACAATAACCACATTGCTTCTTAAGCTGAAGCATTCTGGTGCCACAGTCATTTGGATAAATGTGAGCACTGCTGCCTGTGGGAATGAGGGCAAAATTACTGGTCAGAGACAGAGCAGACTTTGTAATGGCTAACCTGAATGGTGACAAAATGCTAGTGTTTGGAAATAAAGTTTTTGTTTTCAAGCACCATTGAACAATGCAGTAAACTGCAGGCTGAATAATCTCTCCACAGAGCGCCTCTAAATCCCTATGGTGCCAGTTTGTTAGGTCTTCCAGTTACTGCAAAACAATTCTCCTGACTTCCTTCTGCTTACTGGATAAATCATCAGGTAATCTTCACTAAATAAACTCAAACTTGAGCTGCTGACTTTGCTATTGCTACTTTTGTGTTGGGTGGCCACCGTAATATGCATGAATGCCTGAGTTCTGCATCACAAATGTAATGTTATCCATCTTTCTTGTTTTTTTTTTTTTTCAGTGAGTAGTGAAATAAAACTAATTGTTGTCTATTATTGGTAGACATTCATCTAAACTAAAAGACTTCTTTAAATTCTACACAAAAACAGTACATGATTTTTTGCACTATTACACTGAGCATTCAAAAATTGATAGCAAAAAGATGCTCATTGTTACCATGTTTTATTTATTTCATGTATTTTGTTCAACAAAGTTTGGCCTAGAAGCTACAAGCTGTGTTTTATTTTTTTCTGCTCCACTGCATGCTAACAACTTATTTCAACAACTCAGACACCATTTAGCATTAACCCAAGTGGGGCAACAAAACAGCCCACAATCAATGCTGGATCAATGCAGCAGGCAAATCAATCACAGGTTTTTTTTTTTTTTTTTTTTTTCGAATATTTAATTAAACATGGTGGCAAATAACTTCAGGATTTATTATTTGATGCAAAGAGCATTAGCGATTTTCTTCTTCCGCTATGCCACACGGGGCCAGAATGCTTTGCTGGTCAAGAGGCTTAAGGGGACCTGGGGAATAGCATGCAGACACTTTTCCAATATATAATCTTGTGTATGTATACATGAAAATATACTCTCTTGCCTGTGTTCCTAATCCACTGCCGCTCTGGGGCACTCATTTCATTAGACTTCGCCTGGTTGACAGACTGTGAGGCCTCTTTAATATATGGTATAATGGCTGCCCAATCCCAGCAAATGATGCTGATGAGCGATGTGCATTTCATTTTAGTCTGCTAATGTGGCTACTGGAAGAGTGGGAAGGGCTTTGAGAGAGTTAATATGTGGTGATCTTTGTGTTCTTTTGAAAAATGGTTTGTGAAAAACGACCTGAGAGAAGTTTTCAAATAACTTCCTCTGTGAGGCTTTATATAAGACAGTAAAAATCTGCAGTCCAAATGTATTAAATAGAATAAAACTTGCTGCTGCCAGAAGAGTTGGAATCATTCTGAGTTTAGGAGATAACTCAGAGTTGGAGTTGCAAATAAAAATAATAGAAAGATGTGGATTAGCAGACCTCAAAACACAAACATAGAGATGTGGCATAGAGGGCCCTCAGAGAGCTGATAAGAGTGGGCGTGGGTGATGATGAGGCCCACTCATGGGCGCATTGTTCTCCTAAAAGGGGCGGATCTCTCCTGCATTGGTGGTTATGAAGCAGCAATAGAGGTGCAGGGAGAGGGTAATCGTTATTGGCTGTGACAGCAGTGACCTGACAGCTGGGTCCAGTCTTGCTCCAGTGCTTGTTGTACAACAGATCAGACTCAGACACGCGCGCGCACACACACACACACACACACACACGCACACACATGCACTGCAAGCACATACACTCATGTGCAGGGGCCTGCTTTCATGCGTATAAGCTCAAACTGAATCCAAACTGGTAAAATAAATGTTTACTTGGGCCATGTTTTATTGTTTTTTATCTCAGAAAATTAAGTGATTTTTAGTTTATAAAATATGATCTCATGCCCCAGAACACCTTTATTTCTAGCACTTCTCTGTATATTTATGCATGCATTCATGCTGTATATATCAATGTGTATTAAATCATCGTACATACAAACATTTCCTATAGTAGTCTGGCTTTGGTATCAATGTGCTCCAAACATGAAAAACTAGACTGCACGTAAAAATAAAAGAGAAAAAAAACACATAAAAAACACAAACATAATCTGCTTTCCTATTGAATTTATGATTTACATTGCATGCTTTAAGTCTTCCTTAGTAAAACAGAATGTTTTCTAAAAACATCTTCACATTGAGAGTTGAAAAACCATATTTGACTTTTTTATGATTTCAGAATTTGGACATCTGTATACAATATTGCTTAAATGTTATAAACTTTAGTGGTTGAATTTGTAAGATATGCATAACAATGCTATTTTAACAGCAGAAACAGTACTTATTTCTAATTGCTTTATATTTTCCTCTTAAGCAATGCGATTTTCTTCTGATGGTTTGAAATGTAGAATTTTAAGCACAAATATCCTGAAATTTTAACTAGAATTCTTACTGGTACACTGAAGACATATCCTAGGACAAATTACCCAATAAAATAGGTCACGCAACACCTATAGGTGTAACAATGCGAATGTTCAAGGTAAAGTTGTGGACATAAACTAAAACTATTTCAAGCTCAACATTTTATAAACCATCTTATTTAAAAAGCATTCATTTCAATTCAATTTAGTTCACTACAATTAAATCCAGTTTATTTATATAGTGCCGATTCACAACACGTGTCGTCTCAAGGCACTTTACAAAGTCAATTCAATCAAATCATACAGATTCCAAGTTAAGTACATTCATTCCAATTGATCCTACTTATCAAACATTGCTGTCAAATTCAGTTTATTATTCAAATTGGTTAAATTGTTTTCTATCTAAGAAAACCCAGCAGAATGCATTGAATGACTTGCAACATTCACTCCTCTTGGACCAGCATGTAGCAACAATGGACAGTCACTGGCATTGTGTTGTTGACTTTTCAGCAAGCCCTCATACTGAGCATACATGAGACAAGATCTCACAAGGCAAATATAAGAGTTGGAAAATAAAAATCAAACTTGCAGATTGATACAGATATAAGTAATTTTGGTTGGTTTTGGTTGATTGTGATGGAAATTTTATCATCTGTCATTGAGATACCTTCTCAACTACCTTCATACCAGTTGTTTGACCTAATAGTGAAGCAATATGAAAGATGCCAATTTGCAATATCCCCATGATTCCAATACCCAGCTCTTTATTTGCAGGATAAATGCTCTTTTTGACCTTTCTCACCATTCTACAGATGCTTTTGCCAGTAAAACCTATCAGCTGATAAAAAGCAAACTATCCTAATAAACTGTTTACTTACTATCTTTAACTTGGTCTTAACAAAAGTTGCAAAGCCTGCTTGCAAGTGTCACCACTCAATTGGACTAAAGGTAAGGTACACAGCCCTTTATGCTCCATAAAAATCATGTGCTCATGCTACCCCTGACCAATACAACACAGAAGGCTAGAACGTTGTCACCACAGAGAAAGCACAAGGTGTCATTATGTCTTAATAACCTAGCTAAGTTGTCATACAATAGCATTTCCAGGAAATCTTCAGCAGATTTCCATTTACTGCAACATCTCTCTTTGGTATAATTGCCTAATTCCACCACAGAGATTTTTTTTTTTTCCTCTAAATAGGAAGCAAAATCTGTCATAACCTTGTAGTTATCCCATGGTGACTGAATCATATTTAAATCCTAAGGAGAACAAAGAGGAAAGTTATGCTACGCTTGGTAAATAATTAATAAGAAAATGCTAATTATGACTCACAGACAAATGAGATGAGAAATTTTTCACTGGGGTAACATAAGGTTGCTGCTGGTGTAATATTATGACATTGCTGGATTTATTGACAGTTACAAGCAACATGTGAACAATTTTCCTAAAGTAAACAATGTTGTTGTTGTTTTCCTCATTTTACAGCTCTGAAAAAAATAATAGACCATGTTAGTTTGATTTCTGAAATCACCATCTTTACAAGTACAACAGCCTTGACATTCTAGTGGTTGTTTGTCTAAGACAAGCAAACCATATTCTACTTTATGAGGTGATCACCTGAATCCAACAGCAAGGTGAAAGAGTATGTATGTATGTTTTTAGTAATTATTTTTGTAATTAAACATTTATAAATAATCGTATTTAACTTGAATTAGATATTCAGGAAAACACTGATAACTGCAAACTTTAGAAAAGAAAATGTGAATGTGAAAGCCCATTGAAAAATAACAATAGATAATTCATATTTTAGAAGAGAAAGAAGAAAACATTCAATGTAACTCCATTAATGTAAAACTTTATGAAGTCAGTACACTTTCATCTTTTACCATGACTTGCTGATGTAGTGTGGCATGATACAGACTAGTCAGTGTTTCCAGGCCAATGAGTCACTACACGGTCTTTTCAAGCTATCCATTTTTGACTAGACACGGTAACTGCAGAATCATGAAAATATTCAGTTACACGGCTGTTAATGTCCAGATTTTTAAGCCCTCTTTGGCTATGTCGTCATTAGCATCTACTTGCTTACCCAGTATCCCCCTTCAAAGTCCAGGCACATGAGAAAGCTCATTTCCCATGTTGGTACAGCTGCCTGGCCTCCAGTCTCAAACCAGCAGCAGCAACAGCTGAATGGACCATGGTTTGTCATGCTTAAGCAAACTCAAAAATGCTGGAAAACTGATATTAGTGTGTCCACAGTTAAGATGTCAGCCCAGGAAAAGGTTTAGTAGCAATGTAACCTACAAGACTGCTTTTATTAGATATCCAACTATGTTATTGAAGATTCAAAAATCAATCTGTCTCATATTCTATAAAAAATAATCAAAAGGATACATTTTTGGCCTTGCATTGACTTAGCTTTATTACACATTTAAAGAACAATCAGAATATTTCTGTATATTTTTGGGATCTTTTATTTTAGATTTGTTTTTTTTTTTTAGAAGCCTAAACAAAAGCGATTTTACTTTCTAATTCAGAGTTACTACTTTACTGTTATGTGCTTTGATCTAATACGGGAGTGTAAAAAGTGAGATGACCAAGACTCAGAGCAAGTCTTGATCCATCAGGCATTTAACACCACAACCGCCACAACAAAACAAGAAAAGTTGCTTTACTTGGTTCAAAATTGACTTGGCTGATGGGGAAATATCAGCCCTAACAGGTGTTTAAATCAATTGGAAGGTTTCTATAAGGCAGACAGGTTGTTCTGGCATAGATCATTGGACAACTGAGAAGTTCCTCACTTAGGATTTGGAACTAAGTTGGTTAGAAAAAAGGGAAGACAAACACATTGGCTTGGTCTGGCAAAGCCTCAAGTATTCCAATGTTTGGTTCAAGTTGCAAGACTCAGCATATCAAGACCCCATGCTTCTGCGAGGGGAAACATTATGAGGAACTGATCAACCAATCAGAAATCCAGATAATCTGTCACAATATGAGAGACACATTGCATTGAACACATACTGAAAATAGGAATCAATTATTTATCTGAACACATTATTTAGAGTCTGAGAGAACTCTCTAAATTCCAGAAATGTCAACAATGCATCACTGCAGCTAAAATAACTACCTTATGACAATATAATTTCACTGAATAAAAAGCAGCTTCATATTAAAGGCTGAACAGCCTCAATAATCAACATTTAAAGTTATAATTAATGATGAATTATTTTAAAGCTTTCTGCATTTTAAATGATCAAAATAAGCTAAAAGTCCAGCAAGAGATTTTGAAGGGACCTAGAGAAAAGCAGTTTGTGTATGCCAATTCTGAGCTGTTTCTGTGCACTATAGACTCTTATTCTATATTAGGCTGTAACTGTGAGGTTTTGCAACATTTCGAGTCAGTAGATAATAGTTTTACTTCATGAAACAAAAGTGCCAATCTTGGAAAGAAAGAAGCAGACTTTTGCAATATTTCTATGGACATAAGGCATAAAAAAGACAAAGGTGTGGGCAATATCTGCCGAATTAAATTATTTTGCTGATTATTTCCTTAGTTTGACAATGGCCATTAACTAACAAAGGAGCATAAAGAAACTAATCTTGCAGACATATCCTGTGGTAAAATATTTTAGAAACATTATTTGAAATCCATCAGCCAGAGGCAAAAAATCAACTTCCCATGTCATCGGCTTCCTATCATGCCAGGGGCAATGTTAAGCCATGTTTGCAATTGATTTGAAATCTTAACTCCTTTCCAAAAACAGCCCCACAAAGTTAATTTCCATCATGTTTAGAATGTAACAGGGAGAAAAAATTATTGACCACAAGTACAAACATTCAAGGCAATTACTGCATTTGAGATTTAATTGAGAAAACTTTGTCAATCTAAACATCAGTAGCGAATATTTATAATTTTAATGGAAGTGAAATTATGAACATCTGAATAATTGGGGATAATAAATGTGTATTTTAACAATTGCATCAATCTTACTGTATCCAGGAAGTTCTCCAGTCCCACCACCTTGTAGTTTCTGTCTCCCTCTCATTGCCTTTCCCTCTCCCTTTCTCTTCTTTCCTTTCTCTTGCTGTCACCTCTCAAAGACCCTGTCAGCATCCAGCCAGCTTGCATTTTAATTTGGCCCTGAAGTTACTTATTTCATTATCGATCATCCGTAATGCTGAATCAATGTTCATCTTGTTACGTGGGCCATACTCGTGTAATACAGTGATAGTGGGAGCCCAGAGTTACTCATTCCCTTTACAAAGTGACTTTACCGTAAAATCAATGCCTTGTGTTACTGATACAGGAGGAAACTGAAGCAAATGGAGTGAAAGGGAATGGACAGAGAGGAACCAAATTGGAGAAAAGGTACAACTCACCTTCAAAGCATGCATTTCTAGTTAGTGTGGACATTATGTTCCGTCAAGCCCAGGATTCATCACTAAAGTTGTTTTTGTAATGCTTCATACAGTACATAATGTGATAAGATATCTGTTCAACTGATTTTACATTGATAAAACAGCGGACTTCATCTGTGCTGTGGCCTATTTTGTTTTAAAATAAGCCTCGGTTAAATATTTTGATTTTCCCCAAATATCAGCCTAGAGAGATGTTTTGTTTTTTTACCTAGAGTCTGTTAACACAGACACACAACACAACAAGTTTGAAGCTGCCTGGCCAAAGCTCTAAATCTAAAACGGATGCTTCAGTTTGTATGACTGAATTTAGTAGTTGCCTGCACCCTGACGTTAACAAGTTAATGTGAAACACTTGCAAGGTTATGCATTAATTCACACTTTGATCCGCCGTCATAGCCCAGTTTAATAAGTTGCAGTCCATTGACTATTAATTTGTTTCCAAATGGTGCGAGCACAAGGAAAGGGTTCCAAAATGTTTTACTTTTCCACTAATGCAAATCAAACTTGGGCTATCTATTTAACATGCATGATTGGTTGGTGTAATGTAATTAAAAATCCTACTCTTTAAATTATGCCAACAGTGAAAAAAAATTAAACTTTAAATGTATTTTCAAAGTACACTTGCTTCTGCTGCTAAGAACAATTAATTTCCAGAAACTAATTCGTTTATTGGATTAAGCCTCTGTTCTTTAAACACTACCGGATTTATGGGCCCTTTATTTCACCCTAATGGGACATAAGTTTTAAAAGAGTATATTTGGAGATTGAATGTGTTGCACAGTTAGTTTTTTAGGTTACCAACATATTTAGGTCTGAACCCGCTGAGGAACATTCCTCAAAGAACAACAGCAGCTCAGAATAATGAGTTTGTAATAAGAAGGGTTGGGCACTTTTGTGAATTATTCCCAAACTTTTTTTGTTTTATGTTTTCAGATTAGCTTGCTTATTTGGCCTCAGCTGACCATTAGCTTTTGTTTATCACATTTGAGGTGGTGCATATTATTTAAAGCTAATCTTTCCGTATGTAGCCTATCTCACATAGATTAATTCATTTTATTTTATTTTCCAATTCTTGTTCTTTTTCGTAATTAACTGCAAAGCCGATCAGCAAAGGCTCTCTTAAAATCGATTTTGCAGAAAGAGTTGTGTACTGGCAGCCTTTCTCTCTGTGTGTGTAACCGAGGAGTTATGGAAAAGATCCAAATGTGTAATTCGACGTGTCTCTGTTTGAAGCCTTTGATCTCGCCTGTTTTTGCAGAGCGCCTCGGCTCATCATTTGCGACGTGTCGCCTGGTGCCCTGAGTATTGCATAAGGAACTACTGTTGAGCGATAGGCCGTGTATGTTTGCTTATGAGAATGTGAAATTGTGTCATCTGCATAATTACCGTCGAAGAGCTCTCGACAAAACAGCCCTCAAGTCACTCGCGTGTGATTGCCCTTTTTCTTTTTTTCTCCCTATTTACAGCTGCAAACTAAATTGACTCCTGCGCACTAACAACATTTAGAAAAAGAAATAATTAAAACAAATAAATAAATTATTATTATTATTATTATTATTATTATTATGGGTGTGTGGCTTTAGGGGAAGCTCAGCACATGTTTGCTGTTTACCAAGACTCAAGAGGGTTGCAGCACCTAAATGCTTTTATGGCTGCGCCAGTTTCCCGGGACGGTGTGAAAGTGTTAACTTAGTGCGTGCTGTGTTTGATTAGGGGCAATAAATCAGACAGAAGTCTCTAGTCTGGGTGGGTGGGGCGGTGGGGTTGGAGGGAAGAGAGCTGGGTGGTGAGGGTGGAAGTTATGTGCTACGCGGTCCCAGAGATGAGACACGTGTCCATCCGGACTGGAGGCGCTGCTGGGCGGATACAAAACAGGCAGACACCTCGCTGGACTCTCAGACTCTCACTTGGAGCAGCCACGTGGTCTCTCTCGCTCTCTCTCTCTCTCTCTCTCTTACACACACACATACACACACAAGATTTTTAACCGTCTTAAACTTCCTCTGCATCTAAAAGTAACATCTCCCCCACAGCCCTTCTTCTCGCCCCACGTCACCGTCTGGACCCCCTCAGTTTTGCGGGTCGATGCAACACGGACGTGAGCGCGCACCCGCGCCTGTGCGTGCCCGTGCCATTGACTGCTACGTAGTGATTACCATTCCGGTCGGATGGCACCAGCAAGCCTCTGTAATTAATAACCCCATAATCCGGGTTGGGTATAGCCTAAATCGGCGAGGAACACACACACTTAAACACACACACTTACAGCCAGGGCAGAGTTTTACAGAAACAAGGCGTATCCTTATGGGTAGCCCCACGGTAGAAATTATAGCTGCCATTATCCCTCCCAGACAATGATAACTATCTGCTTCAAAAGAAGATTAAAGGTTTATACTAGTTCAGAGTTCTTGGAAAAAAAAACGGATCGCATTATCAGACCAGAACTGAGATTGATGGGATTTAATCACGCCGTCAATAAGGCATTAAGACTTATAGCATATTTAAATGCGGTGCGCGGGGATAATATTAATAGCAGTAAAAAAAAAAAACAATAATAAAAACAACTCAACTTCTGCGGTTGTTTGGCGAATGATTAACAAAACAGATGCTGATAGCTACCAAAGTCGGCTCGAGATGCAATTATGCTTGTCCCGAATACACACTTTTCTATATTGAATTCATGGAATTCCAATTTCTCGCTCTCTTGTTTAGGTTTAATCCACATTTTTTACACAAAAAGAAACAGGCTGCATCTAAATTACCTAATGGGTGTATTTAAGGATGAAGGTTTTGTCAAATAACAGATCAACGGTGTAATTTAAAATCACAGAATATTTTTTGGTTTAAATTTTTGTGGTTATTATTATTATTATTGTTATTATTATTATTATTATTATTATTAATGTTATTGTTGTTGATTTTAAACATTTTTCCCTCCAGTCCAATCCAATTAATTGTGCATCTCTCTGATTTTCACAGTTGTTACTTTACACTTATAGCCTTCATTAAAAGCATAATGCGTCCCATCATTGGCATCTTCCCTCTTTGATACCAAGCGGTTACACGCGACCCCGTTTGATGTTTTGAATCAAAAGAATGACTCCGATTCTGCTTCCTCCCCATGAGTCCAAATGGCACCTCTGAACCGGTGCAGAAGAGCGATGCTCTTGCTCAGCGATCAAGCCTTAAATAAATACATTTTAAAAAATTGTGACAAACATCATGCTTTTGCACATAAATTCATTATTAAAGACAAAATGTTCTGCTTGTAGTTTATTTAAACACTTTGGAATATATTTACAGTATATCACAAATGTTTGAATGTTTGTAAACTTTCATAGCAGAGAGAAAGACGAGTTTAAATATTAGTTTATAACAGACTAGATTTAAAGCAGGATGTATTTTCAGTTTTGAAGCAGAACTTTCAGTTTCATCGAAAGAAAACTTTGCAAGTGTTTGAAACACAAAGGTAACAACGAAAGAAAAAAAAAGATCACCAACAAAGTTAATCATCATAATGCCTCAGACCTTTGTTCGTTAAGGCCACAATGTTTGAATAATTTTTAAAAGTCTGTAGAAGGAAAAACACTACATAAAATAGATTGGCGAGCCATAAAATGAGATTTGAAGCTCCATTCAAAAAACAGCTCCCGACATTAGTGCACTTTTCCGAGGGAGAGAAAGAGGGAGGGAGGAAGGAGAGGGAGGGAGGGTAAAGGAGAGAGAGAGAGAGAGAAAGAGCGCTGTTTGGCGTGCGGTTTGTACCAGAGGGGTGAGATTTGAGAAATAGGAGGGGCTTCTAAACGACTAGAAATGTCAATCTGAGCAAGGGAGTCCCAATAATCTGAAGCAATCTGTAAGGACCTGACCTTAGTCCATCCAGATCAATAGGGAAGTGAGGGTGGAAAGAAGACGAAGAGGAGGAAGAAACAAGGGGCGCAATCGGGATCGTTTACACTGGCTGTTCCCGAGGAAATATAGACTTCCCGTCCCTGACATCTTTTGTTGCTCACATGTTCACACTGTAAAAGTGGATACCGAGGCAAGTCCGTTGCTGTGCGAGGCTGCAGAAGAGTCTTCCTCCCCGCTTCCTACCAACATGTCTTTCCCTCAGCTGGGATATCAGTATATCCGACCGATATACGCGCCGGAGCGCCAAGGGATCGCCGGCAGCGCCCGGGCCGGGACGGAGTTGAGTCCGTCCGGCGCACTTTCCAACGTTCTCTCCAGCATGTACGGATCTCCTTTCGCCGCAGCCGCGCAGGGCTACGGAGCCTTTCTACCTTACTCCAACGAAATATCCATTTTCAACCAATTGGTGAGTGTCAACCTCTATATATTGAGTTTTCTCAACTTTTACGCAGAGAAACTTTTTGGGCGCATTTAGAGACAGAACTTTCAGAGCGCCGGGATGAACTTTGTAACTTGACATTTTTGTTAAAAAGTAGTACAAGTAGTAAAGTGACACATTAACAAAATCTTGTTTGAGTCTATTCTTTAGTTTCTCTGAAGACGATTACAGCGAGTAAATAAAGTGAAAAACATGGTGGAATTGCATAGTTTATCAATAAAAATATTTAAAATCAATACTTTTATTTTTGTTTTCGTTCACTTGCATATGGAACAAAATAGAAATGTTAATAAAACACACATATATGAAAAGCTTTTTTGTTTCTACCTTAACAGGAACCTGCTGTTTTATCATTTTGCTGTAAAGGAACACTTAACATGAAGATTCAAGACTCATGAATCCGTCTTTGTTTTTGCAGGGTGCTCAGTATGATCTGAAAGACGGCCACAGTGTCCAGCACCCCGGGTTCGCCCCCCATCACCCTGCTTTTTACCCATACGGCCAGTATCAGTTCGGTGACCCATCCAGACCCAAAAACGCCACCAGGGAGAGCACCAGCACCCTGAAGGCCTGGCTCAGCGAGCACCGCAAGAACCCCTACCCCACCAAGGGCGAGAAGATCATGCTGGCCATCATCACCAAGATGACCCTCACCCAGGTGTCCACCTGGTTCGCCAACGCCAGGAGGCGGCTAAAGAAGGAGAACAAGATGACCTGGACCCCACGGAACCGCACCGACGAAGAGGGGAATGTTTACACCAGCGACCATGAGGGGGAGGAGGGGGACAAGAGGGAGGACGAGGAGGAGATTGACTTGGAGAACATCGACACGGAAAATATTGAGAGCAAGGACGACTTGGACGAACAGGACGACCTTCACTCAGACATTAAACTAGACGGAAGGAGTGATTCTGAGATTTCGGACGGGTATGAGGATTTACAAGGGCCAGAGCAGAGGTTTCTGAAGGCTGTGGGGAAGGAGGCCAAGGAGGCGCAGAGAGGAGGGGAGCTCTTCCACAGCCACCACAATCACCACCACCACCACCACCCATCTTTGGACATCAAAGTGTCCCAACCAAACGCAGAACAGCTCAAACTCAACCCGGTGTCCGTCAGCTCTCCGGCCTCTGAGAATAACCCAGCCCCGGCCCAGAAACCAAAGATCTGGTCCCTGGCAGAGACGGCCACGGCCCCCGACAATCCGCGCAAGTCGCCGCAGGTGAACGGCAGCGGGGCGGCAGCGGCAGGAGGAGGGACGGCCACCCAGACCATCCTCGGTCCGCACAGACTAATCTCTTCCTGTCCCGTTGGAAAAATCCAGAACTGGACGAACCGAGCGTTCTCGGCGCACCAGCTGGCTTTACTGAACTCTAATCATTATCTGGGACTGGCGAACCAGGCCACCGCCACCAGCCTGGCCCTGTACAGCAGCAGGCAAACGGAGGACAAGAGTCATAATTCAGAGACTCCAGTCACAGGTACATGCTCCCGGCACTGAGACCCGCATGTAGAAAAAACAAAACTCCAGAGACACTGTAGGCCATTTCCTGTCATTCATTTCTTTCATTTTAGATTTCCCTTTGCCTTCTTCACCTCATGGATATTTTTTCTCTCTCTAAGGCCACACAGACGATCAGTGTTAAAGTGGTACAGCTAGGAACAGACAGTGTGTGTGTGTGTGTGTGTGTGTGTGTGTGTGTGTGTGTGTGTGTGTGTGTGTGTGTGAGAAATTGTTGTGAAAAGAAGCTCAGCACTATTAAATATTAAAGGAAACAAAGGCATTTAAGAAAAATGCTGAATTTGCTAAAGAAAAAAAAACTATTCCCAATTTTCATCATTACATTGATTTAGAGAGAAGTTCAAGTGTTTTTTTTTTTTTGGTTGTTGTTGTTCCTTCAAGACGGATAATTTTCTAACAAAAGTCAAAGTGAGTTGAGATAATAGGGAGCAAAATTAGTGCAATTTCATGTTAATTTTCTGTCCCTCAGTTGCAGAAAGATCTAGTGCCTTTGGATGCAAAGAAAACGGCAGATCAAACAGACAGAAGACTGTCTGATTGTGACAGTTTAGATTTTTTTTATTTTGATGCCATCTCATTTTTCTTCTTTTTCTTTTGTTCTGCTTCTTTTTTCTAAAGCCATATTTTCCCAAATGAGCTTTGATTCTGAGAATTTCATTCATCCCCGTGTGTGTGTGTGTGTGTGTGTGTGTGTGTGTGTGTCTGTGTGTGTGTGTGTGTGTGTGTGTGTGTGTGTGTGTGCGCGCGCGCGCGTCCGCGCATGGGTGTGTATGTACACCACTTGTGTTATTTCGTTAAGGCCTCTCTCTTTACACTTGTTTTGGTCATGCAAATGAGCTCAATGCAAATTCACTTCAGGCTCGTTTTATTAAAGGCAGGTGTCACTTTTATCTCACTTTACGGTTTAGCTCTTCATGATGCTGTTATTACTGTTTATTTTCTCCTACCCCGCACTGCATTTTTATTTAGCTTTCACCCCCGTGTATTTCATTTTAAGGCGTCAGGACCGACTTAAAACAGCGACGGTTCCCGGCTCCTCTTTTCCTCCTTCTCATCTTTTAATTTGAAATCGAATATGGAATGTAAAATAAGAATAAAACATCTCTGTATAGCCTACTTACATTGTAAGCATGTCCCGTGTAAAATTGCTAATGTAATAATGTATGAACCTGTAGTCTGTGAGCTTTTTTCCTCTTTCTTTTTGTAAGTTCTGTGAGGATTTGATGTTATATTTTTTTTGTATATAAAGTTAAGAATATGTACATACTTGTGAACCAAATTGTACAAGAAAGTCTATATTTTTGGCTAATAAATGAACTGCTGCAACTTAAAGAAAAAAAAATGCTTTTCTTAATTTTTCTTTTTTTTTTTTTTTCTGTTTTGGTTGGAGGTATTTTGACAGCTGCTTTTGATGGCGCAGGTTGTGCACAGCAGCATCGCTCTGGGTTTGTGTGTGTGTGCGTTAGTGGACAGCCTGGGGCACAGACTTCATCCTCCGTGGCAGTGATAAGTAAATATTCGAGAAGGATTTATCACACTTTTATAGCGGAGGGACTTAAGCATAATTAGCCAGCGCTGCGGCATACATTTGGATATTAATGTTGTGGGATTATCCCCATATAGAGGCGTAGCGCTCATATTAAAAAGCATAATTCTTTCATTAACTTTCGTTGAAAATTGCGCATTTTAAAAGAGACTTAAGGTAATGAATGGCTGTTTGAACATCACTAGTTCAGTCGATCCAGAAGATGGATTTTTGGCTTTCAAGCATCTCATTTTACTCCGTTTGTATTGCGTTCAATGTCGCGCATAAATCATACATTTTTCATTCTACCAAGGCCGCTTTGTGGTATAATTGTAATATATCGTGGCTGTATAACTAATAATAACATCATTTATTTTATTCGCTTGTGATGTGATCATTTGCATGTGTGAGAGCTTATCAGAGGAAGTTTATGTAAACTTAGTGTTGGAGCTCCCTCTACAGTCGCATGCAGCTGGCCATGCTCTGCTGCGCGCACACACACACACACACACACACATTGTGTCCAAACCTCTACCACCCTCCCATCCCACCACCCCTTTTCTTAATTTATCAGACCAGATGTGATGTAATTTCGATAATAATATTTTGTATTTATAAATATGCGCAAGTTCATGCCCTTAAAAAACTGCGTGTGGCTAATTTTTTCAGACAAATTGAAAAAGTGATCAGAGCTTCAGTTGGATAATAAATAAATTAATAATAATCAGAGGCTCCTTTTTGTCTCTCCTCTTTTTACAACATCTGGCTAAGTTTTTCCTATCTTTGGTAATTTAGTATTAGAGTTGGACGACTTCTCAATTCATTCCTGCAAATCATTTTATTTGTAAAAAAAGAAAAACAACAACAAAAAACCGATAAGATCAAATAAAACATCAGAAAATAAAAATGTTAGAAAGGAGGGGAAATAATAATAATGTAGGGGATAACCCATAGCTATGAAAGTGCTGAAGAAAGTAGGACACATTTTTATGTTGAAGTGTTTTTTTTTTTGTTTTTTTTTAACAGAACAAAATATTTATTGCAAAATAAAAATCAGTTTATTTCCCTTTGCTTTTTCTCAAAGTTTGCATATAAAAGCTGCAAAGGCCTAAAGAGCCCCATCTAAGGGCCTGATGCATATTCATGAGTGGAATCAGCCAGCAATTTTTTAAACACAATTTTTAAGGGATGTTCTTTACACCTAATATTCATAGGTGTTCAATGTCCATATAAATGGTTTTAAATGGCTCACAGAACCATTTAAAGGTTGCCATTAAAAGCGACACAGATTCTACAAATCCAAAAAGGTTTTTGCTTGTTTAGATTACCTTAGAAAAACAATAAATAATCAGTGAACTGTGTTTTCAAGCACACAGTAAAAGAGGAGTCAATATATATCCCCTACACAGTTCACAGGATGTTTGCTCCTGAGGGGACCCCACAACATGGACCCCTCTTGATCACCAGGATTTTACTTGAAACTAAATGCTACTGAAGGGCCAGTGATCATGTCTGGGCTCAGGGCCTCTCCTCAGATCAATGCATGAAATTAGGGATTAAAAATGCCTCTGCAGAAACAAAAGTAATCATGGCTGCTTATGTCGCCATACGTGTCCAACCTGCTCCTGGCTACAAAGAGCAAATGGAATGCATTAGCTTACATTTTGTTCTGAGCCTTTACGCAGGAACCATTTCCAGGGGGAGAAGCGGACGGGTGTGTAACTCATTTCGCCGCACGTTAAATGGATGTTCTCTCTGCTAATGAGCAATAATCAACACTGACTCCTTTGCTTGTTTCTGAGGTCCATGCTGCGTTAAGTGTTCAGAGTTTGCAGGGGTGCAATGTAGCACCCAACAGCTTAACAATAATCTAATCATAAAATCAAAAAAAGTTGAAAAATTACATTTTTTTTTCGAAATCAAAATCCTCAGGCTAGTCTCGGTTTCTGCATAAATGGTACCCTGTAGCCTCTTTTTCTAATGTCCCCAGGCTTAACCAAACACACCCACTCCCCGGAGAAACCACAAAAATATCTGAAAATAATTGATCTAAATGGACAGGAATCTCCATATTTGAAGGTTTTACATATCACAAAACGTGTTTTAAGTCATCAACAAACAATGTAAAATGCTTCACGTCAAATCAGTCAATACATTGGGCTTCAAAATCTCTCCGTCTCAAAGCATTAACAATTCTACTTTTTTTGTATTTTCATAAATAGAATAAATCTCAAATTATGTTGTAAAGAACCTTTGTTCAATGTAGAGCAAATCCAGTTAAGCCCTGAGTAGTGCAAATATTAAAGAGCTTGAACCAGAGATTCAATTTAGTTCGTGTTTTTACAGTAGTATTTTCCTGCAGACCCTACGTTGTCCACTTGTTGCTATTATCTGGAGATTAGCAATGAAAATGTTTATATATTTTTTTAATTTATTTATTTGTTTAATTTTTGTTTGTTTGTTTCCTGTCCACTGCACATATCAATAAGCAATCAACATAAATGCATCATGTTAATTGTTTTTCATAATTCTCTAACGTATGTTTAAATTGTATTAATTTATTGATGGATTGATGTAATTGTCTAGTGGCACCACCCAGGCCATGCCACCCTGAGCAGAGAGCCAAGTCACCTATAGTAAAAGCCCCCACTGCCTGAGGCCTGTGCATCGGACACTGCGTTTGTGAAACTGTGCTTTAAGATTTCTGTTCAGATTCAGATTTAGCCCCTTTAAAGGCAATCACTTCCCATTCATGTTCCCTGTTCTGTAATTAAATACTTATCAATTAACTGGTGTGTGGTATCAAGACTGTGGGAAACATGGACAGATTTGACAGAAAAAACAAATTAAGCTTCGTTTCGTGTCTGATCACATTTCATATGTTGTCTTGAGTGCTGTTGACCTCGGCTCGCTTTTGCCCTCCACACACAAGACAGAACTCCAATTATTTAGAATAAATAGTTACTTGGGAGGAGAAAATCTGAAGATGCACATTTCTGAAAAGGAACTCTAATGTGTCTATCAATGATCTTGTAAGCAGTGGATAGAAGTGCCAGGCAACTGGAAGAGTCTGGAAATGGAGCCATCAGAGGACCTTGTGTGAATGGGGAGAAACCATGAAGTAAATAAACACTAGCGCAGATCTTTGGAGAGGGTCAGAGGTGTCCTGTGAAAGAGGAGGCCGCTGCACATAAAGAGGGTCACTCTTGTGTTTTCACCTCATCCACCCCTTCTGTCAGTTTTCCTCTTCAACCACGGCCCCCTCCAAGATCCTGCATGGTTCTGCCACATCCCCTCCTTCCACCAAGACAGACAAATGTCATCTCCTTTGTGGAGCTATCTGGGGTTAGAAGTGGCCCGCTGTCTTTGTGCACAGAGCTAATCCTTTTATGAGCCTTTGTTGATCCCGCCCCCACCAGAGTGCTTGCCCAGGCCAGGAGAGTTGCCCCTTTGTGAGCATCGGGCCTGTGTGTTACCTGACAGTGACAGCACATGTTCCAAACAGCACACACGTTGGTGCAAAGGCCTGTGGGCCGCTGCACTCCATGGCAACTTGTTAGGTAAGAGAAGAGCTCAGTTTTACTTCTTCCAAACATTCTGTGTCTCCTGCATGTTTTATACCACATGCATTATTGAGAATCCAAGTGAAAGTGCATGAGTAACATGCTAAAGAACTGCCAGAGAGTATAGAGAGCATGGTTTCTGTGCTTCCTTAGGTTGAAGAAAGGACAAAAGGACTCAGAAGAAGTGACATTCTCCGGGGCGAAGCGAGAGAGAGAGGGGGCACTGATTTCATGCCTTTTGTTGACGAAGGTTAGGGAGAGAAATTCTTTCTCTGCATTCGAAAGGCAACAAGTGGGGAAGGGGGCCACAGGCCAGAGGGAGAGAGAGTGTTGGGGGCGGGCTTTTGCCGTTCACTCAGCTGAAAGATTGTGCTTTTCTCAGCCCCTTTCAGATCTCTCATACAGGCCCAAGTTACAGAGCAATTATGGAAATGAAGCTTTGAAGGCAAGTAGAGCCTCAATTCAGTTTCTCCTCAGGACAGAGCAAAGGCAGCCTCCTATATAAAACATGTTTCAGCCCCACATGTGTATGTTCTGAACTTTTTTACACTGCAAACAAAAATTGTGTTTCTAAGAAGTTTCTTACTAAAAGAGCCTCTCTTCTCCTGGTCAATTTGCAAATAAAACTTTTACTGTGAAGATTAGCAATAAATAAATAAATCAAAAGGCTGGGTTTTATTAATGCCTCCAACAGCTGCATGATTTTACCAGCCTCATGTCCCCTCTCCACTCACATGCCACTGACAGAGGCCCAGCAAAAACCATCAGCGCCGTGCTTTCTCAGCTTTGTACATTAGTCAGCGGTGTAGCCCAGAATTTCACCACCTTGTGTGAACTAATAAGACACATTTTTTCCAGCTTTTGAGAGGATCGCAGGAGAGTGATGTCCCAACATCGCCCGACACAGCAGAAGCCTTGTACAGCAGTGTCTTTACACTCAGAGCACATCTGACAAATGCCAATACTCCGGCGTTCACTCATCACTGTTAATGAGAGGACATATTTTGAACGCTTCCAATATTTGTACAGACTTCATACATGATGAAGGCCCTTTTCTTTCCAGTCACTGGCAGAGAGGACAAGGGTGGGGTGAACGAGGGGGTGCATTCACGGCTCCTCAGAATTGCCTGACTCCTGAAGGGGACTTAATAAATTCTTCCTCCTTGGAACACTGTCAAACAAGTCCGTTCTTACATCTCCCATGAATACATTACCAACAGGCTTGATTGATTAGAACCCCCCGCAAGAGAGTGAAGCGATGGACCGACTCCCCCGGTGTGATTAATAGACTTTATTAAAAGAGTCCTTTCCTTTTTAATAACGGTAATGTAAAGGAAGGCATGATGGAGGGGGTGGGGTGGGGGTGCACAGGAAGTCTAACGATAATCGCCATAGCTGTCCCACTCTTTCATTAACATCCTCTTTAGTTGGGGTTTATTTTCATTTCTTCCAATAGACTTTATCCATCACTTCTCTGTGAGAGTCACACAATACGGGCTTTTTTATTAACCCTTTTTTACTTTTTGTGCCAATATGAAACTCTTTAAAACATCTCTCAAGGGTAATATGGGAGCCTTATTGAATGTGATTCGTGTTAGCAGTTTACAGCTAAATGAAATAGACTTGGGAACCAAAAGACATCTTTAATGAATGTGTTATCAGAAATCAAATAATGGCTATATTTTTTCTGGATCCAGTGTCTCAGTTAGGATAGGCTGATGTGCAACGTAGAAAGTAACTAAGCATTGTATTTAAGTGTACCTTGGATTAGCCAGTACTGTAACCATTTTTTTTTCTTTTATTTAGTTTCACTTCAGTGCATCTTACAGGAAAAATAATAGATATATAATCCCTAAATAACCTTCACTGTAATTTATTGCACAACATGGGGAGGGAGTGCAATATATATATATATATATATATATATATATAAAACAATAATCATCTCTGGACAACATGTTGTTAAAAAGGCCTCAAGATCACACTAATATGTCTGATTATTACTTTAAATATGATATTGTGTTTTTCTATATATATATAAAACAGGAGCAGAAATTGATTTATGAATCTCCCACGTTGTCCTATTATTTTATTTTTTTTAACTCATGATTTAGAAAATGACACTCCTGAAATAATAATAATAATAATAATATGGATTATACAGATAATGAGGTAAAGAATAAGAAGAATTTCATCATTTGTTTTTGAACACAAAATAACACCCTTGTGTAAATGCATATACATTTACAGTTAAACCCAAAATTACCCATGGCAGATCTAGGCCTAAAGTAATATTTATTTATCTTTAGTTTCACAAATAATGTTTGTCTGATTGGAAGAGAAATTAATATTTTAAATTGGCCAAGCCAGAGTTCCGACTTCAGTCTGATAGAGAATCTGCAGAGGGTTCTAAAATTAGGGTGTTGTCAAGAAGGACTTTCAACCTAAAAGACTTATCACCAAGACAAGATCAACATACCAGTGTTATATATATGTACCGTAGAGTATGATAATGCCCTACCTGATGTGGCAAAAGTATGCTGGACGTTCCTGGAAGATGAAGGAGTTGATATCATTTATTGGCCTACAGACCTCCCTAACCTAAATCTAACTGAACATCTCTGGGACGTCATATTTGGGTCCATCCGACGGCACTAGGTTGCACCTCAGACTGTCCAGGAGCACAGCGATGACATGGTCAGGATCTGGCAGGACATACCCCATGACACCATCCGTTTTCCAACGTTGTCAGGCATGCATACAAGCAGGGCCATACACACTACAGAGTACCATTTTGAATTGCCGCAATGACATTTCAGCAGATTTGACTAACCTACAGCATCAGTTTTTCAGTTTAAATTTCTCTGTGACTTTGGATTAAGCCCTTCGTGGGTTGATCATTTTCATGTCTTTTGTTCCTAATACATTAGCCATTCCATATCAGCATGGTTATCCAGCATGATTTATTTCCAATTGAGATCTAATGTGTTTTGCTTCCATATGGTATGTATGTGTATCTGAGCAGCTGGCTGGCAAATCATTGTACCAGAGAACTTACGTGCTGTTTGGTAAGGAGTAAACCATGTTCAGGAAGCTGTTTATCCACCTCGACACTGTGTTCGCTTATCAGCACAACACAGAAGCAGCAGAGACTTTCCCAGCGCCGGACACAGCAGCTCAAACTTATCACGATGCTGCATTTTGCAACCTCACCACCAGCAACACCGAGAGATTTATTCAAACATGGATACCACACATAGGGCCATTCAGAATCCCAGCACATTACTGCGTGACCCAGATGGGTTCTGTTTGCTTTGCTGCTGCTTTTCAGACACACACACACACATACGGTTCTATAGTGTATGACATCACTAGACAAGACTTGTAAACCTGAAAGGGAGTTCGATAACAGCAGGTGAGAGGGCTTTGCTGTGTAATGATGATGCCTACCAGTGTCTAAGTTGTAAACCCTGTTATCGATTGTCTTTAGTTCACCCAATAGTCCTCACAAAATACCACGCATGAAAGTCCACAGTAATGTGTCTGCTCGGAATCCAATATCCGGTACTATTAATGAATACTGACAAGCAGCTCAACCTTTGTATTTTTTTATTTAATGTAGTTAGTCCCTCTGAGAGCAAGGATCCTGTTTCCAAAGAAGGCCTCGCCAAGACAGCATGAGTATATTTGGTTATGGCAATTTCTAACAAATTCAGTAAAAATAAACACATTTTATATTAAAAATAAAAAAAAATAAAAGGTGAAGGAAAAAGGACAGAGGCTGGGAAATATATTGAAAAGGGACTAAGAAAGGCACAGTGCTAAAAAAGCAACTATACGTTAAGACAAAGTGTTTACCACAGGCTTTACGAGGGGTATAAATAAAAGATTTGCCAGTCATGCAGGATGAAGCTGAGTGACTTGCTTCCTCGTCCTCCATTGGGAGGTTAAAAGAATATACGCTAAAGCCAGAAAAGGAGGAGGTAGAGAAAGAACTCTTTTCCTCAACTTTCTTTGTGCTTAAATAAACTTGTTGTAAGAAACATTGTCAGCCACTCCAGCGTGACACCTTACAGCCAGAGAATGGCATTGGCATGCAAATGAGAGATGAGGAAACATAAACTATTAGTGTATAAGTGTGTGTATAGGTGCACGTGTGGGCTCTCATGGACGCGACTGTTTTGTTGGTGTTTCTCAGAGAAAGAAAGCGACACAGGAATTCAGCAGTGGCATGTGGAAAGATTGGTGCCTTTTAAGGATCTAAATGTACTCAGGAGGAAAATTGCTGAACTAAAGTTAATTCCTGGTCACGTTTCCTTATCTTACTCATCTACTTGAGCCAAGCTAACTACAGATATTGCAATGTAAGATTTTAAGCAAACAGTTCTGGCTAAAATTGCTGTATATATCTAGATTTAGGTTTAAAGAATTTCTAGGTTTATATCATATGACGTGCTGCCATTTATGTCAAAGTGATTGAAAAGTGTAGATGTAATTACTTTATGTGTGTTTTTTCACTTTTCAGTCTTTTTGTTCTGTAATTCCTTATGAATTGCTTGTTTACAGTTGTTCTACAAATGTTAAAACTGATATTAAAGATTTACCACAACCAAAGTTGTTTAATTAACTAGTTACGATAATGACAATAATTGTCCTAATGTTACTGGAAGAGTTTAGTTTGAGGAGTCACACCATTGCATGACAATAACAGGTCACTAGTGGGATAAAAAAAACATGGTTGATTTTGAATTCAACTCACTAAAAAAGCAAGTTCACGAAAGACAACTTAAGGTGGGAATCACCAATAAAAATACCTCCTCTTGTGTTCCAGAAAAAATTAAAGCCAATATAAGGTAAAGCTGTCTGTCCATCTCCTGTCACAGACAGGATGGGAAACAGGAAGTTTCTCTTTGTGAGACACAGCAAAGAAAAGTGTCTGAACAAGCCAAGCATCAAGTATGAATGCTCCTCTCCATCTCCAGCTGTGTCGACTCTCAAGGTTTTTGTCCTTTAGTAGTTACTGGTCACAATGAAGTGGCACTCTGGCAAGCAGAGAAGGTTGGGCTCTGTGTCACTGTCTCCCTTTGCAGAGGGGCGAGTGCAATCCACCCCTTCTGTTGTCATGCTAAGACAGCAGCGCTCACTGGAACTGTACCCCTATTCACGCATCCGCCTCAAGCCCACGCTCGGTCACGGACAAACGTGGGAGCTGCACCTAATTTCCTCCCACCAATGTCAACACATCCTCTTCAAGACAAAAACCCTTGTTATTTTTAAAGAATTAACTTTTCTTCCCTATATTGCAGATGCATTTAGCTACTTGATGACTTTAAGGGCAAGCAAAATGGACCTTGAATTCCCATGGGCCTCATCACTAAGAAGCACATCCTTCATGTGTAAAGGACCATGAGAACAGGCATATCTAATGTCATTTTACAGGTAGATAGAGCGGGAGATTGGGAAGTAATTGGAAGTAATAACAGAAAGCTCTCTTTCGGTAACACAAGACTTCATTTTCTCTGCACCCTGAAATTCCCAGAAGAGGTCTTGGCATATTTGCTGTGATGCGAAAGAAATACAGTGGATGAACTGTGACCTTTGCTCCCATTCCCTGAAGGTCACTGCTCTACTTTACATACACAGATGAGGCCCTCTATTGCGGAAATGATAAGACAAACAACAGAGTAGAGGTAAGGTCAGCAAGTTAAACCAACAGCTAGAATGACAGTTAATTGGCCGGAGGGTAGTGTAACTGTCATCCATTTCCCCTGGGCTGACTTGGGAAGACTCCCCCCGGCTGACTGAGCTAGCTCTCCTGAGACCTCTGCTTCGCACAAGAACCTTCACTTATCAGCTGTCTCCCACAGGTTCAACCAATGGACATTGGCACTGGGGAAAACAAAATGATTATATTGCCTCCAATTTGATTATTACTTCATCGTTATTGTTTATATTGGGGTAATACACAATAAAGACTGTGACAACTGAGGAGATGAAATGTCAGAGCGAATTACAGGCATATGCAGGAGCTGGCCGCAAATCAGCTGGCAGTGCTAAAAGGTCTTTCTTGCTAATTGCTCATATCCTAGCAGCAGCGAGAGGCATCCAGCCGCTGTTCAATAGGCTGGCTGACTGAGAGCAGACAGATAAGGCTATGTGTTGGGATGATTCGACCCATGCTCTAATGAATTGCTTAGTCCTGTGTGTCAGAAGCAGTGACACATGGCATGAAGGCTCTTGGGCCCCCTGTTGGTGTGCGCAAAGACAAGGAGAGTGAAGGGAAAATAACTCCTCACACAGCATTCAAAATAAGCAGTCGTGTGCGTGTGTGTGTTGGAGTAGACCACATGCATGTTTGAGAATGAGTGATGGTTTTAGCAAAATCTGTCTGCCTAATTTTGCAGGGTCTGGGTTTGGGGTGTGAATGAAGGAGAGAGTGTGTGGAAGATAATGGCCCATTCTCCATGGTACTCTGTGATCTGCTGGCACACAGCTGGTCATCCAACTAAACAGTTTTTCCTTTTCCAACACAGAATTCCTGATGTGCACAGAAAGGGAATACTGCGGAAGGAGGTCAACACAGAAAGCCAAAAAACCCAAAACATTAGTGTTAATGGGGAGGATGAAGGAGGAAGTTATAATAGGGCCCACTACACCCAAAATCCATCTGGGACCTAGTGGGAGGGGATCCGTCAGTGACAGACAGGTGTTCTTCAGCAGGCTCTTTCATCTAAATCCAGGGCCTCTGCTTTGAGATCCTCTGGGATCATCTCTGTGTATGCAATTTTCCTTCAATACAAGTTTTCATTTGCCCTTTTTCCAAGTTAATTATTTTAATGTCCTAAAAGAGGTATCAACTTAGCAGCACATCCTACATCTATCTCTAATCTATTTTCCACTGCTGAATTGTGAGAACCTTCAAGAAGTTTCAAGAAGGCCCAGAGAGGATATAAAGATAAATGAAAAAGTAAAACAATTTCAATGATGAAAATAACCCGTAAGGCTTCTCTGCAAGTTCATAATATATATTTTTTTCCTGTCCAAGTGTTGAAAATTCCAAACATACAGTTGTATGTTGGGAAGGAAATCAATCAATTCTGTATTTCCTTCCTTGTATATTTCTCCCCTTTTTAGAATATGTAGACCAGGGGTCCCCAAACTCCAGACTCTGGTCCAAATCTGGACCTCGAGAGCCTTTTGTCCAGACCACAAAGCATTTTCTCATTTACTATGTAGATAGATAAAGACATTTTATTCCTGCCTGCTGCCTTATCTGACTTTTCGTCAGGCGTGATGGGCAGCTACTGTATATGGGTCAGCGACATTCTGGTCCACACTACATGCCAGCTGGTGGTGGTAATGCACCACATAGTTGTATGCCAACCACCAGAAAAGAACAAAGAAGAAGAAGCTATGCAGGGTCATTGAACGCAGGTTGCTAAGTTACTATCTATGGACCTCATGCTTGCCGACAGTTCAATGACTTGGTGGTGCACAGATGAGTGAATTAAAGAAGATGGCTTTCTCAAAAATGCGTAAAGAGGACTATAAATATTAACAGTGTGGTAACACAGTCTCTTACAGCACAACAGCTACCATAGTGTTCACTGTGAATATAGTGGATTTTAGGAAAACACAAAAAGCATTTCACTGACTTGGAAATGATCAAATAGTGCATGGAATATGTGGCAGAAACACTTTGAGAACAAAAAAAGGGCAGCAACTTAAAGAAAAGGTTAAGCAAATTGCCATGCTTGCTACAAGCACAACAAGGAGAGCAGAACTGTTATACCAAGATGTACAGACCCAGCTTGACTGTGCCATTCAAAGTGCGTTTAATATTGGTACTTAAATTGGTTTGCATTTTTCTGTTCAACAGATGATTTTATGGGCGTATAAATAATTAATTAGAAGTTAAAAAAACAAAAACTCTATTGTTTATTAAATGTTAAATGAAAATGAACAAAAATATTTTTGTTAGTTGATTTAAAATGTTCAGACCCCAAAGTGTTTGGATGATGGAGGTAGTGGACCTCCTGCTTTTTTAGTTGGGGACCCCTGATGTAGACACATGTAAACATGTGGACACAGTTTATTAAGGTGTTTTAAAGTTCATTGCAATCTTTAAAGCCTCACACACCATTATAGTATGACCAACTGCCATCAGATCTTCAGAGCTACATTCAGCATAAAGGTTCAGGTAAGTTGATTCCATGATGTCTTTGTGTTGTCTTTTTAAGTCCACACAGTGTTGGAGGGAAAAGTAATACACACCACCTAACACCTGATATTTCTTGCAAAATAACTTCTTATGGACTTGTTATGGAATTGGAGGCAGAGACATCTGGCTGTAGATGTGTCGCCTAATTTATGTAACAACTACCAACAGTTAAAATCAGAAAATACTGAAACCTAATAGGCTGCTATCAGACTGCTTCCTGTCTTGGCAAGGATGTTGGCGTATTGAAATGCATGATACACAGGTCTAAACATTAGAAAACTAAGTGAAGTAAGTTGTGATGTCACATCTTTGAGCTACGTGTATCATTTTTAATATGCTCCAGGTTAGAATAGCGTGTGTGTGTTAGGATCAATGATGTTGAATTTGCAGTTTTAAAATAAGTCAGAACGGGGTACCTTACTGTTGCATTGGCATCGCTAACTTGTATATTTCTTACATTTGATGCTTCCACTGATCATCTGGGAATAAAAATTCAAAGGCATTAATGGAGACAAGAATTTTGTCTCTTTCAAAGTTTTTCTTTTCAACTGAACATCTAAATTGAGTGGACCAGTTATGTTTTGTTAGTTTTTTTTGCTGGCTCAAAGAGAAGGAGAAACCCGTTGTACTATACACACTGTGCCACTGAAAAGTTTTTAATTGTCTGTACAAAAGCCTGCCCTTTAATGTTGTGCAAAACCAATTCCAGAAAAACATTTGGAATTTGGATGCATTGTGTGATCTATAAAGATGTAGGCATGGATTTTTATATTGCATTCACTTATTTATATATTTAGGGTTCAAGTTATCTTAGATACAGAAAGCTTACGTAATAATCCAAACCCAGTAACAGTTATAACCTTAAATCATTCATTCACAGGTGTCTCATCCAGATCTTATCAGATAATTGCATACATATTGAAATGGCATACAGTACCATCATGTATCTGTTATTGTCAAATGTTTGATTTATGAGACGTGTTCATCTTTCTTTGCTTGTGTTCTGACTGGTACACTCACAGAGCAATCACTGTAATTAATTTATGACTCACAAAACAATTTAGACCTACCAACACCTGCTGCTGGGTGGAGTTTTCTTGCTTGGGAAAGTTGTTAGGTATGATAGAAGCAATGTTTCCAAAGAATTAGCAGCAGTACCATATTACCAGTTATCATCCATCATGACTAACAAGACCAAAGTACACTTACAATGATTGGCATTTGTTTCTCATCTTGGCAACCGACCTTATAATGAAGAGACAGGCTGAAACAGTTACTGGACAGAGAATGAATAGTTTGCATTTAGGCTGAATTCAGCCTGGATAATAGTGTCCAATGGTTGTCATTGAGAGATTGATAATTGACCATCACTGAAAATAAAATAAAAAATGTCTCTTATCTCTGCAAATAGTTACTGTACACCTGAAATAACAGGGGAACCATGTTAGGCACTGGCTCACACTGGGAGCGCAAAGAAAACCATCTTTCACTTTTTAAATGACAGACAATTGGAGGAATGCTGAATACTATATGTCTTTAAAATGGTTTTTAAGCTTTTAATTGCTTGCAAGCAGGGTAGGTGGAGGGGGAGGGACGAGTGGGAGGTCAAAAAATTCAAAGTGAGACAGTCAAAGGTTTCCCAACAACCCTGACAATGTCCAAAAAGACTGCTATGTGTGAAAAACATAGCACTAGCTGTAGTAATAAACTGTTTATTTGCTCCTCTGATGGATTGCGTTCATTAAACTTTCAAACACACAGTACTGTACAACCTCTTTTCAGCAAACATGTACCTTCAGTGTGTGAATACCTAAATTGCAAAGAAATAACCTATTATTAGCTGACCACAGCAATTTGCATATCCAACTTTTTTGTATATGTCTCTAGAACATGGTGAAGTTGGGTTTGAAGGCATTTCCAGATCCACATTCTGGCTTTAGAGATAAATAAGCAACCACTAGCACTTTTCTTTCTTGTTTGCCTTTATCACTTCAGCTTAGTTCTGGAAATATTCAGAGCTTCTCTTTAAGCAGATATTAAAACAATTATAATAAGCTTTGTATTATGCTTGTAAATGGTTGATAACAGAATTTCTACAGCAAAAGCAACCCCTGTTTTTCCAGTACTAAGGCATTACAGAGTGCATTTAGTTTCAAATTTCAAAGGGAGAAAATAATCCTGTACATCCTACATATAGTAAACCAAGTAGTCCAAGATTACCAATGTCAGTAGAACCACTAACTGCACATTTTGATAATCATTTAGCAGACAACCAATACATTTCAGTGATTTATAGGTTTGCATGGATGGATTTCCCTGTGCTATCAGCAGTATGCAAAAGATATGGGGAACTTTGAATGACTTCCCCACAGTTGCATGCAAAACTTTACTATTTTAGTGATTGGGCAAAGTGGATAAACCACATGATCATGAGGTTGTAGGTTGGGAATGATGCAGATAAGAAGTGTGCTCTGTTGAGGACAGCAAAGCACATCCAGATGACTGAGACACAACACTGTTACTCAATGTAACCCCGAGAGACAAACAGCACAGCTTATGCAGGGCTATAATCTAAAATAAAATGACTCTCTTCAGAGCCACAAATTAAATAAAGCTAAAATCTGGATTCCATTATCATGTCTCCCAATGCCTACATTTTTGTAACATTTAAATGGCGAAATAAATATGAGCGCTGCTGTATCAAACAAGGTTCAGACCAGTATTTGTTTTTGTGGGTATGTGCTGAGAAATGAAAAGCTAACATGGTAAACACAACCTTTTTTGCCGCTAATTTGTGAGTGACACCAAATGTTTCTGGGTGCAGTAATTGCTGACAGATTTGTGGATGTGTGTTTTAATGAGTCTCTGATGGCAGTACAGAGGTTGTTCCTGTCAAACAGGTCCCAAAACTGGAAAACTAACAAGGAATGACCATGTGGACACACTGCACTAACTCATAATAAGCTAGAAGGTAATGCTTACACCCAGACTATTGTTATTGAGGTATTTCTCGAGAGTACAAATTAAAGCTGTGATTGTGTTTCTTCATAAGAGGTAACTTGAAGCTGTCTTCTTCCCTAAACTGAACTTACACAATTTTACAGAAATCAAGAATTAGGACAGACATCTCTTATCTGAATGCAAATCTCAACACCTTCCTGGCACATCACTTTTAGACATTTTGTCATCAATCTGACTCGTTTTGCACCTCATCTATGCAGTGCAAACACCCTCCTCTTAAATGGCTTCCTCCTTTCCTTCAGCACAAGCTCCACATCACTGAGACTGTTGCCACCACGGAGGGCCCCCTTAATCCACTTCTGCTGCAACATTTGGCTGAGATTTATTAGCCTCCTTAACCAAAATGTAATTTTCACCATGTTGGGTTTTTAAAGTGAGGGTGGTAGGAAAAGTTTTTTTGTTGTTTTTTGAGGGGGTTTTGGGAGTCATGTCTACTCAGCTATGTTAGTAGGACAACTCATTCCAACACCAATACCTCAAAACCCGCAGGGCCAGCTAAGTGATTTATTGGACCCTTTTTATTGACAGGCCAAGAGTGAAAATGAAGGAGAAGCAAAAGTAAGAATAGGAGAGTAATACAGGTGGAGGTATTTAAATAGGTTTAGATTTTATGGAGAATTATACCAAAGAACTTTTGTTGTCTGCCAGGATTTCCTATACTTTGTTATAACATGTCTTAATCTCTTTTCTAGATTTATTTGGTGGGTCTGAAACCACCTTTAAAACATTTATTATTCATTACAATGGAAAATCACTTCATGATGGATCGCCACATAACTTTATGCTTCTACTGCCTTGATGTAATGCCCTACATCTCTTGCACACTTTTGTTTTATTATGGTCTTAAAATTCAAACAATTCTGGGAAGTTTTTATTTTGCCTTTGTCTTATCAGGAAAGAATCTTTGATGGCTAATGTTGGCCCAGTCCCATACCAGATAATGGTTTCCATGCCAGAGCCTCTTAACTCGGCAGAAAAGAACAGTTTTCACTATTGTGGGGTTGGTAAATGCACCTTATAAAGCCCAGGAAATTGCATAGGATAGAAGTGATGCACTATTCTGCAGTCATACTCAGGAGACACATAGACTTAAAGGAGGCAGCTCACAGAGAGCATGGCCAGTAAATCATAACATTTCAAAGAAAGGCAGGGTGGCCAGATGGAGTGAAAAAAGAGGCAAATGGAAAAGAGACAGTGAATGACAGATAATTAAAAGACACTTAAAAATAATGATAAGAAAAATGAGTAGAAGAAGAAGCAAACAGATGTTGATAAAGCCACATTTAAAAACAAAATACACAGTCAATCTCTTCCCTTAGCCAAGACACATGTCTATAGTGAATAAATAATAAAGTGTAACAGTTTCACAGCATCATGTTAGATTGCCAGTTCTAAAACAGGACTGTTATGGCTCTTGTCTGTATCTGTGTCTCTGGCTGTGACTCAGGTTCCCTTCTGCCCCAGGGGAACCTTTCAGACCCACAACTTCACAGCTTCACAAAAATAAAGCCCAGAAGACAGGCCTGACAAACACTTGGAGATGTGCGACTCTTGGTAGCCGAGTTATAGGTGTCACACAGCTCTGAGAAGTTACGTCCCTTCCTCATGACTGCCCTGGTTAAATATAGATGTTTAAGTAACCATTTTCAGTGCTGGACACAAGCGTTAGCATTCCTGGTGTAAAACGCCTTAAATTCATTTTTTATTTTTTTATTTTGACAAATCCAACCTTTAATTTTAGCACATTTAATCAGTGGGAAAAAATCTAATTGGAATAAATAATAATTTTAATCAGATTCACCATTGTCATAATTATTGGCCTTAAACAAATCTGAAAAATAATTGTAACTGGAGCATTTTTGACCAGAGGTAACTTTTAATTAGTAATCCATGACTTTAGGGAAAAATATAACATTAGACAAAAGACTATTTAAAAAAAAAAAACATTTTAAACTACTTGAGCTCTGACAAACAAACCTGGGCAAGGACCTATGTTTATCTGAGCAGGATAGTAAAACTGGGACATAGCTTACTGTTAGAGAACTGCATCAAAGAGTGGCACATTGAGTTCACTAAGTCTCCATTGCAACCATTAGACACTACCTACAACGGGAAAAAAAACTTTTTTTGTCCTACAATCATAAACGTAAACATGTGGAGTTTGCTAAACTCTACAGTGACTTTACCATGAATCATGTGCTTAGATAAGATTAATACTGAAATCCTTTGGCAACAAACATCCGACGTGGGTTTTGGTGTAAAGCAAAGGATGAATTAGTGGAAAAAAACACCTCAGGCCCTGTGGGCCTGTACCAAATACCATGTCAAGCTGTTTAGAGTGCAGTTAAACTGAAATATTTGATATATCTGGAGATTTTGTATGAACAAATTGTAGACTGCAAGTAAACTGAGAAGGGGTCCTCACACAAACATTTAGCAAAATAATCATCCAAATGATATGTCAAAATCAGTCCAAAATGATTCTCCAGACACAAATCAACCTTTTTGTGGCAATTTAAGGCCCCAGACCTGAATCCTACAGACAACCTGTTGGTTGAACTGTAGGAGCTGGAATTTGCAACCTTTACAATCCAAATAGCCATTTTAGCTCTCAGTCCAGCTAAATAAAACTCATTTGGAGCCACAAATGTTACATGACCTTTTGCAAAAAGACAACTTGCAGAGATCCTAAAGTTTCTGGTATAACTTCACCAACGTCCAAGGTGCATGAAGTGGCTAAACGAACTGGTAAGATGAAAACTTCAGCAACACTTGAAGTACTTAGAACAGACTTTATTAGCAGACCAACGCGTTTCGGCTTGTGGCCTTCTTCAGGGTCATTACAAATCACCACACAAATTGTATTTATATAGAAAGTAAAATCCAGCAAAAATTCTAATAAAGCAATAACATACACTTACACCAGCTGACCAATCACTATACAGGGGGATGGTACTTGCTGATTGGTTAAACCAGTTTCCAATTAGGCTCTGGCTGAAAATACTTAAAAGGGGACATAAAAGGCACAACAATTTCACACAAACAAAAGCCACACACTGCACCCATAAAAACACTGAATGTTTGATAAATATCACCTATAGACATTTGTTGTCATTTTCTTTAGAACCACAGTTTTATTTCTATTTATAGGTTTTTAAATTAAGAAAAACATAACAATTTTGAGAAAAAGATACAGGATGGATACATTTCCTTTCATGGGATGATGAGAAATGTAGAAATGATGTAAAAAAAAAAAAAAAAACGCCGTTTCCAACCTAATGAGAAAAAAATAGATCTCAAAATATATTACTGGTATTTTTAGTGTCATTCTGTTGTAGAAATTTGATGCAATTATTCCATGAAATAACTGAATAACTGCCAAACCCTGCATTTGCTATTATATCTACATTGTAAAACATTAGTAGGTTCTTTATAATTTTTTTGCCAAACTTAAGAGCCACTGTAGAAGGTTCAAAAAGCCACTTGCAGCACCAGAGCCACAAGTTGCAGACCCCTGATCTAGAAAGAGAAATGTTGTAGATCAGTCTTTTTGTACACTGCTAGGAGAAGTGTTGTCTCATTGGTTAAAAGGCATTGTACTAAATATTGATTGCGGGTATCAATATATGTGCCACAGGGATGTTGTTAAAAAACAATTTATTACATAATACTGGAACTGTTATTCAAATTAATAATTCTACTCACATTGAATGTTGGATTTTTCTGTGTAAGAAATTGCCACTGCAATAAAACATGATATTATATTAAGGTTTTTACAAAGCTTTACCAAGGGTATCAAAAAGTTGTTGCGGGGATTTTATGGACTAATAAAATTCTCTACTGTTACTGTGACTTGAAACAATTACCTTGAACTCTCCACTTAAAATTTAAGGAGAAAAAATATAGCTAATATGATCTTGCCTTCATTCCAACACACACACTAGGTCAGTCACATGTCCATATCTTGAATGACAAATGTTTATGTTTTATGACACCAAACGGCCTGTTCTCTCTACTATAGTTTGGAGTAAGAGTAGAAAGTTTAAAAAGTCTTTTAATTACTTCAAACTACACCATGTCCAGTACTAACAAGGAGGTGATTAAACAATTACCAAGAATGAAAGAAGTGATAAATGTCAACTGAAAAAGCAAAAAGAGAGAATTCAAGGTAGATTAAGATAATTCTTGCAGTTTTAAATAGTTTTTCTTTGATACCAAGTTGGTTTTCTCCTTTCATTGATAAACCATTTATCTGTCAGCCAAACTGTTCAAGAATGTTCAGAAAGGAAAGGTTAATCACCTTACTTGTTTGTGGTTATATGATTTTTTTGATTATATCTCTTTCTCTTCATAAGCATCTGCTACTGAGGGTAATAATAATAGTGACATTTATTAGCATACTTAATCACTTATTACTCCTTCAATCCCTTAGCTGTCAGGAATGTGGTTATGTCTAAACCATTCATAGGCCAGGGTTAGGTGGGGGTCCACAACCCTTCTAGTAAAGACTGCCAGGTACTTGTCTGATTTGAGTGAAAATTCCACCCTGTCAAAGACAAAAAACGTAAAAATCCGGATAAATAAGTGTTGCCAAAGATTCCGATCCTTTAAAGTAACATATAAATAGAAAAGAAATTGCGTAAGACTTTTGCACAATGAGAAACTGTATGTTTCCTTTTCCCTTTCTTATATCATGTTTCAAGTGGGGTCAATTTAAACATAATGTCAACCCAGCAATGGTTTTTGAAAATAAAAGGATTGATGTAAAAATCTCATATAAGTTCAGTATTAAATACATCCAACAGCTGATCCAGCAGGGAATGAAAAGAAAAAGGTTTTTGGCCACTTTTCTACTTCAGCTGTCAGAACCACTTTGCCAACATTTTTGTGATGCTGTTGTAAATGGGGCTGCTTAAGTTAGTATAAGCACATTATACATCCTTTCCTTCCAAATTTGGTGGAATGGTTCATAAACTTGTTCCTGTTGAGCAGTGCTCAAGGAAAACGAAAAAAGAACTAAAGAGCATACACACATAGACACCCGCCTCTACAAACACACACACTGTGTTACATGTTAAACATGTACATATTTACTTCAGCAAACTTTTTTTCTTTCACATTTGCTTAAACTCAATCAAACAGTTTTTCACAATTGCAATAAAGGAGTCTTTGCTTGGCTAGGCATCCATCTCACACACACACACACACACCCATACAACCCTCACCCTCAACTCCAAAACTCTCCAACCACACCACAGCAGGATCAGTCCCCCCCCCCAGAATCCCACTGAAGCGCTGCCATGTCGGCTGGAGACAATCAGTTGAAATGTTCTTTAGATATTCCTGCTCCTTTTTCAAAAGCCCCAAATTCAATTTATGGACACATTTATTACCGTGTCTGTCAGTGACTAAAAGGGAGTTTCATAATCAGAAGCACACATCTGATCTGGTCACAGCAGGCTGCCCTGCTTGGCCAATATGCACTCTATTACACGGTCAGAGCCAGCCGGTCCACAGAGGAAAAAGAAAACACGAGCAAACAAAAGACTAGGTAGTTAGACATGGGATAGAAAGCCCTTAGATGTAGCATGTAAAAAAAGGCTGATCTGATTAAGGAGTGGGGCCATAGGGGGAAAATCTGTTTGCACAGTTCTGGTGCAGGGGGCCTTGACCACGTGTTGAATGATCGCAAAGCGTCCTCCAAAAGCTGCACAGTATTCCCATAGCAAACCTTTTCACTGATGTTATTGAAATGATGTTTCTGTCAGTATCTAACCAGAAGAGGCATCGAAAACCTAAAGGGCTTCTTTGAAAGACTAAACAAGTTATCATTATTTTGAGGATTGGTCCCTTACACCAGTAGTTTCTATTGTTTGACTTTTTTTTTTTTTAAGTTGCCAAAAGCTACACAAATCCACCTTTTAACTCAAATAAAGGAGACAGAGAGCAGCTTGTTAGTGCTGGCTAAAACAACTGAGTCTTTGGCAATTTACCATCCCAGCTGTGCTTGTGAAACATAGATTCTAATGAGTGTTCTGAACACTGCGTGTCACTCAGCTCTGCAACATGGGGCATGAACTGGACCAAGACCTAGTGATTGAGGGCTTTGCTTTACTGTGGTGTGTGCATGAGACTCAGACCACAGACTCCAATCAGCGGTTCCTGGCGCAGCGGTTGGACAGAGTGTCAGTGATGTCTGAGCGCCACTGTTCACGCGAGCTTCTGTCCAAAGGCAGGCTGATTACCCCTGGAGAGATGCACACCTCCAGCCCAGGCTATAAATCAATACTCGCGCACAAAGGTTTGCCTAAACTCTTGCCAGGGCCCAATGTAGTAAAAACACAAGTAAAGTGGGTTAAGCTCCCCCTAAAGGCCAAAGCTAGAGGGTGATGGGGTAAAGGAAACGAAGCGTGTCCTTCATTAGCTGAAAGATCACATTTTACCACAGGACCAACACGTTTACAGGGGCAAGGAGCTGTGTGAAATCTCTACAAAAAAAAAAAACCAAAAAACGAATCTCTGTTTGCCTTCCAACATAATTAAGGAGGCTATCACCTGACACCCACCCAGGTAATGTCTTGGATGAGAGCCAGAACCAAATATCATCATGGTCAGCTTGAGTGCAACACCCTTGGAAAATATGTGGAGGAACTGAAAACTATATTTTCAAAATTGCCTGCTTGTCCCATGTGTTGATTTTGGACAAGGATTCTGAGTTGGAGCTGAGGGGCTCCTTCAGCATGTGCCAGGATCCTTAAAAGCTAGTAACTGATATCTCACTTTTTTTCCTCACATACACACCACCTCAAGAATTCTGTTATTAAAATTGGAGCAAATCCCACCGGAATGTTTTACACGTTTACTAGGTGTACGTCAAGGTGAGAGACAACACTAGTGAATTATAGGCTGGATTTGGATTTTGGGAATTGGAACTAGGAGAAGGCTGAAGGAAAGAGAGACAGGGGAGACATTGCTGTGGGTGACAGTTCTGGCTGCCAGGATATAAATCTGACTCTCCTCCAGAACACCCCCCACCCCAACACCACCTCCAGCATGCTGCACAGAAACCACAGTGCCCCCTATAGTTAAAATCCACACATGTCAAACTTTACTGGCCTTAATAGTAAATGCCAGAATGATAAATAAAACAGTATCAAGACTCATGCTGTGGGGAGTTTAGTATGAAAGATCAATGAGTGACTGTCTACAGGGAGCAGGCTAAAAGCATCCGTGCCATCTGTGGTAGCAGTGGGTTGACATGGCACACTAATCTCCTCTGGTTTGTGTGTTTGGGGTTCGGGACGTCCAACAGGCTCGGTGACAGCTGCACATTGAAGCAAATCCGAACCATGCTTGCAAACAGAGCAACTGCAAACTGATGACAAACGCTTTGTTTGGGGAAGAAATGTCTTTTCTTCTTCTGCCTGTTTTTAGAAGGATCACAACTCTGGCCATACTAGTGGGAGAAAAAGTCCACCAATTAGTGATCCAGCCCAAGTAGGGGTCAGTTATTTTCAAAACCACAAAAATGCGTAATAAATGGTCAAATTAGACAAGCACTTTTCAAGCTCACAGTCAGATTTTTGTTTTCCCCTGAAGATCAATGGCTCTGATAACAGAAAAGGCCTTTAATTTAGACCTTAGTAACAGGCTGCTGATGCTACATTTTATTTGGTCTGTGGCATTAAATATAGCACGTTTGAGGTATGTGGGTGGAAAAAACTGTTTGTTGTTGGTTAGAGGTGGACTAAAGCTGACAGACATTTTACCTACTCCCCCATAAAAATGACTGTTTGTACTTCCACAGTAAAACTAAAATCCCCCCTTTTGACAGTGGCACACATAAAGAACAGATGACTGAAGTGATGCTATCAACACTCTGCATGTATATCGATAAAGTGAGGTTCTATGTAAACAGTTATAACCAATTGGCAGCGGAACAGAAAAAGTCTTGGAAATATTAAATGTTGTCATTAAGAAATATTAAGTACTTTTGTGAAGATTTAATTTTTTTCAATCAAAGCGGTTGAATCCTGCTCTTCATTTTCACATTGTTTTCTTACATTTATTTTTAACACCATGGTCAATGTATTTTGGCTTGAGATTTTAACACTGTGAGGAGCTTATACCAGTCCATGTTCAGAGGTGTGTCAGCAGGTAAACTCTGGTGACCCCACTGTCTTAGTTTATCTCTTCCATACTGGTCTTTAGTAAGAAGTCCTTTAGTAAGTACTGGTAAATTACAGGTAAATTCTTTAAACTTGAAAACTATTCTGAATCCTGACCTGTTAGCTTTTTCCCATTCCTCCATCAAGAAGGATTCATCCCTAGGACACACTCAGAGTTGTGCTTCCACCATTCAGTTCAGCCGCTTCACATGTTTCCAAACAGAAAACGTCAGCATGGCAGATCACTTTACAGGGATCACAGGGACATCTGTTAGGAAAATTAAATTATAAAATCTTGAACAGGTTTTTACATGTTTGTTGGAATTCAATTAAAATGCGATTAGTGGGAGTATTAGGGCGACAGCCTGGCGCTCCACAGCACATTTGGTTGGCACTATCCCTTTGCCTGGTCAGGTTACTGAGTGGATTACCCTTAACAGGATGACCTCTGACCTCCAGACAGGTGTCTGTGAAGAACAAGGGAGTATGTTCATGTCACCATACCAAGTGGGAATCGGCAGCCTAATGGCTGATAGCAGTTCATCATACCATTCCAACAAACATTTCTACTTTGAAATCACATATCCAAGTGGGCGCATACTTCAAATTTTCTACTGTAATGGACTTTATGTGCCAAGATCACAGCACTTTCTTAAATTGTCTGGCAAAAGTTTTATACCCCTTGACATTTTGTCACGTTACAAGAACAACAATGTATTTTATTGAGATTTTGTGTAAAAGACTTTTCAGGGTAGTATATAAAAGTGAGTTAGAAGAAACAAACAATGCCTTCAATACTCTTTGCAAATGAAAACCTGAAAAATATTTAGTCTATTTGTATTCAGCCCACCCGAGTTGATATTTTGTCGAATTATCTTTTACTAGTCTCTACCAGACCAATTTTTGAGTTAGCCAACATATTGTTAATAGTTTTTTTGGTCTGTATTTAGACTGGAGAATTCTAACATAAGTATATGCATTGATCTAAATTGTTCTATTTGCTCTGGCTGCATGTTTAGTCTGGCTCCTGGAAGATGAACCTCCACCCCAATGTTAAGTATTTTGTTTGTCTCCAAACATTGTGTCTTGCATGTAAGTCAAGAAGTTATATTTTTGCAGCAGAACAGGGCACCTTGCACTGCATGTTTCATCCATTCCCTACATGAATTGTAGCAAACTTTAAACAGGATTTGTGAGGCTTTTTATTTCCAACACTGGCTTTCTTCTTGCCACTCTTCCAAATTTTAAGTGTGCTCATCTAATAGTTGATCCAGTAAACAGATTCTCCCACCTGAGTTGTTAATATCTGCAGCTCATCCACAGGTGCCACGCCAGCTTCTCTGATTTATGCTCTTCTAAGTAGGCTTGTCAGTTTAGGTGGATGGCCATGTCTTTGTAGGTTTGCATTTGTGCCATACCTTTTTCCTTTTTTGAGAATGGACTAAACAAAGCTTTTGTGAGTTTGGGATATTGTTTTATAATCTAATCCTTTTTAATCTAACCTTGCTTTAAACTTCCTAACAACTTCATCCCGGACCTGTCAGTGTGTTCCTTGGTCTTCGTGATACCGTTTGTTCACTAATATTGCCTAGCAAACCTCTGGCACCCTCACAGAAAATCTGTATTTATACTGGGATTAAATTTCACACAAATTGACTCTGTGTACTAATTACACAACTTCTGAAAGCAATTAGATACAGTGGATTTTATTTAGGGAAATTAGGTTAAATTATTTGTAAATCAGGCACTTCTTCATGTTAGTTGATAAAGTGTGTTAACATTCTGAGGGGTGTGAATACTTTTTTTCATTGTACTAAAACATTTAAAATAAAATGTAATTTAACATAAGACAAGAAAGCTACATGATACAAGTCTATGATAAGATATCAGTTGTTAAGATCATAATAATATGACTTTAAGGGTACATTTGCAAACAGCAACAAATATCCTGTTTGAGTGGAAAAAGTAGCATTAATTCTTAAAATATTGGAGTCATATTTCCTGCGAACTAACAACAGCATATCATGCCAACATTCTTGCATTCAAGTTTACATGTGGTAAAACAGGAGATCAAACTGCATTTCAGTCATTGTACATTGTGGCCAAACATAAAACAGTGTGTATAGAAATGGGTTTCACCAGAATAAAACGATTCTGGTCAGTGTAAAACATGGTCATTACAGAAGTCTCTTATATTGTATATTAAAACCAGCAGTGTGGAAACAAGGTCATTTCAAATGAAAAAAAAGAAAATCCTCATCTGCTTTCATTCTGCGGTGTTTACCATGTTTTCCCCACAAGACTAAACAGGCCAGGGTTTGTCTTCACCATGCGTTACACAGCCACACCAACCCCAAGATTTCTGTTTGGGGAGTGCTTTCGATTTAACAGCTTTCCTCCCAAAAGGCCTGCAAGCTGAACGGGTGGTGTACTTTAGAGATGTGAACCGAGGCCTTCATTGGATAAGCCATTATCATACTCCAACACAGCATACTGGCTAGAAAACGTTCTGTTTTTATTTATCTATAGTTCTGTGTCTTCTCAGGTCATGTTATTGGATAAATATAGTTCACTTTTCAGCTATGCTCACATCCTAAATTTATGTAAAGACATAGGGAAAGAAGTGCAGACCCTTTTCATCCCAACACACAAGATTTGTTTCAAACATTTAGGTAGAACATAGAGAGTACCATCAGCTTTTCTATTTGCTGTGGAGGATGTATGACATCTCTGGAAATACATAAGGGGAGGGAGTCTTAAAAAGTCAGTCTGAAAGCTACAGCTGCTTGGAATTGCTTCGGAAGAATGGTGAATACGCTCTGGCCAGCTGGAGTGAAATTCCCTTATTTACGGATCATGACCTGCTCTTGTGAGTGCATTATCTCTTCAAGAAAGCCTCTGTGTTGTAGAATCAATTAAAAAATGAAACAGAATGGAAGGATTAAAAAACAGCAGCAAGTGCACAGCTGATAAGAGCGTTAGAAATCCTTGCTGATCAGATAAAATGATTATCCTTGAAGACGTTGATGTGGCCATTAAAAACAATGCGGAGAGATTATGGGTGCCTTTTAAAGTTAACAGTTAAATGCCAAATTTCATTGATTGCCACAAACATAGCTTATTTTCAGCCAAGTAGTATGTTTCCCTAAGACACGTCTGAGTGTATACTTTTATTGTTCTGTGCATTGCTCACAATGGGTGTCACAAAGGACAATTATTGAGGATTATTTGAATGAGGACCTCAATTATCCATAGCTACCTTTAAGAAAATGAAATATCTATATAATGAGAGGCAGATTATGTTTTAATCTTTATCAACAAAAACAGACACACTGAAGCTCAGCAGAAAATCTATTTTCTTTCTAAAGTACAGTTTGGTATCCCAGCAATCATGGCATTTTGAATCTATTAATCACTTACTGACACGGCAGTGAATGTACAGGGGTTGGACAATGAAACTGAAATAGCTGGTTTTAGACCACAATAATTTATTAGTATGGTGTAGGGCCTCCTTTTGCGGCCAATACAGCGTCAATTCGTCTTGGGAATGACATATACAAGTCCTGCACAGTGGTCAGAGGGATTTTAAGCCATTCTTCTTGCAGGATAGTGACCAGGTCACTACGTGATACTGGTGGAGGAAAACGTTTCCTGACTCTCTCCTTCAAAACACCCCAAAGTGGCTCAATAATATTTAGATCTGGTGACTGTGCAGGCCATGGGAGATGTTCAACTTCACTTTCATGTTCATCAAACCAATCTTTCACCAGTCTTGCTGTGTGTATTGGTGCATTGTCATCCTGATACACGGCACCGCCTTCAGGATACAATGTTTGAACCATTGGATGCACATGGTCCTCAAGAATGGTTCGGTAGTCATTGGCAGTGACGCGCCCATCTAGCACAAGTATTGGGCCAAGGGAATGCCATGATATGGTGGCCCAAACCATCACTGATCCACCCCCATGCTTCACTCTGGGCATGCAACAGTCTGGGTGGTACACTTCTTTGAGGCTTCTCCACACCGTAACTCTCTCGGATGTGGGGAAAACAGTAAAGGTGGACTCATCAGAGAACAATACATGTTTCACATTGTCCACAGCCCAAGATTTGCGCTCCTTGCACCATTGAAACCGACGTTTGGCATTGGCATGAGTGACCAAAGGTTTGGCCATAGCTGCCCGGCCGTGTATATTGACCCTGTGGAGCTCCCGACGGACAGTTCTGGTGGAATCAGGAGAGTTGAGGTGCACATTTAATTCTGCCGTGATTTGGGCAGCCGTGGTTTTATGTTTTTTGGATACAATCCGGGTTAGCACCCGAACATACCTTTCAGACAGCTTCCTCTTGCGTCCACAGTTAATCCTGTTGGATGTGGTTCGTCCTTCTTGGTGGTATGCTGACATTACCCTGGATACCGTGGCTCTTGATACATCACAAAGACTTGCTGTCTTGGTCACAGATGTGCCAGAAAGACATGCACCAACAATTTGTCCTCTTTTGAACTCTGGTATGTCACCCATAATGTTGTGTGCATTTCAATATTTTGAGCAAAACTGTGCTCTTACCCTGCTAATTGAACCTTCACACTCTGCTCTTACTGGTGCAATGTGCAATCAATGAAGACTGGCTACCAGGTTGGTCCAATTTAGCCATGAAACCTCCCACACTAAAAACAGGTATTTCAGTTTCATTGTCCAACCCCTGTAACTGTCAGAGACAGATACAGTCTCATCAGTTGGGCTTTTGCTGCAAGATAGCTGATGATGCCTGAAATGCATCATGATGTTTTGACAAACACAGAGGCCCTGGAGTGCCTTGTGGCGAACAGCATGCCATGTCATGCCTTCGTTTTGGTGACGAATTGTAGAGTGTGAGAAACAGGTCTCCCTGGATCATTTTTCCTCTCATTCAGCTTTAACAAGAGCCCAAGCTCACATTAAACACTCGCTAATTAATGGCAGCAGGCAGTTGGTAAACATGACTGAAAGCTTTAGGTTTGGAAACTGTGTGAATTATTTGTGAAAATAATGACTATGTGATCTGCCAGCCACAGTTCCATTCAAAAGTCTTTGTAGTCTAAATTAGATATTCACCCCCTTTACTCTGGTACCCTGAAATAAACTCAAGTGCAACCAGTGTTGACTTTATAAGTCACCTAAGTTATAAATAAAGTTTACATGTGCATAGTTTAATCAGTAGAAACACAGTTCCTCTGTGAAGGCTTCCTATGTTAGTGAACAAACAGCATCATGAAGACCATAGAACACAGTAGATGGGACAGGAATAAAGTCATGAAACAACGTCCAAAGCTTTGAACATCTCACTGAGCATTGTTCAGTCCTTCACCTGAAAATGGAAAGAGTATGGCAGACTGGGTGAGGAGAGCATTAATGATGGAAGTGGCTTATGTAGCACTGTCTTTTAACAGGACCATATTTTTGCAGGTCCATGTAGGGACCTGTGGAAGAGGGTACTCTGGCCAGACACCATCCCCTCGGTAAAACCTGATGGCATCATCATGCTGTGGGAATGTTTCTTTAGTAGGGACAAAAAGGCAGGTCAGAGCTGATTAGATGTGGAAATTCCTATAAACATGGCGATCCTAAAAGAAAGCCATTACAACCTGCAAATGTCTGGGTTGACTGGGGTGGAGGTTTAACTTAGAGCAGGACGACAGTAATCATACAGCGGGTGCTACAGTAGAATGGTTTAGATCAAACCATATATACATGAGTTAGAATGGCCCAGTCAACATTCAAACTGAAATCCAATTCAGAATGTTTGGCAAGATTTGAACATCAGTGTCTGTTCTCCAAAGTGACTGAGCTCTCCATCTAAACTGACTGAGCTTGACCTTTTCTATGCAAAGTTGGTAGACAACTCCCTGAAAAGACTTGTAGCTGTAATTGCTGACAAAAGGGTTCTCCAAATAATTGATTAATGAAGAGAGATGAAAACAAATACATGCCACAGTTTTCAGATTTTCATTTGTAAGGAAAATGAAAACCATGTATGATCTCTCTTCCACGTCCCAATATTACACTACAGTGTTTTATTCTATTATAGAAACTCTCAACAAAACACATTGAAGTTTGTAGCTTCGACACTGTAACCAAGTACCTAAATAAATCTCAAGCCTGTTAGTATTCTGGCCTGTACGTATTCAGTTGATTCAGTCCTTATTGTGTTGTTATATCAGGTCTTCCAGCTGATTAGACAGACCAAATGGACCACATTCAGGATTAGGTTTAGGATTATTCTGATGTCTAGGTAAAAAAAATTAAACATTAAATTACATTACATCACATTTAAATACCTATCATCTGAGGTAAGAGTCTTTAGTGTTATGACTGAAACTTGCATAGCTGTAACACCTTTCCATTGGTAGAATCCGGATCTAAACACCATCTAAAACAAACTTTTGTTTTAGGAAGGCACCACAATGGAGGATTATTTTAGTAAAGATATGGATTGCCTCCAATAATGTATGGAGGATGGGGAAAGGAGGGGAGGTGAACTGCTAATGGGTCAGCCAGACTGGCCGAGATGGCTGAATGAAAAGGCATAGGTTTAGGTGAGCAATTAAGGCATAGAGCTGACCTGCAGGACACAACCACCCCACTGTTTTATTCCACTAACATTCATCCCATGGATATTTTATTTCCACCTTTCAGATACACAAACTTGCATCTGAATTCAGTTGAAGGTACTATTAGTGCCGGCAGCTAACATCCTTCTATCAAAACAACATCTCATCTCCTGTGAGATATCCTGATGTTTTGGTGAATGTCTGACTGAAAACTGTAGTACAATAATGGAAGTTGTGGAAACTAGCAACACCATTGGATTTATTGCCGACCAAAGAGTTACCAAAGTAATTAGCCAAAACACACACAATGGTATTTTAAAGCAGACTTTTCTACTGGCTTGAGGTCACTTGACCAGAAACTAGAGACACGGAAGAGCCACAGATCAAACAACATTCTCTCTGACAAGAGGAGATAAAAAGGGTGTCAGGCTCACCTCAGAACAAAGCAACTCCTCACCTCTCTGGCCCACAGCAGCTTCCTGACAGCCAATGATGCAATAGCAAATCAAGAGGTGGGCAAACTAAGATGGAGCCTAAAAGCCCCATCACCCCCAGGTTTTGGAAAGTGTGAAGAAAAGTGTGAGTGTTCACAAGGCCATGCGGTTGTCTCGGGTCTGAAGTGTTTCAAGTATTTTCCATCGCTGCATACACACACAGATGAGTAAGACTTATATCACACAGACACAATTTATTTGCCTTTGCTTTGATGCGTCATGTTCACATACATCTAAGACTTTTCTAAGAAGTATACGTACACACACACATAATACAGAGACAACATATACTAGGCTTGAAATTTGGCCTTGGCCCTTTGCTATGCCACCGGCTAGGACTGCCTGAAGATGTTTCACTTTGCCTTTGCCTCCATCTATTGCTGTTTTGCAGGTAGGGTGTCTCTTAGCTGCTCACATCACAGAACCTTACAATCGGCAATTAAAACGGATGTGCAACATTGTCTCTAAATGAGGAGAGAGAGTAATGAGAAAGAATACAGGAACGGAAGGGGACATGAGTGAGAAAGAAAGCAAGGAAAAAAGAAAGAGAGAAAGTATAAGAGGGAAAATGTTCAGCACCACCTTTCCTTCAAAACCAGAACTGATACTGTGTCTATTGATCTTTATTACAATAGCAGCAAGCTGTAAAATGTTTGATGGTTTTGTACAGATCTTAGTCCCCCTCATCCATAATTACTGCTACACATGTAGAACCAAGGGCAACTTCAGAAGGGGTGCTGTTTGAAAAGCTGCTGCCAGACTGTAGGGATGATGGGAAATCTCAGCGGGGCCTCACTGTAGCTTCGAGCCCTGAGGCTATCATTCCTCCTGCCGAACACCTGAAGCAACTTAAGTTTTACAGAGATCAAATTATGAAGCTGATTTTAAATAAGAAATGAGGCCAACCCTGTCCCCTTACTCTGAGAGAAATTTTCTTTTATTTAGATGTTTAATATGTTTGCGCCGTGACCTCAACTCTGTCAAGTTTATGTTAGGTCCTAAATGTTGATAAAAGCTGACTGGAGGGTGCATATACTACTTATCAATACCTGCCCGATATCTGATGTTTTCCTTTACATTGCATACCCTTATATTCAAATATAAGAAAAACGTGCAACTATATCTAAGGTACCACATTATATGAATAAACAATTTCAATCTAGTATAAAGAACTGTGCTTGGACAAAATGTACAGCACTACAGCAGGACACCCATGTTGGTTTTGGCTACTCATTCTCTCCTCTGCTCAAAAGTTACAGTGTATTTGTCATCACATTGTAGAGCCAAAATCACCTTGAAATCTTGAAAGTATGAAACAAATAAATCTTAATTTGTTTTGCCATTGTTATTTGAAGTGGATAAATTTTTTTAAAACAATTCTTTTTTGAAACAGAAACATCCTTTTGAGCAACAGCAACTAAGGCTGTTTTCACACTTAATAGCAGAGTAGATCCGGTACGATTGGAGGCTGATTTCGATTGGTGTTATCACATTCTGCCAGTCTGAGCTTGCTTTCACAACACAGATTGTCAAACAAACCGGGTATTTTGCATCACACAATCTCCTCCTTGCCTTAGGTGGTGCTAAAAGATCCAATATGGTATCAAGTTCTTCCTACCAATGACTTCCATTTGCACCCGAACTGCCACATCTTTTAAGCCAGTCACATATTTTCATATTTTGTTTCACCTTCAATCAGCACTGCTTTATTGTAACATTAATATTCTTGTGAATACTTACCAGGAGCTGTGGTATACTGTCATCTAACCATTTGGACCATGGTTGGATGAAAGTACATGATGTAATGACTTGAAGGATCCTTTTTCTCATCCTGTCTTGACAAGCCATTTCCTCTGACAATCTTTCTACACATGTGTTTTGGGTATTTTACCCACAATGCTTTGTTTTAGTCTGCTTTCTGCATTTGGTTCACTTGAAGCAGACCAAGCCCTATGTTTTTAGTTGGAGCAGAGTTCAGTTGCACATTAACACCTGCCAAAAATAATTGGATTTCCAAGCAAACAAAGTAGATGTTGATTTTAACAGCGCTGGTGTGAATTCAAGTTAAAAAAGGAAGGGGATACTATGTACAAACTTAAAAAAAATGTAACATAAAAAAATATAAAATGAGCATATGTCAGAAACAGAATGTGGACAAAGCAGGCTTAAGACACAAAAATATGTATCTTACAACTGACTGCATCAGTATAAAACAAAATAGGACAGGCTAAAATGAAAGAAAGCAGTCAAAGTTTAACGGGTGTTGTTAGAGATTGTGAGACATGACCAAAAGTCTGCAACAGCCAGTTGATGCCAGCATCCAGAGCAGGTTTTTGTCATTCTAATCAAATGCATTAAATAAAAGCATACAATTGTGTATGTTTACAAAAAAAATAAAGGAGATCAAGTCCATGAAGTAGAGCACTGTTACAATAAAACAAAGATGAAAACTGGTCATGATGCAACACGGGTTAAGAGAGAGAAAAGGGCAGAGTTACAGATGATTGCTGCTTCCAGCAGACTCAAGCAGACAGAGTGGTCTTTAGCCTGGCATAGTCTCTGAATAATGCATCACTCTCTTTGTAGCTGGGCAGATATATTGGTGAGGGCGAGCACTGATTTCTGCCCCCTGGCATTGTTGGAGATATGAATAATTGATAGGTTAAATGCTTGTGCTAAGAATGAATTAGGATATGTTCTGTTCTGCTGTATTTATGTAATTTTTGGCTTTGGACTCTACTATGAGAACAAAGACAATGTCAAATTGGGAGGCAGCGAACCTCTGATCTCATTGTGGACCGTGTACATAGGTGCGCTCCAGCTGAGTTTCTCTCCTTTACCAAAAGCTGGAACCTCTTGTGTCACCCGACTGCGTGCCATTGATTAACATTTAACAACCAGGGAATACTTTGTCACAGGAAAGCAAAGCAAAGCAAACTTTGAGTTCTTGAAAGCAAGAGTAGAAATAAAGAGAGTTTGAAACTAGTGGGGGGGGGGGGGGGGGGGGGGGGGGCGGGGGAGATACACACTACATAGGAATCATTTCACATACCTCATCATGTATAACTCATGAAGCCCTGACAGAGTACTTCAGACATTCCCATTGGTTGTCTAGGAGTGACAGACTGCAAAAGCCAGGATAAACAAGTAGTTCCGGCCTTTCTTTCAGTCTTCTCTGTTTCCTTCTTTCTGTCTCTCCGGGCTCTGCCACGGTTCCCCCTGGGCTATAGAGGCTAGAAAGATGGAAGGAGGATGTGAGTGGGCAAGCAGCATGGGCAATGGCCAGCACTGGAAAGTTTAGTCACCCTGCTCGTTGTGCTGGTGAAGCTTTGCACACTGCCAAAGAGCAGTGGATCACAGTCAGGCCTGTGTTTAGGCAGCCTGACAGATCTCCTTCACACCATGTGAACTTGGGGAATCTGCGCTCCAAGTATACATCACCCCCAGCCACAATCTACATTCTCTCTTTCTCCACTTGTCTGTTAGGTGAAGCTATCTTGGTTTGTGTCTCTTTATCCTTCACCGCTTGGAATTTTTCCATCTTTTCCCCTTGCTCTCACTTCAACTCTGCTCTCTCTTATTCTCTCATGTCTCCCTTTCTGCCTCTCCTTTTGAGATTCAATAAGAGCCCTGGAGGCAGAAGAGGAGGGGTGGTTGGTAGGAGGGGGGTGTAAAAACATCTATGGCTTTATTTACAAAGAGCCCAGGTATTGCCCGGCGTTAAATCCAGGGGAAATGATTTATTTTCCACCCATGTGTGGCACTGATCCTCGAGGCGTAACTCAGCAGTCGACTGGCCTCGTGCTTGCAATTTACGGTGGCTGCAGAGCCTCATAAAGGAAGAATGGATTAATCTGGAACACGACATAAACAATATGACTCTGACAGCCCTATTAAAACCTGTGCTACTCAGCATCAATTCTCTTTCACACTTTCCGCCTATCTGTCTCTCTGGGTCTCTGCAGTCACTGCTTGTTGAAGGGACTCTCAGTGTAAGCTCTGACTAGAGCTCACAGCCTGTCATTGTGATTCCCAGAGTATCAGATTCAAAACAAGGGGGTATTTCACATCTACATATAGCAACCGGACCTTCTAAATGTTTAAGTTTTGGACATCATCAGGGATATCGGATGTACTGGGTCCACATTAGAGGCTCCCACAGTGCTCGTTAGGGCTGGGCCTAGAAAGGCTTCCTGTCCCATCACCAGTGGCTGTTCATTTCCATGAACTGGACTTCTTTTGGGAATGTGCTGTACTTACTCCTCCTTCTTTGGATATATGCATAGATTTTCAGGAAAATACTTCTTGCATGTGACACATGATATGGATTAGTATAAGATGCAAACGGACACACACACACACACATACATGCACACATGCACACACACACATAGGCATAGACATCTCCAAACAGTTGTCATCTGCTCCCTGAACCCCTTGGGAAGAGGACACACAGCATCTCCAAAGACTCCTAATAACTGATAGCATACATATACTCACACATAAGGCTTGTCATTTTGTTAGCTCCGTCTGTGTTAGAGACAGGTGTATGGTAAGCTACACAGAAAACACTCACACAGGCGCAGCATCTATTTAACCACAGAAGCTTTTAACACATTTAAAATGAATTTTCAAGACAGCAGCCTGTCTGAGGGAGACAAGACAAGCAGACCCGAAAAGAAAAGCCCTAGATCAAGAGACAGAGTTACTAATTTATGTCCAGCTGCAGATGAAAGCTTTAGGAACATCAGGCTGTGAGAAAACAGACCTGAAATTGAAATCAATAAGTTCATTAGACTGCACAGGCTGTTCGTGCTGCACCCTCCACTTCGCCTGCAGACAAACACAGTAACACACGAAAAAACAGGGGCGAAACAAGGTTTGACCTATGTCCACTAGCCAAGCATTCCATTTATTTAACCCTTATCACTGACGCGATCTGAAGAAGCAGCTACATGCTGATAACACTCCAGGATAATAGCAAGACCAGACAGGGCCTGACCAAAGAATGAAGGCCAAAAGAAAAGAGAAAGTGAAATAAAGGGAAATGCATCTGGAAGCCTCTTGACATTCACTCCCTTTTTTCTTTGTGTACATGCTCACAATGCTGAAACATGAGGGGCTACGGGGAAACTTTTACACAGATTGTTTGCTACAGCCGCCTCTCTTGTTTGAGCCTGTAATTTAGTGGATCCCCATCAATAAGTGAGAGAAACGCTTTGTGGATTTCTGGCCTGACAGCTAACAAGACCCAGGCTCTATCTGCAACAAACAGACAGAATAGCAAACGCTGTTGTCTGTGTGTGCACATGAATGCAGCTCATGATTCATGTACACTGCTGTCGAAGCTTCTACTGCAAAGGCTATACAGGAGCTAGCATGTGTCGTACAGGAGTTGGGAAGAAAAACTTTTACTATTTAGGTGACCTGAATAGTTTTTCTTCTATTGTTCTTCTTTTACAGCAGTATTGTTCAAAGCCCTGCAAGGTAATACAGATCAGTGCAGTTGATGTCCTCCACCTGAAACTAGATCCATGATAGCTCCTGTCTGAACCAGTAAGGCCCCACAGCCTGTGTCACGCTTCTTCCCATAGCTGATTTATGCCTATGAGTTCATGGGGTTTAACATGCTGCATATCCTCACAGTAACACACACATAGCAGCACACACAAAATCAATGAGGCACAAATTGTTCATGACCTGAGCTAAACTTGCAGCACTAGAGGCCAAGACCGTATTCAAGGGCGTCTTTATCACATTTAAAGACCCCTTTTCACCTGCAGATTAATGCTGGAGCCTTAAATGGCCTGGCTAAACCAAGCCTGTATCTCTGTTCACAGAAATGAAATACAAATCGACTTTACAAAAGAAATCCTTTATTTCAATCCTCCTTATCCTAATACCTGAGCAACTCTGTAAAACATTTCCTTTAAAGTATTTTCAATCAAGAAGAGACTGCATACACCCCCCACCCCATCCCAGGGGGATTCTGGGAACACCACATTTGGCAAGTGGCTGTTCGCTAAAGAGTTCAACAGAAGCCAAAACATTTGTTACAGACTCATTTCATTTCCTGGTTAAAACGTCCAGGAGTGCAAGGCAAAAGCGTGAACATGGGTTTACATAGGAAAGCTCAAAGGAAACCAAGCATCAAGCTTTTCCCCTAACAGAAACAAGAGCTGCTTTGGATCATCTGTGGAAAATAGGAGAGGGTGGGGGGCAATTTAGGAAGGATTAGGGTATAGCTACTCTCACTGGCCACTTTATTAGGTGCAACTGTTAAATTGCTTGTTAACACAAATAGAAAATCAGCATAGCGTAGTTTGAGATAATAGAAAGGCAACAGTAGCTCAAATAACCCCTTGTTACACTTAAGGTATGCAGAAAGATCACACAGGTTCATAAAAAATGTTTCCTAATGAACCTCAGTTTCAGCTGTGACATGTTGCTGGCCATGTCCATCCCTTAATGACCACAGTGTACCCATCTTCTGATGACTACTTCCAGCAGGATAATGTCACAAAGTTCAAATAATTTCAAACTGGTTTCTTAAGCATGAAAATAAGTTAATGTACTCCAGTGGCCTCCAAAGTCACAAGATCTCAGTCCAGTAGGGCACCTTTGGGATATGGTGGAAAGGGGGTTGTGCATCATGAATGTGCAGCAGACAAATCTGCAGCAGCTGTGTTGTTATGATTCCAATTGTTTCTGACATCATATTGAGCCTGTGGCATGAAGAATTAAGGCAGGTTTGAAGGTAAAGAGGAGTCCAACCATGTTCTAGCAATATTGTATGGCAGTGCTTCGGCCTATAAGCTCTCATGCTGTGGAAATTACAGAAGTTAAACACAGTGTCTCGGCCAGCTGGCTGAATAAATAAATGTCAGTGAGGTTTTGAAGTACATCTAAACTAATATTCCTCATTGTACTACCGCTAACAGTCTTGCCTCTCCTAAGATTTGTTCTTTTCTATTCTAGGTCTATTGCACAATTGTTCTGCTGAGCTTCATTCAATGTTTTCCAGGAGTGTGTCCAGAGGCAGCTAAAGCTTATACATATTTAAGGCCTGGAACCCTTTGGCAGGGCTTAGCCCCAGGCACACGAACATCTCATATATACAGGAGACAGTGCAGTCCAAGAGGCTGCTGTTGACCATTTATTTATGAAGTCAAAGCTCTGTGGCAACACGCTATCCACTCTGAAACAACTTAAAGCAGTTACATCCAAGCTGAATATTTTATCTCCGAATCGCAACTCTTTTTGAGGCCTCTTCAAGGTAAGAATGGAGGAGAGTGACGCAGGGCAGGTGAAGAAAGAGAGGGGCCACTGCAGGTGATGCAAGACCCTTCTCTAACCCAGTCAAAAACAGGTGGCGCTGAAGAAACAAAGGAAGGAGAAAATAAAGGGAGGGGGAGAGGGTGCTGCTTACAGGGCTCCTCAAGGTTAAAAGAAGGAGAGGCTTAGTATTCGCTTTAGGTGTCTTGAGCGAGGACCGGCACACTCTCTTTCCCATCAACACCATCTCTGAAAACAAACCAAGTGAAAAACAAAAAAACAAAAAACAGAAAACAGAACATTGTTTTGCATAAATATGACAACACCCCGGAATTCTCTAGAACATGTGAAAGGACACAGACCATTAAGAAGCCATGATTAAAAGCAGACATTCTCCCAGTAAATGCTAATTCACACAAGGCAGGAAAAAAACAGGCCCCATCTTCCTTCCTCCACAGCCTCCACTTTACTCTCTTTCATTTTGATCTCCCTTTCCACAAGAAGAGAAGCTGCTGGCAGGTGGCTGTGTGCAAAGGTATTGAGGTCTATGAAATATTTACCGAAGCAATAATGACTCCCTGGACAGAGTGAGCAGGGGAAGAAGGCAAGAAGAGGAAAGGCGGAGAAGAAAACAGGGGCTGTCTTTTTTAACAGCAAGATGAGAAAAGAAAAAGGAAATTTTAAAACGTTATCCGGTCTCAGCATAAAGATCAGCTGTACTATTGTTTTCAAAAGTTTTAAATTAGGGAAAAAATTCAAATGACATTTAAAAAAAGCCCATAAAGAATTAAAACAGGGACATCATGGGTTTTGATTTACTTTTGTGTATGTATTTTGCCTATTTCTTTGCTGTTTATTATGTTCTTTAGGTCTTACGTTACTTCCCTATGCTTATTAGTGCTAGGTGTTTTCCCCTTCAGTTCATTCTTTTGTGTTTTAGTGTTCCTTATACATTTAGAAGTTATTTTCCTGTTAGAGTTCTGATACTTCCCTGTGTTTCTGTGTGTCTCTCCTCCCTTTGTGTTCCTTCAGCTGCTCTGCTTTTCTCTCTTTGCCTCAGCTGTAACTCATTTCCTCTGATTCCTTTCTGGTTTGGCTGTCATTTCTCTACTCCTGTCTCAATATATATGTTCACCATTTCTATCTGTTCCTCAATGGATCCTTCCCTTGTAATGCTTTATGTTCGGTTTACCTGCCTCATTCTTCATTCTGTGCTCCATGTTCTTTTTTTTTTCGAGTCTGACTATAACATTTGTGTTTTTTGCATTATTAAATCCTTTTCTACTCACTATGTAGCTCCCAAGTTTGGTCCAGTACAAACCTCATCAATCATGACATATAGTGTCTTGCAAAGGCGCTTTTCCACATTTTATATTTTTTTGTAATTTTTGAAGTTGGTATTCAGAATATACCAACAGAACAGAAAAAACAGTGTAAAACTTTATGTTGCAATAGTAAATTCAAATTAGAAACATTGAGGTTTGTGGCTTAACATGGTGAATTGTGAAAAAAACCAAGGAATATAAATACCTCAGCAGATTACTGTATATTATGACAATGCCTGCTGTGTCTAGTCAGATTCTTAGGAAACAAAATACGATTCAGTAGCTGTGAGGTGGCTCTAAATGACAGTATTTTATATTGACTCTCTTTTTTCCATTTTATTTTTCTGCAATGGGTTTAAGGGCACATCCTTAATGTCATGCTCATCTGCTCTTAGCCTGGTGCAAATATCTCATGTGTGCCATAGGGTTCTTTGTAAAGTCAGTGTTTCTGTGTCTGTTGGTTTAATCTACAGATTGAAAACAGCAGATTAAATACTCAGCATGTTCCTAAAATGCATGCAAAGACACAACTAAAAGGACCTAAAGCACTCAAGTACACACTCAGGAGGGAACTCATTTAACAATCAATCCTTGTAATACTACCTCTCAGAGGCTGTTGAAAAGTTAAACTTCTTGGACAGGCGCTCCTGCTGCAAGTCTTTAATGCGCGGGCCTGCTCTTGTTTGCAGAGAGGACCCGGCACCACGCTGTGGGCCAGTTTGATCCGGACAGCCAGCAGAGACTGTTTCAGAAAAAGACAGGGGGAAGGAAACCCTACTGCCGCGCTAGTGTTTTCCCTTCATAGCAGTACCAGGATGTTGGGGTGGCTCAGAACAACAGTGAGCTCTCTAACCTGAGACTCAGGATCGAGGATGGAAGGAAGGGATGCCTCAGCGCTACAGAGGTAGGGGGTCCGTTTGGATGTGTCTACAATGAGAGAGAAGTGTAGATCGAAAGCAAGGGTTGGGACAAACAAACATGAACCCTATCACTGTTTAGTTGTGCGTAACACTGCTACAATTGTGGAAAAAGTAAGGGAAGCTTTCAAATTTAAGCAAGATATCTATAAATTGAGTTAACCCCAGAAGGTAGTCAGAGTTGAACATTAAGAATAATGTAGTGCATCTCTCCCATCACAGTAATTTACATCACTTTCTTGTGGCAGTGTTCTAGCAGGGGGCTCTGCTACATGTTAGCATGGAAGATTTATGTCAGACTGCAAGTATGTATGTCATGTATCCAAAACATGACACTCCCTTTGTACTCCCTGAAGCGAGAGGCTACACTTCCTGATCAGCAAGCCTGACACACTGGACAGCTGACCCCTGACCCCTCATTTCACCTGAGCCACAGAACGACCCCAGAGCCCATTTTCCAGCTCCTTCAGGGTCGCTCGGGTCACAGTTGACACAGCAGTACTGTGTTATGCTGAGCTGGGAGAGACTCCTCACATCAGCAGCACGCCTTCAGTCAGGAAATCAGTGTCAAACCCAATGGATGCTCCGTCTGTACAGGGGAATGGGTTTGTGTGCATCTGCTTTGTAACTGGACTTGTCCCACATTTACAGGATTTTTTCTACCCTAAGTATTACCATTTTAGCTTCTTTACCGATTGCAGTGTACACAAACACATACAGCATACAGTAGACTTTTTACTTACAAGAACTGCTTTTCCATGGAAATATTCTTGACAAATTATAGACCAAGTCATTTCTTCCCTCAGATATAAAGAAAATTAGAGGAGAAAGTCCGACCAAAAACGGGGATGGAAATTATTGTGTCATTTACGGTACATGCTTTATGGGTGCTTTTCTAAATGAGCCCATCTGTATGATCTGTAATTGATCAGGGAAACAGAGTGTGTTGAGGCAAAGCTTATGGCCCACATCTTGACAAATGACTAGACATGACCCCAAAAGCTGACCTATGCACTATTTGGAGAGGAAAAAAACATGACAGTGAGCATACAAAGGGAGAAAAATCTATGCGGCTGGAGTGAAGACGCATTTTGTTTGATGAGGGATGTTGAACAACAGGAAGACCAGCAGGCAATTACAATGATTGGAGTTCTGTGCCTCGTGAGAAAAACAAGACAGAGATTGTGGAGAGGAAGAATGTACGCACCTTCTTCCTACTGTGTCCACAGGGGCCCAGTGCTTATTAGCATGCATGCTTTTACAGGCCTGGCCAAAGCAGTCAATGCACTCCACTTTATTTATTAGTAAATAGAGACAGATGGTGATGAGGGGTCATATTGACTACCCATAGCCTTTTAAACAGGAATCAATGGCAGGGGTGGAGCACCGAAATGGGGGGTGGGGGTGGGGGTGGGGTGGGGGGGTGGGGGGCATTAACTCAAATGAGCCACGGCTGCCCCCCTTAGTTGGATTTTGTCACACATTGTGCAGTATATGAAGTCTATTAACTTTCATTGCAGCACAAAAATTGGATTTACAGTTGACTTGCTGGACCTTACGGGTGTCAACATACTTATTAGAGGATGCAACACACTATTGATCCCATTGATTAGCTGAGCAGGCATGTCGCAGGTTTTATTTTGGTGGCAGAACAGCATTGGAAAGTAGCAGGGGCCGCAACTAAACTGCAGGAGGGATCAATTCAATTTAATTCAGTTTATTTATATAGCGCAAATTCACAACACATGTTGTCTCAAGGCACTTCACAAAAGTCAGGTACATACATTCCAATTAATTCTAACCATCCAACAGTACAGTCAGATTCAGTTATTTATTCAAATTGGATCAAAAGTTTTTCTATCTAAGAAAACCCAGCAGATTGCATCTAGTCAGTGACTTGCAGCATTCCCTCCTCCCGGATGAGCATGTAGAGACAGTGGACAGTCACTGGCGTTGACTTTGCAGCAGTCCCTCATACTGAGCATGCATGTAGCAACAGTGGAGAGGAAAAACTCCCTTTTAACAGGAAGAAACCTCCAGCAGAACCAGGATCAATGTGGAGATGTGTTGAGGTTGTGTGTGACAAGATGAACCTGACTGAACACACCAGTGCAGCTTATCCATAAGAGGGGGCGGGGGAGAGTCATAAGAGCAGAGCAGATTTTTAATTTGTTTTGTTATTTAGGTGTTATGTGTTATTTACTTGATTTAAATGTACCCTTACACTAAACAAACCTCTGTGTATGTCATGCAGAGATGTCACAGTGGACTTGCAGATGATCTGAGGGTTGTGATATGTTGCATTATTCTGCTGAAATCAGCCGCCAGAAGATGCATGCACTGTGGTCATAAAGGGATGGACATTGTCAGCAACAATAGTCACTGTAGGCTGTGGCTTTTAAACAATCACCATCAGCAGCCTGAAGTACATTTGTAAGAGGATAGATCCATACTTTCATGTTGTTTATGCCAAATTCTGACCCAACCAAGTGTCACAGTTGATGTTAATACCCTTTTTCACATTTTTATAATCAGTTATTGACTAATTTTGGAGAGCCTGTACAAATTGCTTCAGTTTCCTGCAGACAGAAGACTAGGTCTGATCATCTGCATAAACTGATTGTAAAAAATATTTGTTTAAGTTACTGTTGCCTTTGCCTTTCATTTAAAAAAAATCTGCCTATTCTCCTCTGACATCTGCCATGAACTGAGCATTTTATTCCAACTCACTGGAAGTTCTCTCTTTTTTAGACCATTCTCTGTAAACCTGAGAGAGATGGCCATGTGTGAAAATCCCAGTTTATCAGCAGTTTCTGAATCACTCAGACCACTCTGTATGGCACTAGCACCAATGCCACATTCAAAGTAATTTAAATCCCATTTATTCCAATACTTAAATGTGGGGTTTGAACTTCAGTGAGTCATCCTCAACCTGCCTATATGCCTAAATGCACTGAGTTGCTGCCATGTCATTGGCAGTTTAGATGGTTGTGTTAATAAGCAATTGAACTGATATACCTAATATAATGACCAGTTGGAATATATTACATTGCATATGTATGCCATTACTATGGCTGCTGTACTGGCTTGTCACGTAGCTATAGTTAAGGGGACAACAGCAGAATCTGTCATCTACAAGTGTTGAACATGTGCAGAAATTATATGGCTTTTAGTCCTCACAGCCTCCTGTGACATTGTTGACCACAATGTTGACTATGCAAAAACAAAATGTTTTTTCAACATGCTTTATAAAACTTGAATTGTAACTGTATTTTGTAAAATCCTGTTGTGCTTGTTTTATAAATGTACAGTTGCAGAAAGGCAAATACACCTCTGGCTCTTTGCTTTAATGAAGAAATGTTACTGTTGTTGTATGACCTGCTGGATTTGCCCATTGAAGGAGCAGTTAAATTAAGTGTGTTATGAGGAATGGAGAACAAAGAAAGAGATGGATAGATGCATGAGGCATGTAGAGATCATTTCTCATCTCCAACACGCAGCAGTCAGAGGTTGTCTCCAGCATCTATTTAATAAATCTTTATCATCTCACAGTGCTTCCTCTCAGTGCTCACCAGTCACAGCCTAACTCTGAGCAACCCTCCCCTCCTCTGTAACACCCGCAGCCCCTGTGCATAGGGACCGGCTGAGTTGCAGTCAGTCAATGCCTTAAACCACCCACTGCCGAAGCAATTAAGAGTTTAACCTGCATGCAGCCCAGGGAATCCAGAGAGAGACTCCAGTCAAATACAGCAATACAGGCTGTGCAAAGAAAGAGAGGTGGGCAGGAGAGATGGAGAGGATAGCCAGCTGAGAAATGAGCAAGAAAGAGAAGCGCAGAGAAGAGAATGAACAGAAAGTGACAGTGAGCTGGGAGGAAAAAGGAAGGAAGCACATATCTAGACTGGAAATAGGAAATAAGAAAGGAAGAGAGAGAGAGAAAGAGAGAGAGAATCTCATCTCAGTGTACACAAACCTCTCCTCCATGAGAAGAAGGTCACCAGCTCTCTCCGAGGACTCCCTTAAATAAAGTCCCCTATCCTGCACTTTTCTGGGCAAACAACCTCCTCTGCTCTTTATTAACTAAATATGAGGGGGACTTTGACCGGGGGACAAAAATTCAATATTTTCCCCCACCAAATATTTAAACCAAGCAAATAAACAGACAAATAAATAGATCTCCTCTGCCAGGGGAGTGGAAGGCCAGCCGCTCCCCAGGATGTAATTTGACGGCCCACTTACTTGGAGGGCCAGAGACCGGCTCTACTCAGACACTCATTCTAAGAGCTGTCAATCAAGGGGCAGTAGCATTAGGGATATGAATGTGTGTGGTACTGATATGGTGTGTGTGTTAAAGGGGTGGCTGCCAATTCATCCTCAAGGTTGGAGCAGATAGGGTGAGCATCGCTCCTGACGAGCACGCCACACCTTTCTGCCACCCATACCCCTGTTTTCAAAGCTATCCCTCCTCCCTTCTAATGCCTGTCCACTGCATCATGGATTGTGCATATAAAATAATCCCTTAGAATGACCCAATATTCACAATTTTGTTCTGACAGTCTCCTGGAGATATATTAAACATGATGGCAGCATAGGAAAAGAATGATGAGGTCGACTGCATCCAGTGCAACTGAAGAAGACTTCATATACTGAGAGAAAATGAGAAACTGTAGTTATTATACTCAAATTTCTCTGGTTATATTCCTTATTTCTTGTCGAACAACATCTCTCTTTCATCTTCAGCTTTGTCTTCATCCTTTGAAATGAGGAAAATCAACAGATCCATCTGCGTCTTTGTACTTATCCTTTTGTTACTTTCAGTGGAGTATCTCAGAGATTTGTAAAAAAAAAAAAAAAAAACTAAGTAAAATACATCACTGTGATAGACTCTGGTACATTAAATGACTCTAATTGCCATCAAAGTTAAAAGCATGCAAGTTGATACTTTTGTCCCCAGCTGCCTTCAGGTGGAATGCTTCACCTGTAAAGTATTAGCTGTCACTTTGTTCTCCTGCTCTTTATCTTGTGCTGCTTTGTAAAAGAAACTCCTCTTAGGAAAAGAATGACATCTTCCAAAATCCCGTGTGAATGGTCAGATCCTGATAAATAGTGCAAATTCATTTTTTTATAAAGCAGTATGCAGTCACAAACACTACAGTGCCTTGCTAAAGTATAAATACCCCTTGAACTTTTGCACATTGTGTCCTACCATCTTAAAACTGCAAACCTTGGTGTGTATTATAGGGATTGCATGTGATGAAACAATACAAACTAGAGCATGGTTTTTAAGTGGAAAATTATACATGATTTTTGAGTCGTGTGTATTTGCATTCAATTACTTTACTTCAAGACCCCTAAATAAAATCCAGTGCAACGATGTGCCTTTCAAAGTCTACAATTATTCAGTCATAATTGTTTAATAGAGTACCCCTGTGTGTAATTACGTCAATTTAATTTGAAGATATAATTAAAAGAAAGTGCGAAGAAGTCTGGTTTTTAGTTTGCCGCAAACCACAACCAACTTGTGCAAAAAGGTGTCCCAAAGTTAAACTTACTGACATGCATGAGTAAAAACGTCAACTCCTTATAGTGAAACTTAAAGAAGAAGCCTTGAGGTGTAAAGATGATTTTCTCCAGCAATGACATGTATTTTGCTAGGACTTTATGTGTTTATATTTCAACCTGGAAAGACTCACAAAGAAAAGACAGGGATGCAATTAGAAAAGTTTATTACTGAATGTTTATTTCTTTGGCACTCAGACCCCAGTGGAAGACGTAAATGCTGAGAATGACATGCGCCTGAATGAACATCTTATGGTTAGAATTAAAGATGTCTTCCCCCCTGGGATCTGATCCTGGTGGTGGAGTGGAGGCCTGGTGAGATTTGGAAGGAGTTTGGAAGCCAGAGATGGTGAAGATGGGGTGGAGGAGGGTCAAAGTTCAGCTTAAGAATGGAGGATTCCATGAATGAAGATCTTTTAAAGCAGAGCCTTGAAGGATGCTTGGCTGGGAGAACTGAGAACCTTTGGCAATCCTAGAAAATTGCTGTTCATTGATGCTTTCCATAAAATCTGAAAATATTGTGATAAAATTCTGTCACTTGATGTGCAGTGTTGGAGGAGACATAACTCAACAGTCCTGCAGCTGTCATTGCAGAGAAAAGTAGTTCTACAAAGTACTGACTCAGGGGGGCTGAATTCAAATGGACACTGCACTTTTCAGATTCTTTTTGTAAAATGTTTTGAAAACCTTGCATCCTTTTCTGTCTACTTCACATGCACTACTTTGATTTGATCTGTGACATAAAATCCAAAATAAAATCAGATGAAGAGACAAAATGTGGAACATTATGAATACTTTTGCAAGGACTGTATGTGAGTGGGAAGCAAATTTACCAGTTTTGTTTGATTTCCAATCCAGCAACTGATGTTGTTTTACCAGATCTCATTTATCCCTGTCTGCCCTCATTCTACCTTCCTAAAAGAATAAAAAGCTAGCCCAAGTCTCTCTCTCTCCTGCTGAGTTTGGATTGCGTGTGTGTGTGTGTGTGCGTGTGTGTGTGTGTGTGATAGTGCATGGGGAGAAGACTGGCGATATCAGAAAGTCCTTTCATCCATTTTAGATGAGATGCAGATGACTCAATTATGCTTGGCCCTGACATCAAGACCACTCAGCAGAGGAGCTGCTAACGTTGGAAAACGATCCATTTAATCCCACTGATATGAATGGCAGGGCAATAAGGGGGCTTGCATGGTTAAGAGAGAGAGACAGGTGTGAGAGGAGATGCTTTATCACCACTCTGAAGAAACAGGGTTCAGTGTACTGGAATGGTGGTAAGGTGAGAAATCCCAATCACAGAAACATTCTTTCTGTTGTTTTTGTGATTTATAGTTGGCCAAAGGACAACTGATTTCATGCTAAAATAACGGACAAAAGCATTAGCTGACATGTAAAGCTGACTCTGGTTTGGTTTCCTAGTGTGACCCATGTGAATCTTGTTATCAGATCAAATGGCACAGTGAAACAGGCCATTCAGCATACAAAAAATCTCAATCTTCATGCTCCTGGTATTTTTTATACACTAACCATAATGTTGCAACTCCTCTAAAGATCATATTTTAAGACAAACTCCAATGGTGGAAAAATTCAACCAGTAGAGATCAGTGATTATAGAATGAATATGGGGACTGAATGGGAGAAATGGGTCAGCCGTTCCCGACTGGTAACGAAAGAGGGGGAGATAAAGAGACCGGGGTCCTGCAGGACAGATGATATTGCGGCTGCTGGTTACCAGAGCCAGGGCCACAGTAAAGACCCACAAACATGCTCTACATTTGATCAGATTACTGTTTGATCTGAAAGGGCTTTCTCCCTGAAGACCTCCTCTCCACTTTACAATAAGTGCACACACTCATCACGCCATAGCTTGTGTTCATCAGAGCTGCTTAACTGAAAGGCTTCTGACTACATCAACATCACCAACATGATTTCACCATCACTTCACACTCGCTCTAATACTAAATTAACAGGGGGTAAGGAAACATGTCAGTGGTGATCAGCTTTCTATCAGTCTATAGGTTATGCAAGATCAGATGGTTCAGATAAAAACAGCAGCTGGAAACTATACTGGCAAAAAAAGACTTCTTACATCCTGCAACTTAAATACTGTGAAAAGCAAAATAGGTATACTTCATTAGAGAGTATTTGAATGTTAAGGTAGTGATTTTTAGAACATCTTTCTCTCTTTAACATCTTAACAAAATGTACTCTTTAATTTTCTAAAATGGATAAGAACAATAATACTAATAAAATACTAAATACCTTCTTAGTCTAACTGAAAGGCATTGCATTAAAAACCTCACATCTGGAATAAAAAGGTCTTTAATATGTATTTAGTCCAAGAGCAAATGATTCTGCAGTCCTACTCAATGCTTTTTTATTGAAGCTGGTATTGACGCTGATAAGTAAAACCCACTTGGGGCTGCAAAAGTTGGCCCAGCTGTTTCTCTTCCCAGATACATGCTCACTGGACTAAAACTCTGTTGTGTGCAAAATAGCTGGAAAGCGACACATTAGTACCACTGTATTTGTCAACAGTCTAGTCATAAATACTAAACCAAATTCCCTTTAGAAACTAGTTTGTGAGGAGCTGTGGTACAGTGAAGCCAGCAGGTTCCTGTGTAATGAAGTTCATTTTTCAATCAATCAATTAAACTTTCTAAATATCAGAATTTGTGTTTTTAACCTCTGTAAAGCACTTTGTGTTACATTTGACTGTATGAAAAGTGCTCTACAAATAAAGTGCTTTACAGAGGTTAAAAACACAAATTCTGATATTTAGAAACTTGACACACACACATGATAAAGTAGACAGATAAAACCATTAGGTTAGGTTAATGTAGCTTACAGGCTTATGGATTTTTTCTAAATTAAAAAAATAAAAGGTATGTAATCATGGTGTAAAAAAGTATTTTGTCTTTTTTTAGTACTTGTTAAAATTCTATGGTGATTCTGTTAAAAAAAAATTGCAAAAAGCCCAAACCTTTTATGAGTTAAACTAAATTAAACATGAATGGGTAAAGAGTGCATCAATCCCAGAAAGTGATATAGATCTTTAACCTCAATTTACAGCAGTCACTGCCTAGTCTTTATGCTGATGTGAAACTTCTCCGCTCTGCCTCTTTTATGACCTCCAGTGTAATTAACAGTTGCAAAACATTAGGGCTTGTGTTGCTTCACATGTAGTCAATCAAGTCAATGTTTTGTTGGTGCTGAGTGGTGTGTGTCTGCGCTGGTGACAAATGAGAGCAGCCCGTCCCACTGCTGACAGCCGCCCCAGAGCTCAGATGCTATCTTCAGCTCTTCACCCTGCTTCTACAATTACTGTGCTGCTTCTGTGGCTCCAGGGTCTCTGACACCAGTCAGGACTTCTTGGACACACCATGAACACATACACAAATACATTACACATGTGGACCAGTTTATAAAAACTGAGGCATGCACATTTTAACAAGTGTCTCCATTCTTGTATATACAAAACTCATTTTAGAGTGCATTGCTCATGCACTGATTGCAGCACAGAGCCAGAACAAGTAACGAGATCAGGACTGTCTTTTCTGGATGCCAAATATGTTATTGGGTTGAGTTCTTTATTTCAACACATGAAATTCAGTTATCCTTTACATTATGTAATTATTCAAAATTACACAATAAACCTGATATACATTTTTCACACTAATTTTCAAAATATTTTTCACATATGAATTTAAACTTGTTTCTTGATTTTACTTCCTTAAAGTTCAGTCAACCTTACGCTTATAGCCATACACTGGAACATTTGACTGGGATTTGACCCTAAACCGATACCTTTTCCTCACCAGACACCTGGTTATTTTATCTCTCTCTACACCTATTGTTGGCCTAATTGAGTATGGCTTGGCTGGCTGGATGGCGGCTGACCCCGGTCAGAACAATGCATACCTGTGGCTCTCACCAGCGCTGTGTAATTGTCTCTTCAAGTGGGGCCCCTTTTTTTTAGTTGCCCCCTAAGGGGGGAGAATGCTCCACACTCATCCATCACTCAGTCACTCAGCCACTACAGGAAGTAGTTAACACAAGCAACCTCTGGGACAGCAGCTGGTAAAGGGTGGGGAGGTGAGGTTCCTGGGAGCCATAGAGAATATTAGCTATCATTTCTTTCACTGAGAGAGATGTCAGTGAGTCTATCTGTCCAATGGTCAGTTGGCAGAAACTTTTTGCCGACACAGCGGCTTTTCTCAAACATAAACGAATCAGCAGACTTATTTGATAAAAATAAATGTTGGTTCAATGTTTTATAAGTTAAAAGAATGGGATTGGCCCTAAATCTGCTATTCTCTCTGTGGGGGTTTGCGTGGTTTCTCCACATCTCCACTAAACAAAATCCAGTGTGGCTGCCTTGTAAAGACAAAATATTGAGAGCTACAAAATTAAAGTTTTATATTTACACTATTTTTAGTTTGTATCTCACTAAATCAGTAGCACACTGTCAAGAAGTCTACTGTCAAGAATGTAGATCGACTTGCAAAAGTATTCATACCCCTTGAATGTTTACACATTTGGCCATGTTACAATTAACCAACAGAAAGTAGTGTGACTTAGATAGGTATTCAGCCTCCTTTACATTGTTAACCCTAAATAAAACCCAGAGCACAAATTTCCTTCAGAACTAATCTAAAAAGTAATTATAGTCCACCAGTGCACATCTGATTTTGCTGTTCTACAAAGGTTTGTTTGTGAACATTACAGGACAAACAGCATCATGGAGACCAAGAAACACAACAGATAGGTCAGGGATAAAATCGTGGAAAGGTTTAAAGCAGAGCTAAGTGATAAAACAATATCTCAAGCTTTGAATATCTTAATATTCAATGTTCAATCATCCATCAAGAGTATGGCGCAACTACAAACCAACAAGAAATCGCATTGTATCAAACTGAAAGATCCATTAATCAGAAAAGCAGCCAGGACGCACGTTAGCTCAGGAGGAGTTGCAGCAACACACAGCTCGGGTGGGAGTATCTGTTAACAGGAGAACTACAAGTCATGCACTACATCTGGCCTTTACAGAAGAGTTTCAAGTAGGTCATTGTTGAAGGAATGACATAAGGAATACAGTTTTACAACAAGCCATATAGGGGACATAGTAAACAGGTGGAAGAAGGTGCTCCGGCCAGATGAGACTAAAATAATACTTTCTGACCAACATGCAAAATGGTATGAGAGGCGCACCAACACAGCACATCATCCTGTACATATCACCCCCCATCTAAAAGCTGAGGTGATTATTTTATTTAGAAGAGATGGAAGATGGTCAGATTTGATGGGAGGACATAGAAAGCCAGACACAGGGCTTTTGGAGAAGAAACCCAGTTAGAGGCTGCAAAACACTTATGACCAATCTGCAGCATACAGCCAAAGCTACAATGAAATGGTTTTAGATCAACGCATATTCATGTGTTAGAATGGCTAGGTCAAAGTCCAGACATAAAATATCTCAAGTATTGGACTAGAAAACAAAAACTCTTAATTTCATCACATTAACTTGGGATTTTTATTCCAACAAAGAATAGGGAAAAACCTCTCTAAATGTGCAAAGCTGGTAGAGACATACCCAGAAAGACACAAAGCTGTAATAGAAATACAAATAAATGACACACTTTTCAGATTATTATTAGTAAAAACAAATTAAAACCATGGATGAAATTCAGAGTCTTGCCAATTAGATTTATGGAATCTAATTGAGATAAACATAGAAATGTACAACAGTCACGTAATAGTGACAAGTTGGAAGGAGACGCAGACATACAGGGGACCGACATTAAGTACAACTCAAATGCGAAATGCGTTTTGTACCTGTGTGTGTTGGATTGAGCAAGAATACAATAACAAAAAAATAAATAAAAGGACCCAGACTCATTGGATAAAACATATTTTTTTATTTACTGCCATTCCTACTGCTTCAGACATACAAGCCGAGGCGTCAGGAGCACAGAGCGAGTCAAACAAGTCAACACTGCTGCTGATCAACAAACAAATCTCCCTGACAATAAAACAACCAAAAGCGAAGAGAGAGAAGAAGTAAAAAAAAACAGCGATTGGCAACCATTAACATGTTGGAAAAAAACCTTAGAAGTAAAAAAAGGAGTGCATTCTGCATTTTTCATAGCAAACATCATCTCTAATTCTCCATGAACTAGATAGAGAGAGAAATCAAGCTAGCAGAGCTGCTAAACCACTTTGACGTCGGCCCTCTTCCTCAACCCGTTTTTGCAGCTTTTCTGAAAGTGGATTTTGTCAGAAGCTCCGGATCTTTCTCTCACTCTCTTGGATGGCCCGCAGCATTACAGGGGAACGTGGTGCTGTACACGCTTTAAGAGTAATTAAAACCGACTGAACAGCTGTAATTATGAGAAACGGCGGTTGTGTTCCGGGTCATTCTATCAGAGCTGCCTTTCATCAGAGCAGAGGAAGAAGGGGTTCTTCTGCAGCGCTCCGTTTCTTCGTCTTCATGAACAAACAACTGGCAGGCATCCTGCAGGGCTCACACACACTATCACATTCACACATGTGCGCCTTCATGTAGGCACGTGGGGGAGAGCGCGTGCACAAAAAAACACATAAAAGCCATTGACCGATCACATGTATAGTCGCATTGGTAAACGTACACACAAACACACACACGCAAACAGGCACATTCGCAAAGCAAAATGGCACAAGCACTCCACTGGACCACAAACACTTCATGTTTTCCACCAGATGACATTCAGAACTTACTTATCATAGTCTCTCTTTGGTCTCTTCAGGCTCATTCCACTTCTGAACACAATAAAACCGGGTTACACTATTCACAAGTGAAGAATGCAATACCATGTGAGCAAAGTGCGGTTTCTTACCAATCTATACTGTATCATAACACTGTGAGACAAGCAGAAAGCATAAAGGTATGTACTGTTCTGTGACTACTGAGAAGGAGTCAATCCATTGATAAAAGCATGTTTTGATTACATGAGATTAAGCAACAGAGTACACAGAAATAATAAATAGTTACACAATGAATGCTAACACTGAAATGCAGATTCCACATATGTTTTGTTAGATTGTTGTGATACTGCTAGCTTGATGCTAAGCTCTGTGTTGTTAGCATGTTACTGAAGCACTACTCTGAATATAAGATGGTGGTCTGGTTTTTGCTTCCAAACAAGTTGGAGTGACTGGAATGCCGATTACGGCTGGGATAGCGGTAGGTGAAGGAGAGGGAAGGGTGCAGATTCCCCAATCAAAAGGAATTCAACCATGATGGGATCACAACAAATGTAGCATCCATCGTCTGTCTCCTCAAGCTGATGTGGGGACCATTCAGAGAAGCTGGTGGGTTGATTTCTTTTATCCTTAGTTCCTTTATCTGTCCTTCACATCCTGATGGAGTGGAAACAAATAAAATAAAAACAGAAACATAAAAAATATTCTTATTTTTTTCTGGTATTTATTATTGTCAACTGTTGAGGCTGAACATGGACTCATTGATTTATTAAGCTCTCAGTTTAGTTTAAAACTACAGCGGATGCACATTCTCCTGCAAAACTATTGAATTGAAAGAAGAATTTGAAAATATTCAGTCTCTAGTCTAGGGCATGCAAAGCTGGTGCAAAGAGCCATACACCAAAGGTATTTTAAATGTAATTACAGTGAAAATAGAAATACAATTCCATTGCACTTTTCAGATTTTAATTTTTAACAAGATTTGAAAGCCACACATCATTTTCCTATATAAGAAAATCAATTTCAGTTTGTTGTAATGCAACTAGAGAACTTCAAGAAAAATAGATAGACTAGAAAATAGACAGCTTTAAAGAAGTTGCCTATCTGACTGTTTCTTTTTAATTGGCTCTTTTTACATGGACTAAACTAAAATCCAGACTTTTAAAAAAACATATTTTTGTCTATACTTACAGGAACCTATAATTATTGAAACCAACACCAGAATTATTTTCATTTTAATTTTCCTTTTTTAAGTTGATAAAATGTTCGGGAACCCCTTATATAGTAATTTATGGGTATATGTTTCCCTTGGGTTATAAATAAGACACACAGTCCCGCTTGTTTTAGCCACTGCCCCCTAAGCTTTACAAGGACCCATGTGAAGTGACAGGGATTGTAAGGGAGGGAGAAAAAATCTAATCTCCAAATCTTACTCGACTAAATAAATGTACTCAAATTAAAGGTTGGATTTTTCTATGTTTTTGTGTGAGATTATGCTACTGCAAAAAAAGATGACCAAGGCATTTTTATACATCATTAAAAGTTGATTAAATTTAGATATTTTCATTCAGTGAGTATGTATATTTATTTTGGGCCCACCTCCATAGCAGTGACTCCACTCTGCTAATGATATCAGCCAGATCAAAGGGCAGAGGCATGCCGGGGTCATCCACACCCCAGAAGGGTCGGTCCACTGGGGCCTCCTCGAGGGGTAACGTCTGGGCCAGACTCGAGTGGCACCTGAGGCGATAGGACACAGGAAATACACAGAACCATTAACTCCTCCCTTACATTAGAACTAATTGGTAGAGACACACATTAGGCCCGACGGACTAAAGACTTTCTGCTGGTGCAATCAACAACAGTAAATCTGTTGCAGTTGGAGATAAATGCAGGTTATTCTTTCATATTTGCTGATTAGGAGGAGTTCAGTTTGTCTTTGTCTCTTTTGTGTAAAAGAGACTGGAAGGCATTCTAATTTCATACCTTTGTCTTGAACACTTGAACTGATTTTGGCAATATAGATACACTTTCAAGCCAGTAAAGCTTCCAGAACCACATATAGCTGAGACAAATGGGAAAAGTGATGTCAGAACATTTTTCTTAGGCGATGAATGGCTGCGACAGAATAAAAGTGATGATAAGACATGATATCATGCATCATGATTAATGCCCTATTCATTTCACACACACAAAGAGCTCCACACAGCAGGATACTTTCATAAGAACATCACTCTTTGTTGCTGCAGTGAGAAATCCAGCCTCTTCGTGTAACAGCATGATTGTTGTGTGATTAATAATCGGAGGTCAGCTGTAATTTCTACAGTATGTTGAACCCCCACAGACCTCGGACACATCTTTTGTCAGACCTGTGTAAATATTTACTGCTGTGACTCTGTGTTGCTCACTGCTGTCATTGTAAATCTGCCCTCCCTCTGCCTCCTGACAGACGAAAGTGACCCCTGACCTGGAGGTGCAACAGGGAGAGGCTGGAGATGGCATTTTGTATGTAACGTGTATAGTGTGTGCTTCCTGAGCCACAAGGCCAGCTATATTCCCTACTCGGTCAATTATGCCAACGTCTGTCATATCTCTTTACCAAAGCCACACACACCCAACCACCAACACCACCTTGTGGCCAGTGACTGAGGGGAGGGCATGAAGGAGACCAAGAGAAAGATATGGGGGTCGGTTATGGATGGGATGAGGGGATGTTAAAGATGTTAGGGGACAGCCGGGGGCTGCCACAATTTGTCGTAATATATTTTCTCCAGAGCCACTTAATGTTCAACTGGCTCTCAGCCTAAGTGATGCATTTTTGGTGCGGTTAGCCCTTTAAACGGCTGCCGCATTACGGTGGTGAGGAGCAGCATTAACATCCACTGTCCAATATATCTTTTGGCGTTCTGGATCAGGGCCTGATAATAGCATCTGTTAACATGCACTAAGTACCATTATGTAGCACATCACTTCATAAATAATACGATTAAGTGACCTTGGGGCTTTGCGACGAGCCGTGTGTTTAAATGTTCTCATCATTTATTTAGGGTGCGAATTAAAGGAAGCACCACTTAAGAGAGGGAGGATGAAGACATGGCTGGCATACTGATCTCCGCAGTGTTTGAGTGTAAACTGACCCAGACAGCAAACGCACATACACACTGTGCAATTCTGCTGACATCAGCTTATAGACACCACAGGCCAGGGGAAGCCATGCTTTTGATTCGGTCTGATTAAGTATTCATGCAGCATAGCTATGAAAGAACTCACTTTTTCCTGCTGCCCTGAGTCATAATGAAAGGCTACATAGCGTGAAACCCCGACTGGCCACCTTCAACAGAGCTGCTGCATTTATTTGACAAGGGATCTTGCAACATTTGCAAGCAAACAGAAGGCTCCTGGTTTACCAGAGATATAAAAGATATTGAGGCTGGAAGACTATCAAAGATAATATAGTGAAGGTAATTCAGCACACACTTTTACACAATCTACCACTGTTTCCCAAATACCGTCCCCTGACTGTTAAAATGGAACCAAACAAAAAGTCAATACCGGGCGAGGTGCCTTAAGCTCTCCAGGGCTCTCACTAGATATTCTGTGTAAGTCACAAACAAGGCCCAGTGAAAGACTTTCCCATGGCAGAACAGTCCACCTTAAAGTTAAGGTCAAAGACAAAGAAGTGCGTGTGTGTGTGTGTATGTGTTCAGTGGTGTTGGAAAGGGAGGGCTTTAAAGGAGGTAGAGAATGTGTTTGTGAGTCCAGGCTGTTCCAATGGATTAACCCCAGACAGATATGGGCCTAACTATCCCATCTGGCGCTCGGTCAAGAGAGATTGGCAATACAATCACTCATTTCAATTTGCCCTGAAACCCTATAGCCTGGCAGGCCCCTGCTCAAATGGTATGCTAATGCAAAAGGTATCTAGAACTCTATCGCCTCAATTCCACAGAGGCTTGTACCTCCGTGCAGCACAGTGCACTTGAACTGCGGCTGGAGCAGCAGCTCCACGGCCCTCACTGCAATAAGGGCCCAAGCCCCCTTTGCGCTCAAACTAACCACTTTAGCTAAAGTGAGTGTTAATTATGGACAGGCAAAGCAGTCAATAAAAGGTTAATGTAAAAGTCAAAGGATAAATTCCTTTAAGCATTGCATCATTCCACCATCTTTGCAACCAACACACTGCTCACAGGTCTCCTAATCAATACGTTTTACTGTAATGCGCTCCCTATCGATTTCCTCCCCCTGCGCTCCATGGTCCAAGCTCCATCACTTGGTTGGATAAAGGAAGGGGAGGAAAGGCGGGGGGGAGAGAAAACCGAATAAATAAAATGATTAACCTCAGCTTCACTTAGTTGTTTCACTCTTGGAGTCTATCTGAAAGGCTTGTCAGAAGAGTGCAGGGTGGTCCAATATCATCTCTGCCATCAGATCACAACCATCCCGGCCAGCCCAATCATCAGCATCATCAGTCCACTCAATATCTGGTCGGTGTGTAATTGTGTAGCAGTACACTCAAACGGGGTCATACATTAAAAGGCCCCACTCTCTTAACAGGGTGAAAATCCACCTAATAGACAACATCAGTGCTTCCGACTCAAGCAATTACACTGATAAATGCACAATTGTGTCAGGCAAAGTGAAAAGAACCAGGAGAATGTAGATAAGAGACAACACTTATTGCATTATTGCTACAGAAGGTCATTTGTAACCACAAGGGATTACAGCACGTGGGCTGCCTGACACAGGACATCATTTTACAAAATACCAGTGACCTGTTGTTTTCTGCAAAATTCAAAGAAATTACTTCAACTAGGCATGGGCCAGTTACATGTATTAAGGCAAAGCAACATTTTAGAAAGTCACAGATCAAAACCACTAAAGGTTTCTGTGGTACCAGTGCTACAGTTTGATGATGCCAGAGAATGTCCTGGTGTGACTGGAGTTTCCAGTTGTGTAGCGCAAAGTTACTCCACACTGCCCCTCCCTTATCTGTTTCAGCGTACTACTATTAACACCTAAAGATTACTGTAATGTGGAAATTCATGGGGTTTAAATCTTCCACCACTTGAATAATAATAAAACAATATAATTTACAATAAAATAGTGTTTATTATAAAATAATGTAATAATAAAAAAACAAATGAGTCTTTTAAAACGAAAGACAAAAGCTGACCCCAACTTTAAAATTTTCTGACTACTAGTGACTAAAGTAGAATTTAATTCTTGTTTTTTTTTGACAATATATTTAACTGAAAAAAATAGTATAAGAGAATGATGATATATGTTGACACATTTGCCCATGTTTTCTAACTCTCCATTTGCCACTATTAAATAAATGTTTTAGAACCCATTGACCTTTGAAGATAGGCAGCAGCCCCTTCATTAACCTGCAATGATTAATCGGGTATGGTAAATAATGGTTCAATGTTATATTATAACTGTAATAATCTAAATGTTACATAATGCTATTGCTTTTCTGCTTCAAATAAAAGCTATTATAGTCATGCTACATGTTTGTGTTTCAAATGTTTGTGTTATTATCAAGAAATATTTTCAAGGTTATCTTACCATTAAAATCGTACATCTACCCATGTACAACAGCCATATTAGACTTTTAAATTTGTAACTATAGCTACCTGAGTGGTTTGTTTTTTACACAGCACATTAAAAGACACCAGCAGACCGCAGTATTAACATAGTGAACAAAGAACCATCTCAAAAGTATGTCCTTCCTTGCCCATAAACTTAACCACACCAAAAGATAAAACTTGTACAAAGATACATCAAACATCAATCAATCAGCCATATCACTTCTTGATCTGTATTACATGCCTCTGCTGATCAAGGGAAGTGAAATACCTCAGATCACCTGCTTCCTCATACTCTGCCTGTGTTTCATCCAGCTCTCCAGAAAGTTTTGCGCAGGTGTGAACTTTTATGGTTTTGGCAGCCTGAGTGCCCAAGAGCTGAGAATGCAATCAAACAAGTCATGAAAAAACAGGCATGAGTCTCATAAATCAGCCTGCCCCTGAAGCTAGGGCATGCAATCATGCTCCAAGGGAAAAGGAGAATGAAAGAAGCATATTATCTATGTACTTTTGGTATGTACGCAATGTTGTTTGCAAAATTAGTGATTTAGCACATCTCTTTTATGTTAGGCAGTTACGCATTTTAATGAGCGAAAGACAGACAGGTTGATTGCTTCTTATCCGGGTACTAATCTTTTGGTATTGTGCAAGATATAAGAAATAAATTCAGAGGGAAAAACCTGTGCACTTTCAAGCTTTGAATCTCAACCTATACCACCCAGGACTTAAAAAGCCATGTGAACCCTGATGGTTGTCATCATTAGAGCCCTTAGATCAACACACAACACCCCAAATATCTATTAGAAGATTTATTACCATATTTAGCTTCAAATGTGAAGTGCTGTGGAATATAAACCAACCAGTAGAAACTAAAGCAGGGGGAGGTCCAGGTTTTAACAGTTTCCTTAAGATCAAGCAAATGCTATTGTGTCTGTAGACGGCTGCTGACTGTACATTTTGTGTGAGGTGGGCAAGTTTGTTGAGGGAATCAGAGAGGGTGGGGGCATCATCAAATGCATGACATATGTTCCTTTCATTTTGATTCCCTCTAAGGAGCCTAGGGTAATAAAACTAACATCTGATGCACTCTTTTTTTCCCCTTTAATTAATGGTTACAGTGACTGCAAAAAGGGGCATTAGCAAGAGGGCTTGTTTTAAACCCCTACCTTTCCACCCACGTGCCACTTACGACTTTGCTGCTGCTGGAAACAATGATTCTGTCGGAGTAAATGGGTACCTGTGGGTGGGGTTGCCCCTATCCTCAGACTCTGTGAGGTCTCACCTCTACCAGCTGCAGTCTATATTGCTCATTAAACCACATGAAACAAATAAGGTTCGTTGTTGGCCTCTTAAACTAGCTTCAAACCCAAGACTGTGGGTAACAAGAGAGTCTAAGGCAAAGTCAGAGAAGTTATGTTATACCTTCACAGTCTTTGCCTGTTTTACGCCCAGAGCATTTGATGTGGCCTGGCTGGCTGCCCTGTCTGAAGCTGGGTGAACCAGATGTAACACAAAAACACACACAAAGCTAGGTAGACGCTTAAGTCAGCCATCATAATTGAAGGCAATAAAGCACTTGCAGCCTGGAAGTGCAAAGGAGGCAATGCTCCTCAACTGCAGCTACTGCTCTCAAAAACCAGGTGGACATCTATTAGGTGCTTAACAGCATAACAAATTACCAAACACCCCAGCCTGCTCTTTCTCCTCCTGAGGGTACTGGATGGAATGTGGCCTAATGTCAACACAGGCGCAAAATTTATGAGCGAACAACTATTGTTCAAATGCAATCAGGTTGTAATAAAAAAAAAGAGGCAGAAAAAAGGACAAATAGATAGGGTCCTCCTGGCAGTTTACTCTTTCAGCAAGTAGAGGAGAGACAGATCACCCCTTAAGGCTGAAGGAGAGAAACAGTTTAAGTGTGTGTGCGTTCAAGGTTGACTCGGTAAGAATGAGAACGATTGTGACTTTTGGCCTCCTTGCCACCTGTATCTGGCTGAAAAGTGATTTAACAAGAGCACACAGCTGAAAGGAGAAGAACAAGAAATAAAAGACAAGCTAAAAGAAAGTTTCACCCAGTATAACTGTGTAGTGATGGGGTGCCAAAAATACCACAATGAAACATTTGGATGTGTACAGGCAAAACTGATTAGACTTGGTTCTGACCAGACACAGACGTTTATCCGGATGACGTTCATTCATAAAGCTCTTGGGAGAAAGTGGGACAATAGCAAGACTTGATGGTAAGGGTAAAACGGGTTACAAGCCTAAGAGTGATTGCACTTTTTAACAGCTCAGGTTTACAGAGGCTATAAATCTTACGTTAGCAAACAGGCTTCATTAAGAACATGCTTAATGTGGCATTGGGAGCACTAACGCTTATTTTTTTCATGGCGGTTGCATGTCTTTTGTCGTGAAAACGTGTTGTGGAAGTGATATTGTAAAACTATCATTTTTAAAAGCTTTATCCCTCCCCTTCCCTTGTTGCTCTGTTCCTCTCGGCCAAGTGTTAGCGCCTTGTGGGCATCATCTGAACAGTGCAATAAAGCTGGTGATGGATGAGATCTACTGCTATAGCAACACACCCCAGCCATTGGACAACACCTGACCGCAGTCACATGATAAGGTCGAGCTAACACCGGCACAATTCCCACCTGTCTTCATGCGACAATGGCGGGGTCAATCTAACTCAGCCAATTATAGTGTACTGTATCTTAAATGGACAAGGTATAAGTCATCCTTGTAGCTGCAGGGAATGTGGTGTTAAGTTCTGCAGCTTTTGTGTAAAGCAAACTGTGAGATAGAAGCTTTAAACTGTTGCAAAACAGATATCAGGTTTCAAAAATGTGTGTATTAAACTGCTTTACAAGAAAAACAGAGTGACATACAGCAAAGGTTCTGTTTTCCTTTAAACAAACCATGGGAACAAACAGCACAGCCTTCAAGAGCAGGAAGCACCTTTGAATAAACATGAGATTTTATTTAAACAGCATACAAGAAGTCACGTTGCTGCTGACACTCCTTGAGATCATATCATACATAGGCTTTGCCAATATATGACGTTAAATCCTTCTTGATGAGACGGTCGTGAATTATGCTCATTAGTTGGAAGGGTCTAGGAGGAGGCTATGTAATGCTCATCTAAAGAAATCTTAGTAATAAAGCAAAATGGACACTCTGCTTATATATTAATCATAAAAAAATATATTGTTAGATAATCAGGGAATAAATGGAATCCCAATACACTATATGCTACAATTTGTTGTTGGTGCAATGTTGGGGAGTCAGTCAAAGCTCTTTTAGTCTATGACATTTCAACAAACAAAGGAGTGGCGCTGTACGAGAAAACGTTAATCCGCAAAACGTCAATAAGAAAACTACCTTTACTTTCTTTGTTTAATCTGCACGACACAATCCTACTTTTGCTTTACTTCCTCAGAAAACCAACAACAAACAAAGTCCCAAATTCACTCAAGCATAACACAGAATGTGTGTGCATTCATGCATGAGCTGTGCGTTTGTGCCAGAGGAGAGCTTTCTGCCAGGTGTTTGAACTTCTGCATCACCAGGTACTCCTGCTGCGAGAACACGAGTTTTTTTTTCACCCTATTAAGTAAATAGTGTAATCAAAGGGGCCTCTGCATAAAAAAAAAAAGAAGAAAAGAAAAATTGTGAACACCCAGCAATTTGTTTGGAAGAGCAGTCAGGTTAAGCCTTAAGGCACTGCACCAAACACTATGCAATGGACTAATGAAGTGAGTAATGGAATGAATACCTGTCTGTTCAGTTGACTTAGTGTGTGGTTTTTAAGGATACGTGTAAATGTAATAATTCACGTTAGATGGCGGACCCAAACACTAGACCTATCAGGCAGGGGGTAGATAAGTGGGGAAACAAAAATAACTTTATTCAAGCTGAAAAAACCTGAAAGGGAAGTAAGGCAGACAGCCAAAAGAATAGATTACTGAGGCAAGCGAAGCAGAAACAAACCGTGCAACAGATCATGGAGAGATACATCACAACAATGTCAATACTGTAAGGCATTATACAACACAATGAGCTTTATGAGACATACATTACATGATATGTGATGCAGGACACAAGATATTAGCTTAATGAGAATGAGACAAGAAATTGTAATATTAAATATTATAAATATAATATTTAAATATTACGGAAAAAAACGATTCCTCTTTTGTTTTCTGCAAACAGGGCAAACTTTTCTAAAATCACAAACTGCATTTTAAAAACAAACAGTGTACCCTAGGTTTGATTAGTTTATATTCCTGCATTTTTTTATACGCATCTTATCCTGAGGTGCTACCAAAAAAGCATTGAAGCGCTCCTTTTTTGTGTTTTCACAAACAAACTAAACATTGAACTAGCTCTGCTGTAAAGGATCTGTTTACTTTAAAATGACCCAATTCTTGTTTTATCAGTCTTTCTATTTTAAGTCCCGTCTTAAGTCTCTAATGACTGACAGAAATATTTTCTCATCAAATGCATGCCATCTAGCCTATAATACTGCATTACTGTAGCTTATGAATTCAAATTATCTGTAGTTTGTCCTTAGGCCCAATTTAACAGGTGAAGAATTATCAGTTGTCTTTAAACATTTAACTTGTAATATAAAGTAATATAAAGAGATTAAAACCAATTAAAGTGGAATTCCTGAATTGCTTAATGACTTACTACCAGTTAATATGTGATCATACTGCCCACTCTGTCACTACATATTGCACTATGTAGGGTTTGCATGGTTTCATTTTGCTCACTTTTTATGATTATAAAACCCATGTTCTAAATTTACATTTAAACTTTTGTTGTCAGGTTCATGAGCATGACATAGTGTAGTGAGTAAATAAAAGAAAGTGTCAGATTTCTGAATGAAAGAACAGGAAATACTTTTTAGTTGATAAGCTGAGACTGATTGCACATTAAGCCAGCTGTATCAAAAATCCAAATGATCAACTGTTTAGTAGATCACAGGAACAATTTTGAACCAAACAGCAACGAAACCTGGGTGAGTACAGGAACTTACCATCTTCAGTGCAGTTGCACATATAACAGCCTGATGCAAAATCCAAACGGTTTACTCGTCTTTTGGCAGACTTGGAGTGGACTGATCGGGACTGACACAGCCAACAGCCTCCACCAAAGTAACGTTAGTGTACTAACGTGGAAGTTGTTTGGCTGATAAACGTACCAGTCTCTCGTAAAAGGGTACATTAAATATCCATTAATATCGCATTTTGTTTGACAGATATTTTTTGACACATCTGGACAGCTTTTAGACTTAAACCGCTCTGAGGATTTATTAACTCTTATAAACTCACCACGATATGACATTATTGCTACCACATGTGATGGAACTGATAACTTCATATGACGTCCGTCACCATTTCTTTTTACAGCAAGTACCACAAATGCAGCTACACAAACATTTTACAAGCAGACGAGTCATTGTCAATACTTTGGTAATCAAGTGTTATCAGCAGACCAGGTAGAAAAGTCTTTATTACTCAGCTCTGTCATCACATGACAACTCAAGAACAAATGTCTGTATTGCTTCAAAATAAGAGTCTCTAACGTAGATAAAACTTTCACGTCTACTGGAGGACATAATGACCACTTTCACCCTCTTCGCTACATTCTCACACTGCTCTCCAATTTTGCATTATTTGCTGTTATTTCAGTTTTTAACTTTATGTTCTCTCTCTTTTCTCTTCCTAGAAGCTACACCTGGCCTGACTCTGTCTACCTGTGACACCTTTCTGGAGAGGGGAATCATCCGAGCTTCTGCTGGCAACAACTTAATGCTCACCTTCTACGGATGATCCACATAGCCCTGTCTTTCAGTGTTTAACCCTTTCTCTCTCCTAGACATGGCGATTGACTGAGCTTAACTGTAACTAACTGTATGTGTTCTCTTTCAGACTCTAACCTTGAAAACTGGCTCAGAGTTTATCTGTTCTTTCTTTCTAGGTGAAACGACTATTAACATTAACATTTACTTTTCCTTCCCATAGAAAGTACTCCTGGATCAGTGCTTCTGTATTCTTTGTGTGTCTCTGCTCTGTTCTCTCAAACCCCCAGTCGGTCGTGGCAGATGGCCGCTCAAACTGAGCCTGGTTCTGCTGGAGGGTTCTTCCTGTTAAAAGGGAGTTTTTCCTCTCCACTGTCGCTACATGAATGATCAGTATGAGGGATGCCTGCAAAGTCAACGCCAGTGACTGTCCACTGTCTCTACATGCTCATTCGGGAGGAGTGAATGCTGCAAGTCACTGACTGGATGCAATCTGCTGGATTTCCTTAGACAGAAAAACTTTTTATCCAATTTGAATAAATAACTAACTCTGACTGCACTGTTCAATGATTAGGATTAATTGGAATGTATGTACCTGACTGTTGTGAAGTGCCTTGAGACAACATGTGTTGTGAATTGTGCTATATAAATAAAACTGAATTGAATTGAATTACATCCCTGGATCCTAGTAATAACTTACACTAACTGCACCAGACAGACTTTAATTTGACAAGAAATATAATGTCTTAATATCCCAAGGTTTCATGCCACGGGATCTCATTACAGCCTTGCAATCGGGCAAGTCTGGTTTACAGACGAAGAAAAGAATGACTGTGGTAACTAGCTAACTGGATCCAGGTTGCTGGTAAGTGTGGAAAGAAAAACTTCCTGAGAAAAAAATGTTGTGGAAATAAAACAAAGCTAAAAGTAAAGAGGCAGAGACAACATAGACAATAAAATCACAGCATAAAAACCACAAAAAAATTCAAGCATACTAAAATAAAACCAAAAATAAAGTACAATAAATCCATATTTAATAACTGAAAGATGTTCTTGGTGCAAACATAAAAGCTCTTCTAGAGATCAGGTTTTTAGTGTAGCAGCAGTTTTCTGTCAGCTGTGGATTTTATGATTTCATGCAAAAAAGAAAAAAAACTATAAAAACGCCTTAGAACTGCGTTTCATCAGCCTTTGTTATCCAGATAGTAATGTGAGCAGAAAGCTGAAACTCATTGGTGTGTCAAAAAAAACAAAAGTCAAAGTTGGTTATAGAGGCTTAGTCTGTTTGCCACAAAGACAACAAGAAGACAAAAGCCAAAAGCAGTGCTCAGCGTAATGAAAACAGAGGATTACAAGTCAAGTGGTAACAGATCAACTCTTTATTAGTTTCCTGTCTCAATGATTTTCCCTTTGCAGAAACACCACCGCTTTGCCCTACCTTTTCCATTGAGGATGGTTCCTGCTAAATTCTCTGGCGTGGCAACTGATCCAGGGTCAGCTGTGGGGAGTAAGAGAGGGATAACCTCTTTCTAAACCCACATAAAACCCAGATGGCTGTGTGAAAGCTCTGATCCAAAAACTAGCTTACGACTCAATCACTGTGGTTGCATCTCCAGGTCCACAGTTTAACCCCCACTGATGTCAGCCAAGGTCACAGATGCACGCTCGAGAGGCGAAAAGAGACAGGAGTGAAGTGCTGCCAGAGCCGAAGGAATTAGATCCGGGCTGAGTGGCCCTCATCTGGCTAAGCCTAGTAAGCAGCAAGACTAACAGGCTGAGGCACGGTGGTTTGGGTTCACACACAAACACACACACACATACGCACACTCCTATGCATCAAAAATTGCTTGTAAATGGGCACACATATATGGTGACACACATACTAACGGAAGAACTCAGAGGGCTACAGATGGCATGCCCTGGGCCTAGTAACAGGGGCTCTGATTGAGCTAGTTTTAGATCCAGAGTGGAAGCTGCCCCGATACACGGGGCTCAGGGGTTCAGGAGGAAGACAAAGAACAGCGGAAGGAGTGCGTGAGGCAATGAGAAGAAGAGGTGGAGTCTGACTTCTCTATCCTCATGAGGGATTCAACAGTTTTAGTACGACATCAACATGTCACTGCCCATTTGTCCCCTTGCCCTGCTGCGCATGTGCTCCTACCTGGCATCTTCACCAAATACCTACTCCCATACACACACATCATACAAACACGCTCGCACAGTGGGAGCCATCGGCCACTTCAGCCATAATTCCGCCTGACTTCCGCTGTCTGACTGGCAGGAGACGGGGAGGGTGAGGACAACAAGCTGTGAATACGGGAAGAGACAGAAAATCATTGAGAACCTTGCCTTTATGAATCTTTGATGAGGGTGAGTGGGAGTTAGTGGGGACTCTGCCTCTGGTTAAATCAGAGCATAGCTTGTGTATGGCGTGTGTATGACTGCCAACAGAGGTTGAGATGAACAGGGCCTGGACCAGGCCCAGACAACTGCAAACTCTGCACTCGGGAACATTTGTCCTCGCAATTAGTCTCTGTCTAATTGGTACTGGTAGCTATCAAAACAGCTAAAGCTATCAGGTATTTAATCACTTTGTGTGCAAGGTAGTAGTATCTTGCGTTTTTAGATTTGCAGCTGGCAAGTATTCCTTAGATTAAACTAATTTAAATCTATCAATGTCTGAAAATAATACAAACACGGTTAATATAAAAAAGCCACACATAAGGGTGTTCATCAAATAATAGTGTTTTCCAGTATGCCAGCAGTTGGACATTTTACCTTTTATTTGTGATTAAGTTTTCTGAAGTTGCATTGATCTGTTGAAGTCAATAAGCTCTTGACATATAGTGAAAAAAATGCATTTTCAGGGTTTCAGAGAGCAAACAGTAGGCACAAATGTGATAAAACATCTGTCGAGTTAACCTTCTCTTTTCTTGGTTCCTTTAACATTTCACGTTTGTCTGTACTACACACAAAAAAATCATTCCCACTCTTCCTCTAGCTATAAAAGTTAACCTTCAGCCAGATGTGATCTACCGAATGGTTTGATTAGTCTGTTTAACTTGATTCAACCTGTTTAACCTGCCTGTCCGGCTTAATGGAGTAGTGACATAGCTGAGAGTCTGCTTCTAGTCAACAGAAGTGCCAAAATATCAAGAATAAAGCTTTTTGCCGAATGAAGCCGGACGAGTAAGTATTTTGTAAAAAGTGTCAACACAGCGTTTGTGTCAACACAACAGATGAACTGAAAAACCGGGCTCAGTCTGTGACAGTCACCCAGGACATCAGTGACGTAGCAGTAATGGAATTTTCCCTCTTAATCAGAGGGTAAAACGTTTGCAAGGGAGATTAGGTCAAAGTAATCGGTAGCTGCTAACAACCTTAAAGGAGACACATACCTTAAGGAATGAACCAGAAGTTTTGAAAGAGGCACATTTTAAATCACAATGACACAATCGTCCCGATGTCAAGGGCAATATTGAAGTATAAATAATTGTATTTATAAAGACAATTTCTTTATTTTTTGACTCACATAAAGCTCTGTCCCTTCACAATAAGAGCCTTAAACAATACAGACGACATTCTGTGTGTGCAGGTTGGAGAGAGTTGGTGTGATTGTGCATAAGGTGAAATCAATAAAAAATAATTATCCACTTTTCATACAGTGATATCACTATTTAATTATTATTTTTTTATCAATTTCAATACATGTAAAAACATGTTTACACTAACAACTATTCTCACATTTTATACAAAATTCATGATGCACAATTCACACATCATTACAACCCTATAGTCTTTACTTTCAAGCGAAATGAGAAATGTGAAAAAATTTTACTTTCACGGCTTTTAAGATGACTATTAGGTACTTAATAAATATTGTTGTGGTAAAGGAGCTGTAGGAATGTGGGGGCACCTAAATGAAAAAGTTTGGTCCACCAGCAAAATCAGTTAGTAAAGGTTAGTCTTGGAGCTCTGTACTCTGTAGCGGAATATGAACATTTAAGTTTTAAAAGGTAAAGAGGTCATTAAGAACATAATACAATTAATTTGTTTCATTCTGAAAACAGCAGACGTTGTTCAGAGGCAACGTTTTTGTAAAATAAAGCCAAGATGTTGAGATGACAATATTATTTTTTTTTTTTTTACAGCAGCAGGAATAGACTACTCATTATCTGGGGTCTATGTTTGCAATGAACCAAAACCAAAAAGACATTAACAATTTTAATCTAAACTCAATTAAGTTTATGTATAACGTCGTTTCCCAGCAAATGAAATCTCAAGTCACTTTGCAAAAGAAAATCCATCAATGTCATACACAAGTTAATGACTTGTTTATCATCATTCAGTCATATCGTTATCGCAACCTTCTCCAACATTATCACATATCGCTTGTTTTCCTAATATCGTGCAGCCATAAACTACACAACAAAAATGTGATAAATAAAAACACCTTTACCATCAAGACCAAACAGAGGTGACGTGGTTGCCTTGTTTACCAACTGAAAAACAACCTTTCAGATAGTTATTACTAATTCCTAATTCAAATAATATCTAAACAATATAACAATTACATTTTATGATATCTTCAGAATTACACAGCAGAAGTCTTTGATAAAGCACTGTCTTTATGTCTGACACCGTTGGTAACAGTTTCTGTTTTCTCACATAAAAACAGAAACAGTTTGAAACACACCAATAGGTCTGGCTCACTCCCATGATAAATGACATAGAACTTAAAACACGTTGGATAACAAAGAAAAGATTAAAAATGATAAATCATGTCACAATGTCTTGTAAGGATATATCGGTCTGCAACTCTAAGCGTGGGAAGTTATATTACACCCAAAACCCTTGTGGCATTCCTTTCCTTCCTTGTTTATTGTTTTACCTTCACACCTGTTCTGACTTCGGACACATGAAAAAGCCGAGGATGACTCAGAGGAGGTTGTTTTAATTAAAACTACAAGACGGGTTACAACAACACTCCCTCTCATCTCAGAAACAGCTTTTTAATTGATGTCAAGCAGTTGCCAATTTTCTTCTCAACATGAGTTAGGTTATGTTATGAAACAAGCAGAGCTGCATAGTAGCTTTATCTCATCTGCCACCTGTGACAACTCCGAATTCAGAGTCCTCCAGGAAGCTCGGCTCATGTTAATGTGTCACCAATGAAGCCTTTTGAAGACTCGAATGTCTGTCAACTAGCACTGAGTAGTGCTGACTGACTTCTGATCACACGTGGGCTTGGCAGCTAGATGAACTGTCTTAAGCTGATCAAGAGTTGCCTCAGTTTCCATCTGCATCTGACAGGTTCAAACTTTATATTTCCATGCACGTGTTGATTCCATACAGAAAACCACAGACACAATTTCAAACTGATGTTTGACCTTTTTTACACTAGAATTACCACATATTTCTACTTCCTGGTACCCTGGGATTAAAGGGAATGATGGACAAACAGAGTGCACTTTCTAATATTTTGGACCTTCCATTTCTATTGACCCATGGTTTCCTATAGCATTAGGAGAAGACAATAAAAAGTATGCCAGAGTGGTTTATGGGGTGGAAAGGCACGTTTCACAGTGCCCCCTGATGGTTCATTCTTGCTTTGTGTCAGGAATAGATGGTATGGCATGCCACAGGAATGTCACCTGACATCAAAGTAAACCAATGTCCAGTGTGTATTTATAGGCAAGAGGGGGTGAAAAGAGCAGTACTTAGTAGAAAAGCTAACTTGTGGGTTTTATCTGCTGGACAAATCAATAGCAGTGTCTAAAAGCAGAGCAGAGTGTGCTGGAAGGGAGCTAGAGGGGCTACCCCTGGCTTGCTACCCCCCAGGCCCCTCCTGGGGAGGTACCTGTCTGTCTCTTCAACCTCGATTAATTCTGCTTCACTGCTCCCATCCTGCAGCTACTTGCTCACACAATAAGACATACATGCAACAAGCCTAGGTGTGGTTTGAAACCTGCATGCAGTGACATCTTTTGTCATCTTCACAATAAAGTGCAACAAGGAATCAGTGTTTTCTTAAACATTACAGTGCAAGTGCAAATTTGACAGCTGATATGCATATAGAGCATTATGTGTAAGACATGTGGAAACATTGTTTTCCTTTTCACATCAAGCAGTGTGTGGAGAAGTTACAGAGATCCACAGCTTAGCTAGGAGAATTGTCAAAAGGGCAACTTTGAAAAAGTTACATAAAGTCATGTTTTTACTTTGCCACAGGCCATGCAGGCCAACATGTAGAAGACGGTTCTGGCCTACATGCAAACTACTATGTGGGGTGAAAAATTAGCACTGCACATCACCCTGAACAATCCAAACTGACTGTGAAGCATGGTGGTGACAGCATTGTGCTGTGGGGATGCTTTTCATCAGCAAGGGCAGGAAAACACGTGAGAGTTGATAGAGAGCCAAATACAGTGTGGAAAAGAAAATGCTAGTGCCTCTAAAAGACTCGAAACTGTGGAGGAAGTTCGCCTTCCAGCAGGACCTCTGGCATGTTGGCCCCTCCTGGGTGGTACCTGTCTGTCTCTTCAACCTTCTGCTTCACTTCTCCCATCCTGCAATCACTTGCTCACACAAAAACACATGCAAATGAGTGAAAGGAGGAATTGGTATTTTCATAAATATCACAGTGCAAGTTGAGACTTGCATAAGCTGAATAAGAGTACATACAAGCAAAACCTGACAGGTCCAGTAAGACATGAGATACTTGTGCACACATTGTATTTTCCCTTGACATTTAGCAGTACATGGACCAAATATGGACAAAATACAAATGGCGTCTTTCTGCAGTAGCCTTTCACACAAGAGGGCAAAGGGAGCAGCATGTTATGCACAACAGAACACCTCCCCCTACCTAACAAAAAGCCCCAGAGAGCAAGCCGGTACTGAAGAAAAGTAAAACTCCCTAAAAAATAATTTCGACCTTTTACCTTATCCCTCCTCCGCTTGCTGCTGCCTACTTACTTTCAATCACAGCTAACATCACAGAACAAGACGTGGAGGGATGGGAGGAGGTGAAACACATGCCTGCTGCACAATGCACTTGTTTGGCAGCTGCTTGGTCTGACATTTGAGGCCATAGGGACCTTGTTGAAAGAGCAGATGCTCACTGATGTACAGGCACAAGAACATGGCAACTACACAAGTGGCTCAAGCTGAAAAAAATGTGCACAAACATATGACAGAAAAGAACAAGGGGGGAAAGCTGAGGATGGCAGGCTCACACAGAGATGCGCCTGTGATGAAAAATAAGTTCAAATACACAGTGGGGCAGACATGGCCGACTTATATGGAAGATGATACAAGCAGTGCAATGAATGGTTACTTAACAAAATCATAAATAATTTGCACATATTTTCAGTAAAGTAAAAAAGTTATAAACATTTTTCATATGAGTAAAGATAAAACAAACAATTGCACACTACTGCACTATCCCAAAAAGGTGACCAACAAGCTGTCTGACCTTCCACATGCTTAAAAAAGTAAAAACATTTGAAGGTCTACCATAGAAAATAACAACATACACTCACCGGCCACTTTATAAGGTACACCTGTCCAACTGCTCGTTAATGCAAATTTCTAATAAGCCAATCACATGGCAGCATCTCAATGCATTTAGGCATGTAGACATGGTCAAGACGATCAGCTTCAACCTGAGCTTCAGAATGGGGAAGAAAGGTGATTTAAGTGACTTTGAACATGGCATGGTTGTTGGTGCCAGACGGGCAGGTCTGAGTATTTCAGAAACTGATGATCTACTGGGATTTTCATCCACTACCATCTCTAGGGTTTACAGAGAATGGTCCGATAAAGAGAAAATATCCAGTGAGCGGCAGTTCTGTGGGCGCAAATGCCTTGTTGATGCCAGAGGTCAGAGGAGAATGGCCTGACTGGTTCGGGCTTATAGAAATGCAAAAGTAACTCAAATAACCGTTACAACCAAGGCATGCAGAAGAGCATCTCTGAACACCCAACACGGCGAACCTTTAGGCGGATGGGCTACAGCAGCAGAAGACCACACCGGGTTCCACTCCTGTCAGCTAAGAACAGGAAACTGAGGCTACAATTCGCACAGGCTCACCAAAATTTGACAATAGAAGATTGGAAAAACATTGCCTGGTCTGATGAGTCTCGATTTCTGCTGCGACATTCAGATGGTAGGGTCAGAATTTGGCATCAACAACATGAAAGCATGGATCCATCCTGCCTTGTATCAACGGTTCAGGCTGGTGGTGATGGTGTAATGGTGTGGGGGATATTTTCTTGGCACACATTGGGCTCCTTAGTACCAATTGAGCATCGTGTCAACACCACAGCCTACCTGAGTATTGTTGCTGACCATGTCCATCCCTTTATGACCACAGTGTACCCATCTTCTGATAGTTACTTCCAGCAGGATAACGCACCATGTCATAAAGCACGAATCATCTCAGACTGGTTTCTTGAACATGACAATGAGTTCATTGTACTCAATTGGCCTCCACAGTCACCAGATCTCAATCCAATAGAGCACCTTTGGGAAGTGGTAAAACGGGAGATTCACATCATGGATGTGCAGCCGACAAATCTGCAGCATCTGTGTGATGCTATCATGTCAATATGGACCAAACTCTCTGAGGAATGTTTCCAGTACCTTGTTGAATCTATGCCATGAAGGATTAAGGCAGTTCTCAAGGCAAAAGGGGGTCCAACCCGGTACTAGCAAGGTTTACCTAATAAAGTGGCCGGTGATAGTATTTGAATTAACTGGTAAAAAACTAGACAAGGATTACTAAGGTAGGAGACACAGGGCTGTGTTTACCCTCCATGCCCTACATGGTAACTCTGGAGGACATGCAGAGATGAACAGCCCCGTTGGGAGAATCTGATTGGACTTTTACATTACCAGTGTACTTCACAAATCCGTGCGTTTTGAAGAAGTAGCAAGATTTGTCATAAGTCTACAAACATATGGAAGAAGGTGCTCATGCCAAATGAGACCAAAATTAAACTTTCTGGCCTACATACAACACTATGTGTGGTGGAAAAGGCTGAAGACAAAATTAGTAGTGTTAAAAAGATGAGATGGGAGGAAAGTCGATTGAAACAAAAGGGAGAAACACAAGGCAGAGAATGCAAAGTGAGAGGTACAAAGCAGGGAGCATTATGGTGCATCTCCGGCACAGAGAAATTCGTTTCCGCAGAGGACCGCGGGCAGTGTTATGGAAATGGGTTGCTGGCAGCTTCATTGGCTGACTGTAAACAGGATCTTGGTAAGGCATATAGCCTCTGGTGAGGCCCACAGAGACTGGCATCATTACAGTGCCATGCTGAACTGCAATACTCCCACGGTCCCTCCTTCCATCTATCTGTTTGCTCTGCTCCAACCTGCCCAAACTCTGCTCGTTAGTAATTTATGAAGCTGGGTGGGGGTGACTGCGGAAGCAATACGCACACATCCTGACACCAAATACATGACATGTTCCACATGTCTTCCCACAAAACTACAAAGAGGCCTTTTGTCTAATGAGATTAAAATACTAAAAAGCTGCCTGTTGTGTTTGCAGCACCTTCTGAACTATTTTAAAACAGACAGTTAAGTGCAACAAATGCTATAATGTTAGCTCTCTGTACTAATAAATATCGTGAGCTGTAAATAAGCTGTCTATTCAAGCACTCTGGTAGTACTGTCTTCCACTTAGTCCCAGGTACTAGTATAGTGCCAACAAGATGAATGAATTACAGACCAAAACACTACTCAGGAGTTATGGAACCACAGAAAAATATAAGGTCAATTAATTGCACTCATAAATACTTCCCTTATTTTGTAACTATCTTCTCAATAACTCACTTGCTCTAAAAAAGGCATCCACAGAAATTCAGTTTGTATTTGACATTATAGAGCACGTTTCATTGGGTTAGTTAGCATCAGTATATCTGCAGAAAGGTTTTTATCTCTTCACAGCAACTGATGCAGGCTGCTCTCTTTTCTTTTCCAAACAGCTGCGACTGGCACAATAGGGCCAACATTGTCATTGCCGTGCCGCAAAACAAAGTAGATCAGCGTAATGCGAGGTCTTACACAAAAGTAAACAACTTCATCTTGTGTCTGAAATATGTGTCACTTTGATTGTACAAGGCTGCCCATCGACACAGCTGTGTCTGGTTCAAGGAGCTTCTCCTAATTAATGAGGAAGAAAAACAGAGAGAGCCAAAGGAAAAGAAACTCTCTCTTCTATACTTCTCCTTCAAACACATTCCCTTCCTACAGGAGCCCATTGTTTGGACTGAGGCATCATGGGTAGCCTTGTTTACAGATTTTAATTGCTCTGGTGATCTGTGGGTAAAACACCCTAATGTAATCAGCCAACAATAGAACAGTTTCACTTTCTGACAATTGTAATAAAATGTTCTACAGCGATCAGGGTGAAGGTTGTAAAAAAAGGTGGCAATATAAAAGAAAAAAATTAGGCATAAATATTTTAAATATTTTGGATGCAAATTTTCCCTGGAAAAGAAACTAATCCGAGCAAGCGGGAAGCAGGAATGAGGATGGAACTGTTGTCCAAGGAAATGATTGCTCTCCCACCTCAAGGTGACAACCATGAGAAGCTCAAACTTCCTGGACCTCCGAAGCGGAACCGTGGAGGAGACATCTGCTGCAAGCATCACACCAAACAAAAAAACACACACACCTACAGACAGATTGGGAACGGGGAGGTAGGTCACCTACAAGAAGAGATTAGTGTCACCAGGTAGAGGTACGAGCATGGGACTGTCAGCTAATGTTGTGATCTAGGAGGAGCTGGCACATCTACTTCTGCTGTACTCACACTTCTCTCAGAAAATCAGGTGAGAGGTTTTTAGGTTGGAATTGCGACTCAAATAAAACAAGTTGGAAAATGTGTTAAAAATAACATAGTTTACAATGAAATATCACATGGTCAATCTGTTTTTGGGTCTTCACATTTAGAATGTTTACATGTGCTGTCAGCATGGAGACATTTTTCAAACCAGGACCCTGCTTTGTGAAGGGATTGCAAAACTAAAAGCCTAAACTAAAGAAGTGGGCAAGGACCGCATTAATCAGAGAAGCCAAAAAATCTGGGGTCATTTAGGAGGAGATGCAGAGATCCACAGCTCAGGTGGAAACATCTGTTGGCAGGACAACTATTAGAAGAGCACTCAAGTTAACCAGGGAGGGGGACGATGTTCAGCGTTGAGAGATAAATGGAGAAAAATAGCAAGAAAATCATGGAAGAAAAGCTGTTAGAGGCTGCAAATGACCTGAGACCAGGGCGATGAATCCTCTTCCCACAAGACATCAACATGCAGCAATATAGCACATTCATTTGTTAGAAAAGCCTAGTCAACATCAGGACCTTAATCTGATTGTGTCAAAACTCTCCATCTCATCTGACTGCAGTCAGTTTCTGAGTTTAAGGTAAGATTTCAGTCGCTAGATGTGCAAAGCTGGTAGAGACGAACCCCAATTGCGATAAAAGGTGGTTGTTACAAAGTATCAACTTAGGGGGCTAAATACCAAAGCATGCCACACTTCTCAGAATTTGTGTTAGTGTATGACAAAGAAATCCCAGTAAAATATACTGAAGTTTGTGGTTGTAGTGTGAAGAAATCTGGAAAAGTTTAAGGGGCATGAATACTTTTGCACGGCAGTGTAGGCCTACTGATAAAGGTAATACAAACACCCTGCGCATCAAAGGTCTATAAAACATTTAACATCCAATCAGATGGCAATTATTCTCTTTAATCTCCTGAAGGCAGCCAATAGCAATGTGCCTCCGGTGGTGGTGGCCTAGAAGTGATACACATCTTCAGTTCTGCACATTTCTCCATCCTAACACTTAGTTTGCATTATGCTCAGCTCAGGATAAAATTAAGTGCTGGAAAACTTTCTAAAGTCCTTTACTTTCTCTTATTTGTGAACCTGCATCTTGAATATTGATACTAACAGATCAGTCAATTTGGCTTAATATTTCTCAGGCAAAGATGCTTTAAGGTATTTCAATTTGACATGGAGAACCCTGTTTATGTTCCAAAGGAGCTAATTAGTTGTCTTTCTGAAAGCAAAAGCATTGTGCTCTTAACAGAAGAAAATACTTAGATTATCATCAGCCTTAAAGACATATGCACCATTGTAACTGACTTGTTGATGCCCTCTTTTGAAGATTATAGCATGGTAACTATAGATTACAATAGGTAGAGACAGGCAGGTATAAATTCCCTTATATAAAGCTGAAGTTGATAATCCCTAAATTGTATAACTAATGGAGATTATGGAAATGGCAGCAAATTAGGAAGTGAAAGATGACTAAAACACAACTCTCATTATTTAAGAAGTCACGTGTTATCCGCCATGGTCACTGCATCAACACTATCCTCCCCAACACCAACTCCCTCCCTGTACTGCAATCAATGTGTGAATGGAGCTGCTCAATGCCAATGATTCTCCCTTGATCTTAATTAGAGAAACACATCAGATACAAACGACATCTCATCTCGATCGACAGCTACATTGTGAGGGGACCGGGGTCAAAGAGAGGGACAACTTTCTGTCAATTCCTTCACAAATGAGTTGGAAAATCTGCATTCTTAATTTGTACTAAACAGCTCTGAGGCCGCTTCTGCCGAGGTTCTCCCTGGATTGCAAATTAGTCAGCAGCTCGCACAACATAATTACCAAACAGAGTTCCTAGATGTGCTGATGAAATATGGATGGGGAGAGATTCATTCTGGTCCCTCTTTGACTGTTCCACCCTAAGTTTTTCCTTTACTCTTAATCTCCATTTTCCAATCCATCTCTTCCCCTTTCTGTAACGTGGCGGAGTTAAAGCCCAAACAGACTGACAAGCTCCTTAGCTGCATCGTCGAGTGTATAACTAGCAGCATTAGTGACCACCCACACCCAAGAGCTCATCGAAGATGTGTATACAATGTAGCATTTTGCGAAACAAACATATACACACAAAGGCAACATGAGTGGCAAATTCTGGTTCATACATGTTCACTTTACTGGTACACATAGGCAGGTTCACCCACGCTTACATGTTGCAAAGATACACGCGTAAACATGTGTACAAGTATGACCTAGGGGGGTCAATAATGCTGATTTTTCTCGTCAGCTCCTCGGCAGGCACTGTTTTAAAGAGACATCAATTTGTGATGTCAGCACTTACCTAATGAACCCTCTCAGATCGATGGAGGCACCGCTCTGCTACACAGTCTGCCCTCACTGCATGGATTGTTTTTATTCTTCCTCTGACTAAAAGCTGCACCCGGCCACAGCGCATCCAGGTGTGTGTCTTCACGTGTGCTCTGAGCTGTGTGGTACAGATCTAACAAAAAGAGTGCTGATGGGCCTATTTATACTGCCTGCATGTGTGTGTCAACTCTAATACACGAGTCGATATAAAATTATTTGTGCATAGATAGGTGTACTGGTATCCTGTAGCAATAAAACCTTTGCAACAGCACGATTATTTGCATGCTTCCTCTGCATTCCTTGGATGAATTTTTGTCATACTTGTATGATAATGGCTGTGAGTTTCTTTATCTTTGTAAGAGGAATTTCTAAAAAGTTTCGAAGCACCTGCATACAAGAATTTTATAGGTTCATCCACAAAACTAGGTGTAAAGTGCATTAGTTTTGCAAGTGTTTTCTTTATGTTTTCATATGTTGAAGAGAAATGTCTGCTTCCCTCTGCATCCCAATGTCCTAAAAAGAAAGAAGCAATTGAGGATATTGTAAAAACAATTGCACTTTATCAGACAAGTCATTCAACAAAAAACAGCTCCTGGCTTCCTCTGTGCCTATAAACCTGTGCAGATGTTTCTTCTTTTGCCTTAAAATGCAATCACTTCATAGGCTTCCTGGCGATAATAATGGCGGTGGCAGCAGTGTGAGATGCTCTACAATTAGATTAGTTCCATTTCCTTTGATCGCCCTCGCCCTGTCCCATCTTGCATGCGACACTTCAAAAGCCGAAGCCTTCCTGCACCACCTAATTGACCAGAATAAACATATTATATTGTGATAAGTGTCGCGATTGTTACAAATTGTACGGCGTGACTGACACAAATCATGGCATTAGCTTTGCCTCTCTTATCGGCGGCCTCCTCGTGCCTTTTCAATAAACAATCTGGTAGACGGAAAAGAGGAGAAGAGAGAAAAGGCACGGCAAGGAAGAGGGGGGGGGATTGATGGCAGGCGAGTCGAATGGGAGCGCTGCGGCCATGATCTAACAGTTACCCACTTAACCATTCAAAAAGTCATCTTCTTCCATCAGCGCCTCGCTCGGCTCTGTGTGAGAAACATTATCTTTCCACAGGAGCTATCATTCACAGATGGCTTTCTCCCTTCTCAGCAGCCCACCACCACGCATTTCGAACACAGGCTGGTGTGTATGTGTGCCTGTTTGTATCTTTTTCTTTCACAGCACGTATGTCTATTGATACGGCCATGTGAGTATTAAAAAACATTTTGAGAAGAAGAGAAAGAATATTTGTCCTTCTTGTGTGTGTCTATGTGGAGGTAGAGGCTTGCACGTACAGAGAGACGAAGAAAGCCAGTGTTGGCACAAGAGGAAAGGATGTGAGCGAGGTTGACGTGTTAATCAGTGAATCAGCGTCCGTCCACTAATGTCTGCCAGTGTAAATAAGGCCCTCATCTCCTGCCGTCACATACGCTGGCTTTCCAGACCATTAGGCCCGAGCTGGCTGGCTGAGGCAGCCCACTGCTCGCAGGAGACTCATTTACGTGTCTATAGGCATCTGTGGCTGGTGATAGGGAGCTCACGTGAAATTAATGGGACCATGGGTGCTGCCAGCCAGCCAGGCAGCTCTCCTCTACCCACACACATAGCAATCACCAGTGTGTACGCTTGAATGCATGAGCTTGCACACCCAATACATCCATGTGCGAGCGCACACACAGATGTGAAGCGGCACATGTGCGGCGGTTTTTATGCATCGCGGGTAAACTAACCTTTGCAGTAAAGATTTTGCAGCTTTATTAGTTTAGGAAATGGCTGTAATTAAGGATAATTCATAATGGCTGCTTCTCCCCTCTCTGTGGTATTAAAGAGGGGCAGGCCTAATTTGACCTGCTTGCATTTGTGCACCAAGGTAGTAAAAAGGGTGGAGTGAGGGATTACATAGGCACAGAATGTGAAAGGGAAGCTTCTGCAAGGCACCAATATACGGTATGGTCAACAGACCAGATAAGGGCTATTACCCAGAAGTCCTTTCAGAGTGAAACAGAGTAAAAGTGACCAAACTTCAAGTTAAAGGGAAAACAAAATATGCAAAGCAACCTGGAAAAAAAATGTCTATTTACTTCTGAGCAAACATTTAACTGTAGGGTACAATTTTTTGTGATAGATAAATAGGAAAAGCTGACTAAATTTTAACACCTTTCTCCAATTAACAATGGCAACAGAAAAGCAACAGAAAGTGAATGTTCCAAAACCGGGCGATGAAACAGATACTTTAGCTAGTCTCCTAAACACAAAAGAAGACCGATTAATAATAAGAAATAATATAACTTGGAGTCACGGACAAGGAAGGTGAAACTGGAAGCATCCTCTTCACCAGAGAGTGGAGGTGTGCATCTGGACTGAGTCAAACTCTCATTTTTTCCTCCCCCACAGGGGTGAGAAATGAAACCCAAGGATGGGATCAATAACTCTACAGATTCTGCCAGCTCCTTTCTATCATTACCACTTATGAATAATAGAGGACAGCCTCAACCTCCTAAAGATTCCTGTTGTCACAGAATGTCCTCTCAGAAACCCACATTAAAAAATACAGAAAAAGCATAGGTTTAATAATGCAGGAGGTTTCAAGTGCATCCCAATGAATCAGAATATCATAAAAAAGTTAATTTAACCTAAAAAAGTAAAATTCATGAGATAAATACATTAATTAAACACAGCATGAAATATTTGAAGTATATTTAGATTATTTTGTTGATGATGGCCTTTTTAAATTTTGAATATTATATAAGAACAATTTAAAACTGGGGACATTATCGGGCGGTGGAAGGAGTACTTCGAGGATCTCCTCAATCCTGCCATCACGCATTCCCTGGTGGAAACAGAGGCTGGGGACTCGGGGTTGGACTCTTTCATCACTCGGGCTGAAGTCACCAAGGTGGTTAAAAAGCTGCTCCTCCACATCAAGAGGAGCCAGTTGAGGTGGCTCGGGCATCTATACCAGATGCCTCCTGGACGCCTTCCTCGGGAGGTGTTCCAGGCACGTCCCACCGGGAGGAGGCCCAGGGTATGACCCAGGACACGGTGGAGGGACTATGTCTCTCGGCTGGCCTGGGAACGCCTTGGGCTCCCCCTGGAGGTGCTGGAGGAGGCGTCTGGGGAGAGGGACGTCTGGGCGTCTCTGCTGAGTCTGCTGCCCCCGCGACCCGGTCCCGGATAAAGCGGAAGACAACGAGTACGAGTACAATTTAAAAAAGACAGAGCCTAATGAAATGACTAATGAGTACACAGTTGCCTAGAAGGTTATTTACACTATCTACAAGGACGTTAAGCCCCCAAAAGGTCATTGCTAAAGACACAGAGTCACAGAGTGCAATATCCAATCATTTTAATAGAAAGTTGAGTGGGAGGAAAAAAGTAGTAATTAGTTTAATGGCCATAGTCTCTGCTTGATTAGGCTCTTACTGCACTAACTTGATGTACATCTTTAGAGGCAGAGCTGTAAAAACGTACAGGAAGTGGAAAAGACATTGTTTAATGGTAAAAAAAGAAAAATGGCATAAAAGTGTGAGTAATTATTATCATTATCCAAATTTTCTGCAATACTTTCGCAATTAAATATTTTCCTAATATTGTGCAGCTCTACTTCTCATGTCAATCTATATTTTTGCTAAGACAGGTTAAGAAACTACCAGAAAATGCTGAAGAACATGTTTGACAATGCACTCTCACAACACTTAGGGCTTCTCACTTTGAAGTTACAGCCACACCTGTTCTCTTTAAGACTTTTACAGGGCTTAAGCTTTGAGCCCCGGTGACGCACTGACCATGAGCCTTTAACTCAGAAAATCAAGAGCAGCTGCTTAAACCTACCCACAATCAATGATGGCGTAGCAACCTGTCCAAAATGTGATTTCCACACTGCCCGCCGCATCTTTCACACATTATTGATTCCCCTCGCTTGTAACATTTTCTGTTAATTCTGTTCACCCACACAAAATCTATATGTGTGCATTTCAAAGCAGGAGTCTGAGGCTGAGCACAGGCTGCCTCAGCTCTGCAGCCCAGACAATCACTGTCAATCTACCTAATGACCAAGTGTCTGCTGATGCACACTACTCCCTGGGTGCAACATGAAGCAGAATGAAGAGTATCCCCTTATTTCTCAAAGTGTTGAAAGGCTGTTTAAACGCTCCCCTGCTGAAGCTTCCTCAATGCTTCGCACTTTCCTCTGAAACTTAAGTTTGATCAAAGAGAATGGGTTCCTAAATAGAAGAAATACAGAGCAGCAGGGGTCAGGATGAGTCTCAGAAGGAAAACGGAATCTGAAATATTCTGAATGTGAGCATTTCATTGGGTAAAATGAAAAGCTTTAACAATGAATGCTACAAGGAAAAACATAAGAATAGCTGAAAACAGGAAGATAGTAGATGGAAAGTTTTGATATTTCCCTACAAAAACTTGGCCCGTTTCATTGTTCCAATAACAATCACGCTCTGTGCGCAACATCTGCCTTAGGTTGGAGGAGATTAAATCAGACCTGCCGGCTCGCAGGCCTTCTCAGCAGCAAAATAAATGACAAGGCGAGTGTTGGTGAAAGGAGTGCGAGGGCAGCCCAAAGGTGTGACCCCACTGATGAGATGAAAGGCAGTCCAGATCTGCCAGACATGCTATTAGAATCTAAGACAGAGATGGAACCTGTACAGAGACGGAGGATGAGATGGAGGGAGCATGGTGTCACTTTATCAAATTCTTTCCTGCCACACGGTAACAGAGGTCAGGTGAAGAGAAGCATGGGGGGTGCAGAGTGTAAAGCAAAGGGAAAACACAGTGCTGCTCTAATACCTTTCATAAAGAGAAAAGCCTCCTTATCCGACAGCCATGATTAAATATAACCTGAGTGCTGGAAAACTAACCCCCACTACCCTGCTCAGGCCTAAGTTTGTGTGAGGACGTGCGTGTTCTTGTGTACACACTCGGGGTGAGGAGGGTAAAAGCAATTTGAGGAGATCTTGTTGGGTGAGTGGAGTATATGTCTTTGTGGCATCGAGGGGTGAGTGGAGGAAGGAGCGGATGCTTGATGTGCTCACGGTGCCCTATGGCTCCGTGACACCAGCCGGGCACCGCTCAATGTGTTCGACGTCTGTGCTTCTGAAATTAATGCTGTCACCAGCAGCTGGAGCTAAAGTGAGATAGTGTAACTTTAGCTGAAGAATAGCCAGCGTGGCCTTATGATGCCATTAGAGAATAATGGCATTTGAGTGTCAAATGGCTACTGAGTGCATCAGTTATTTGTGTAAAGTTATTTGCACCATTTTGATATAAATCACGTGGGGTGCATGAGATCTATGATTTTATTCTAAGTTTTGATTCTTTTGATTTGATCAATAAAGTGAGCAAAATCCGTGCCACACACCATCAATTTAAAATTTACAACAAAGCCACTCATCTATTATGTCTCCTCATAAACAGGTTTGTAGTTGATCTGGTTAAGACAGCAGGCTACTATCTAACTTGGTTTCCTCACAAATATCGATAGACAAAAAAAAAACATCTTATATTTTTTTTCAGTGAGGATACGTTTAATCCAGTTCCAGTCATATTTAGAACTATTTATTAGTTTAATTGAGATTAAAAGCAAGCATTTGATTACAGCAGCTCCCAATTTAAATAGATTTTCTAGGGTTACGGTTTGGAAAAAAAATGTACAAGAAGTTTGCAAAAGCAACAAAGATGAAGAATTTCACCTAACAGCTCATTCAAAATCATTGTAACAGAAGAATGTTATTGTCTCTGAACTTTTAATTTAAAACGTAGTCTACAGTTTTTCTGTAGTATTAATATGACACAACAAAGAGACCCATTTCCCCAAACTACTCATCAAAATGGGAAAGAACAGAGAACATGCCATTCAGATAAGGCAGTTAGGAGTTGATCTTCATACGTCAGAAGATGACTACAAGAGAATAGCTACTCACCTTAATGTGCTCACAGCCATATTTAGAGCAATAATGAAAATGTTTAAAACAACTAAAGTTGTGAACAGCAAAGCTTTAAAGGACCCAAGTTTAAAGCCCAATATTCTCTCTAAGGAGTACGCTAGGGGAGGTAAATAAAATCTCCAAAGCTCACTGTCAGAGAACTGCAGCAAAAAGTGGCATCTTGGGATCGCCAAGTCTCCATAACAACCACTAGATCCTATCTACATACAAACTGCCTGTTTTAGGAGTAAAAAAGGATTTTCTGTCCCATCATCACAAAGTAAACGTGGAGTTTTCTAAACCCTTTTAGTACTTCAACTTGAATAATATGTTTTAAGACATATACCATATACCATTATAAGAATTCATTTGAATGCATTTGTACAATTCTTTAACAGCACTATCAATACCAGAGAAGGGAGCAGTATTTAGGATACAAGTCAACATGTGCACTTATTCTAACCTTTCTCCTGAATGTCTTTTGACATCTAACCCCACCAATGAAATATAGGCCGTGTTTAACTGAGACAGCCTCTATATGTGCCAAAAGAAGGACCTGAAAATTCAAAAACAGAAAGACAACACCATCATATGAGATGAGCCAATATTTCCTATAACCTTATTTTAGATATATGCCTATGTGGTCCTCAGAGATAGCGAAAAATTGGGCCATCAGTGTCACTCAAAGCCCCACTGTGGAGCCTTGTTTTCTTGATCTAATAGAAGGTAATGATCCAGAGAGCAGGGCTAGGCATCCACCACCACAGAGCAGGCCTCCGGGGGCTACTCCACCCCTGACAGTGCCAGTGGTCGTGGCAGTGCAATAAGAATAAACACATGCAGGAGGGGAGTCTATTTGGCTGAGAGTGATGGCTAGCTTGTTGCTTATCCCAGCCCAATAAATCTCCATACAGGGCTGCAAGATGAGCACCGCTTATCTCATCAGCCCCGCGACTGATGCCTCCGACCGAGTGCCGCCGCTCACACCCCTGATTTATCACGAACACAGGAGGGGAGAAGTTCCTCGCCAAGGCAAAGCTAAAATAGAGGGGACGAGGGTGGAAGTGTGGGAGAAAATGAAATAAAAAGGGGGAGGAGAAAAAAAACATATTGAAAAGCAGAGGGCACAGGCGAATAATGCAGAAATATAGAGAGCAAACAGAAAGGTTTTCAAGGGAAAACATGGAGGCTTTGGCGTGAGGCAATGCAATAATCTAAAAATAAAAACCACCTAACCTGAGGGAGAGCAGAAAAAAGCTGGGGGGTAAATGTCACCATCTCCATGTCAGAAAGCGGCAGTAAGGGGATTGCACTTGACGGCTAAATTCTCTGGGATTCAGCAGATTTTTTTTAAAAGGCAGGGAAAATACAGGGAGTAGGACTGGGCTGTTATCTTCAAACCGGACCAAATGCACTCTGTCCTATAGCGAAACATGCCCTTTTAAGGGCTGACTGGTAAAACATTCTGTGTTATGCTCTCAGGGGCTGCTCATTGTCAAAAACAAAATAAAGTTAAGATTTTTGTGAAACTTTTAAATACACATTAAATATACTAAACCTGCTGCAGGAAACAAAGTTTAATTGTGGTGTTGTGAGATTAGCAGTGATGATGCCATGTCAGTCAATCACTTGAACAGATGGAGAATCAGAATTCACAGCCTTTCCAGTATCCTCTGTCAGCTTCCGCAAACATGAGGACAAAACTTTGGTGCTATGAACGAGTCTGCGCCCCATCTGCCCACAGGCTCCAAAATGCGAGGAACTTGTTGGCCTGCTACCAGCAGATGAACCCAGTGATGGCCAGAGGATGAAAAGGGGACTTGCCTCGGTGACTGGAGTTGGCAGCGTTGGCGAGAGCGTTGGATTGGGGCGATGGATATAATAAAATGGGAAGAAGGCGCATAGAGACCAGAAGCTTTGTGTCAGCCTGACTGTCAATCACTAATGGCGAGAGTCAAAGCCAGCAAGTCAGAAAGGCAGCCCGCAAATTGCTCAGTCTCTCATTTTACCTTGCTTACTGGTTTTCTCTCCATCTTGTGGCCATATGAATTAGTGTGGTGTGAGGAGAGCATAAAGAAGATGGGAGGGGGAGGACGGGGAGTGACGGGAAACAGACGGGTATAATATTCTCATCACTCTTCACTCCGGAGTCGCTGGTGAGGAGCGTGGCCCAGGGCACTCGGCAGCCCAGCGAGCGCGCCTCGCAGACCCTGCAAATATTCCTAAACCTCAATTTTTCATATTTCCCTGTATGCATAAGGAGATGAAAAATCATCCGATCATTTGTATTGTCTGACTGAGGTTATACACAAATATTAGTTTATCTACCGCACCTAAGATTGCCTCCCTAAGCAAGACGGATTGGTCTTTTGGAGAGGGCAATATTCCCCTAGAACATATTCAGTCCATCTTTTATGTGCTGCAATTCACAGAGCAGCAGGTATGAGTTCTATTTCCAGACAGGCTCGATAAAACTGAACACCCGACAGAGACGGCGCTTATTACACACAATACGCTTTAATTGCAAGACAGTTTTCGGCTGGATGAGATTCATAGTTCTCCAAACTGATCTAATGTAAAGACGCTTGACATCTAATATTCCCGCTCTCTGCGCATTTACTGAACACTTAGCTAAAGTGAATATTAAAGCAGAACAAGCTTGGGAATCAATTTAACTTAAGAAAAAGTAGGAAAGAAAAAAAACCCTCTTCAAATCACGGTCTCAATCGATTTCCGTTGCCTCTTCACTAAACTACTAAGTGTCTGGTCCTCAGCTTGGAGTGAGCAAAAAAGTAGGGGAGAAAGTAGGGAGGAAGAAGAGTTCTGGGTCAGAAATCACTGGGTGATTATTCACCACCCAGCCATGTGTAAAACTCATTAGACAATGCGTAATGCCTTTAATCAAATCAATGGCACAAGCAACTCCAAACTGATAGCTCCCATCAAAACTTACGTAAAGCATGGCAAATTTCCCAGTCAATGATAAAAATAAGTGATGAATGAGGAATTATCCTCAAAATGGATCTAATTGGTCTGTGTCTTCAGATCAATACCATGGTGGGAAATAAATAAGAAAAACGATAAATGAGAAAAGTTAAGAGTAAGAACTATGCACAAAGAGGAGTAGGAAGACAGAAAGGGTGTCTTCTTTAAAATGAAAGATGTTTCTGCCAGATGTTAAATCTGACCTATAAGGTGAGAGAGAAGATTTAGCCTTGGGAAAAAATCATTTTTTTTTTTACATTTTCACATTTTGCAACATCAATACCACAAAATGCAATGCATTTTATTGGTATTTTTCATTTGATGGATGGTTTCCATTTTTTTATAAGTAGGAATGGTAACAATTAGGCATGCTTATGCATTCAGCCCCTTTAATCTGATATACCCAAATAAAATCTAGTTCAACAAAATGCCTTAGATCATCTTAGGTCATCTGATTAGCATATAGAGTCCACTTGTGTGTAATTTACTTAAACTACAGCTGTTCTGTGAAGGCCTTAGTGGTCTGTTAGAGAACATTAATGATCAAAAAATCATGAAGACTAAGGAGCACAAGGCTTAATATAACTGTGGAGGAGTGGCAGAGATCCACAGCTCAGGTATAAGAAACTGTTGAGATGACAACTATAAATCGTGCAATCCATAAATCTAATTTTATTATATAGTATTTTTATATGGTATATACATGTATTTTTACTTGAAAAGGGCTTTGTGAGTCTTCTCAGTGAGAAGAGCTATATAAATAAATTTGACTTACTTACAAACTTGATAAGTAAAGCTAGTGGAGACAAACCCCATTACACATCTGTAATTAGAGTGAAAGGGGGCTCTACAGAGTATTAACTCAGGGGGTTAAATTCAAATGAATTCAAGTCCTTTGAGATTTTTATTTGTAAAAATATTGAAAACCATGTATCATCTTCCTCAGCTTCCACAATTATGCACTACTCATTGTTGGTCTATCACAGTAAATCTAAATAAAATACATAAAAGTGTGTGGTAGTAAAGTTGCAAACAATGAAGAGCTCATGGGGTATGACTACATTACACTGTGCATGCAAAAAAAAAAATACACTGGTGTGTAATTCACAGGCTGGGCAACGTTACTGTCTCAGAAGTAGGAACAATTAGATGTGGCAGAAACAAAATACTAAACAGCGAAAATACATCAAAAAGAGCAGCAGGACAAGCTCTCCTCATAATCATCTTTGCCTTCTAAGTCTCCTCAGCAAGCTTTGAGTTAGTGACAGACTCATTTGGCAGGGTGGGGTGGTGGTGGTGGTTGGGGGGGGGGGGGGCTGTGGGTAATTAGGCGGGTGGAGGTACAGATGTTGAGCTGTGGAGGACCCTTACCGGGACACTGAGAAGCACTGGAGCACAAATAACCCCGCATCTGCCTCTCTCTGCTAGCTCTAAGTACCTTTCTTTGTTAGGGTACGGCTCTTCATTTTTTACTGTTGACAGGCAATGTTATTTAAGTTATTTGGTGGCATCTGGTTAGGCTCGTCGAGAGAGAAAGGGAATGAGAGAAGGAAACAAACTGCAAAAACACACACGCACACACACATCCACAGGACACACTTTAATTAATTGCGGGGAGATTACATGGTCTTCCAACCGTGTAGTTTGTCATCAGAGCCCATTACACACTTCTATTAGATGTTTCTTCACAGTGTCATGTGTAATTTGAAGAAGAGTCTTGGTGGAGGATCTCTGAAGTAAGGTGAGGGCCCTAATCGGGGGGACTTAAGTTCGTTTCAACTGCAGCAAAAATAAACTGTGCCACACCTCAATTAACACACAGCAGTGTGTAAACAAACAAGTCTTACAGACGCTGTGCATATTTCATGGTGTGTCACTCACTCATAGCGACACTGAGGGATGTGGTTGTTTCCAGGCCCGCCGCGGGTCTGCCGTACCACGGTGGCATTGCTCTTCATTTCCGCGGGAGAAGCTTTATTTTCATTGCCAAGCAATGAAGTGTCTTTGTATGACTGGGGTGCACACCACAATCAATCTTACAGCAGCAGAGTTAACAGGACAGAAACCAATGCAGCCGTTACTCCGCACAGAACATTACCAGTGTATGGACTCATTATTCATCAGAGGCTCCATTAGACACCGCTCACTATGCTGCAACACTGGATATGAGGTGGTGAGTCAATGCTGCGTCACACACAACACTGCCCACAGCGCAGGAGCACCGAAGACAAATCAAACAGGGGACAGGCGTCTTGGATAGAAATATATTTCAGTTTTACTGTATTAATTTGAGTATTGTTAAGCTGAATGCAAATGCCTGCTTACATTTTAGCTAAAACTATTAAAACAAATTCCCTTAAAATTAACAGATTTAACAGGGGTCCTTGCAAAAGTATTTGTACCTCTTATACTTTGATATGTTTTGTCACATTACACCAAAAAACATCAATATACACTATTAAGCGAAAAGTGTCTACTTATACATGCACATTGTCCAATTTGTTGATGGACAAACCATTCAAATAGCAACTTTAACTATTCTGTAAACATCTTCCAGAAGGTTAAGAAGTGTGTTCATAGTCAGATGAATCTGTTAGAATGGCCTTCACAAAAGCACATTATATCAAATTACACAGAGTTGGAATTTATGAACTTATTTGGTGACTTTTAAGGACAGTTGGTTGCACTGGATTTCATTTAAGGGTATTCTTAAAAGGGGAACTGAATACAAATACTTGCTACACTTTTCAGATTTTAATTAGTAAAATTGTTATTGAAAAAGTATCACGTTCCTTCTACTTCACAGTTATGCAATACTTTTTGTTGATGTGCCACATAAAACTCCACAGAAAAAAACATTCAAGTTTTTGGTTGCAATAAGACAATACGTAAAAAAAAATCCACAAGGTGTGAATACTTTAAAAAGGCACGGTATTTCTTTAGTTTGACTCAAGTATTGTCTCCACAACCCTGCAGCAATGACAAACCCATCAACAGTGTATATGGCCAGTTCAGCACAAACACTCCTCTGTGTGCTGTTCTTTTGCTTTTAGCAGGCACAATATGTGGGTCTCCCAGAAAAGTGTCAACTTCTTGCAGGCACTGTGTGCCAATGCTGGTTACAAACACTCTGACAGACTGTGTGTCCTCATGGGCCACCATCACAGCTGGTAAAGTAGCTAATGGCACAGTATTTAACGGTCAACATGAGGGAAAAGGAATAATAGACTATAATTTATACATCAGTGTAATAACCCTAGCTCTAATTGGCCACACATATTGTGTAAACTCTGAGAATTTCAACTGCAGCGTCACATTCAGGATTTTACAACATCAGACAGCAGTTAAAAGTGGTGAGGAGACAGACAGTGGGTGCTGGCTGCTTAGCGGTACCAGGGTGGCAGCACACAGTACATGAGGTGTCCCTTATGAGTCTGTCTGCTTTTTTTCCTCCCTTCTTGCTGTCAGCGCCGTAGCCATAACCATCCCCTGCCATCACTGCCAGTCGGGCCTGGGACAGCTGCTCACCAGAACAACCTCAACACACACTCACACACACACATGTGCAGCTCAACTGCAATGGCAAGCAGGCACAAGGACCCCTGATAATTGGGCTTTCTCACTCCACAAACCAAAAACAAGTGATAGCACATTCCTGTCTTGCCACACTGGCAGTTAGGAAATGGCACAGTAAAAGCCAGCGCAAACAAACATCCCTGAAAACTGCAACACTCAGATGGTTGCAAACCAGGCAATGAACAGCAGCCCAGGAACAGAAGGTCAGGTAAAACCTGGTCAGGTAAACAGGAAGCCCTCCTGCAAACAGGAAGTGACATGGGTCCTCGGATCTAGATGCTCTACATCCGTGTGGCACCTAGAGAAAGTCAAAGGAACAGCTGACGAGAAGAGTAAAGAAAAAGGTATGGATGTTTACAAGTATCTGCCTTCTGTTTGAGAGGAAACTAAAATGGAAATTGAGGACAAACAATCAATGCCTCATTATAATCTCACAACATACATGCAGGCTTGTTTTTATACCCTTGTCAGTTTATTGTGAGAGGCTAATTTTGGCTTGTGTTTGTTATGCTACCGCTATTACAGGCTGATATGTCCTCATTCTTAATTTGTGTCCCAGTTACTTTTTATTGCTTTTTTGTTTATCTTCTTCTCAAATGTTTCCTGCTGTACTCTAGAACTTCTCAGCAGTATCCATGTGAATCCCCAGCTGTGAAACAGTTAAGATGATGACATATCTCTCTCATGCTTCATCTGCAACATTATCTTTTTATCCTATTTCTCTTCCCAGGCCGGGGAGAGAAGGAGGGTTAGGGGGGCGAATGTTGATGTCTGCTAACTAAACTCGAACCCTTAGTCAAACCTGCAATTACTGCCATGTCTCTCTCTACCTTAAACATTTCTTAACAAGAAAAATATGCCAATATGCCACAAACGCTTTAATTTGGGCTCCAGAATTAAACAAGCTGCTCGAAGCGGTGTTGTAAATTATCGTGAGGAATGTGCAGCTTGGTGCAGACACAAAGCACACATCACTTAAACTCCTTCAATACCAAAACACTTAACATTTTTCCTATTTTAGGGGTATTTATTGTTTTTCAACCTGTTCTCTTATCCTATTGGACCTCATTGGCCTCAGGTGTGTGTTCTTATCTGATGCTGTGTCAGACATTTGTTATAAGGGCATAACACACCGCCTGTCTGCAGAGGAGATGAACCTCTTCCTTGACAAGTAAAGACATGGCTACATATAGCCACTAATATGCAAAGGAATTTGTCTGTTCGGTGTCTGCCTGCCTTCCAGTGGAGCTGAACAATAACGTTATGAATAGTGTGTATGTATTTTTATTTGGGTGTGTGCATGAAGTTACTGGAAACTATCCAGATTTTGACTTTAAAACTATCACTAGTTCTACAGATCCTTGAGCTCTTGTTCTGGTTGTCCAAGAACCTGACAACGCAGCACGCCAGCATTTTAACTCTAATTTGGGAGGTCAGATGGATATTAACTTCAAGTTCTGAGCTCTCATGATCAACAGCACCTGAGAGTAGGACTTGGTCCTAAACAGGCCTTAATATCTGGCTCGGTGTCCTGCCCGAGGCTGCTGTCAGCAAATGATGAATCAGACACACCTGATGGCTCTATCTCTAACAAGGATCTTGGAATCCTCATCAGAGCACTTACTGAATTGTGATTAATTCCCTCCAACACTGCTGACAGAGAAGGTGCTTCATCTGTCGCTGTTCACTTTGCCTGGCTGGGCCTCGAGCAAAAAACAGACAGGCGGAGATGGAGCATTACAGAGAGAAAAAGAAGGTGTAACGCAGTTTAGCTCCTGGTAAAACAAACAATATTGAAAGTAGTGCACTGTAAAGGAGAAAGAACAAAGCGTGTGAGTGATCTGTTGGCAAAGATTTTTATTTAACAAAGAGAGCTCTGTGCGACCAGCAGAGAGGTAAAAAGACAGTGTGTCAAAAAAAGCTACAATGAAGCCTTTAAAAATAATGACAAAAACAGAGTATGATGCCAAATAAAGAAAATGGCTGCCAAACAACAAAGGGAATACTGCTAAGAAGTGATGAAACAGGGAGGTGTTCAAGATGTGGTAACTATGGGAGACAGAAACTATCATGTTCTGGCATCTCTACACCTTTCATTTATCTCTGGAGAAGTAAGCTTAGGACAAATAAAAGGCCAAGGAACACACATTATGTTTAGCTACGTGATAAGATGCATAGTAAAAACATCATTAGATTTATGTCCCATTTCCACAAATCTAGTCACTTGCAAAATAATTCATTCATCTCAAACCTTATCACATTTTGTGACGTTAAAACAACAAACCTAGGAAAAGGATACAAGGTTTAAAATGTTTTTCGCAAATAAAAATGTAAAATGTGTGGTGTGCATTTGTTTACAGGCCACTTTGCTCTGACATCAATAAATAAAATGTAGTGTAATCAACTGCCTTGAAAAGTCCCACAATTAGTTATATATATATATATATATATATATATATATATTTTTTTTTTTTTTTTACCTCTGCCTACTTTATAAATTCAGCTGTTCTATGAAGTGTGAACATAAGAGACCATTTGTAAACAAATGCTGTCATAAAGTCCAATGAGAGGTTAGGGGTGGAGGTGTAGAGACGTTTCAAACACTCAACAGAGCACATTTTAATACATCCTCCAAAAATTCAAAGAGTATGCCACAACTTCAAACCTACCATAATACCTTCCACCTAATCATGCAGCCCAGGGAAGGAGGACAATTATCAGAGAGGCAGTCAAGAGGTCCACACTAACGCTGGAGGAGCTGCAAAAATGGACAGCTCAGGTGGGAGAATATGTTGACACAAACAGTATAAGGTTTGCATTCCACAAATGCCCTTACTGGAAATTCCCAAAATTTAAACATTTTACTTTTTGGCCAACATGAAACATACTGTACAAACACACTATCCCCACAGTGAAATATGGTGGTGGCAGCATCATGTTGTGGGGATGCTTTTCTTCAGCAGGGACATGAAAACTACTCAGAATTATTGGGAAAATGAATGAAGCTACAAGGAATGATGATCCTACACAGCCTACAGAGCTAAAATAGAATGGTTTTGATTAAAGCATACTCGTGTGTTAAAATGGCCCAGTTAAAGTTTAGAGACAAAAAAAAAAAAAAAGAATTACATTGAAGTTTGAGGTTGTATAGTAACAAGATGTGAAAAAGTTTGAAGTATGAATACATTTACAAGACACTATATGGGTATCATAAAGAGCACATTTAGTTTTGTTGAAATACGGTATGTTTTCAATAATGAGACATCTTGCTCCCTAATGAGAATTTCTCAATACATTTATATTACAATATATACTTACATCTAGTTTAAATATTAGTAGTCTTAAGAGATTAGTGTTTCCTAATCACTTCCAGGTAATCATGTGCCCTTTGCGCTCAATTACAAAGCAGCTGGTTTGCAATACCCGGTTCTTTTCCTGTTGGTCTCCAAGGCTGAAATGGAATAAAGCCAAATCAATGCTTGCTGCTCTACCCCTGTCATCACTGATATCATAAGAAACTGCTAATTAACTTACTTCAACCTCTGGAACAGCTCTGACCAAAGGGCTAATGTAGCTTAATCGCATGTGGGGCCCTGTGCTTACTTCCCCAGGACTTTCTCCCTTCCCAGTCAAAGGTAATCGATTGTAAACTGCAGCTGAGGTCACGGCAGCCCACAACTTCCCCTGCTGACCCTTCCACACCCCCGGGCAGGACCTTAATGGAGCCACGCTCCTTAAAAATCAATAGTCAAATGGGACATGGATCACAATATGAGCTACTGCTGATGAGATTTGACAATGGGTCTTTAAATGTGTGAATACAAGGAGTTACTGCTACAATTTAAACACAAAGTTAATAAAAACCCAAAAATCCCTAAACATATCTGGAATGCACCTCGAAAAAACAGTAATACAGGAAACGTTCTCCTCTGGTTTGATTGTTTTTAAATTTCTGGGCTTCCTCCAAGTTATGTCTTGATCAGACGCATGCAGAGGAACACATGTCTGCTACAGGGCAATCTAGTCTATCGAGACTCCTAAGCCCACGCACAGAGTGGGGAATGGCCTAGAAGACAACAGCAGCAATAACCAATAAGGCAATCCCATTAATTCCTCCTCACCTTGGGAGGACCTGTTTGAGTGACTGCGTCCTGTTAAGATTAATTCCTGACTAATACTAATTGGTCCGTCAGCCACTGGGGCCCTGGGGGAACGGTTCCCTTTGGTCAACCCTCACTGGGGCTCACCATCATTGAAGGGATGCTGATGAGCTGGCATTTTTATCAGCCACAGCATTCCGCCAGAGTTCCCCCAGGGGCTCTCCACAAACTATAATTAAGTCTCACACAATCCATAATTGTGGTGTTTACAATTACTGCAGAAGAAGAGCATGGAGACATAAGAGGCAGACAGCAGAGTGGAGTTAAAACTGTAAAAATGAATGAAATTAAGAAAAGGACTAGCTTGGCCCCACATTAAAAGGTGAAAGATTCAAATTAAAACATCTTTCTCTTACAACCCATCTTCACTCAGTTTGCCTTAATAAGCTCTTAGGGCTGTTTGGCAGGGGTAAAGCCCATCACTTATTTATTTTTCCCAGATAGCCCTATTAATCTTCCCCAGGCCGGGAGTGCTCCGGCAGACAGTGATGTGGACTGGATCTGCCGTCCCTTGGGTGCTTCTCAAGGAAGAGCCGTAAATGACCCAAATAAAGGGTACTTTTGAAGGCTGCCGAGAGGCGCCGGCACCATTAAAACTAAATGAAGTGTTTATTAGCCATGCCGACAGCATTCTAAGCGCTGCCAGATCAAGGGCAGTTACAGTTAATGTGTCTCTCCAAAGCAGTCGCAGTTTGTTCTGCCTCACCAGTCGGCCTGAAAGAACCAAAAAAACGGATTTCTCCTCAATTCTCACACCTGTTTTCGCTCCTCTGCTTTCTTATTTTTGCCCCATCACCTATCAAGCAAACGCTGTACCTCAAAGCTGCCTTTACTCTTACACCCGCTGACATATATATACCAATACTGTGCTTTTCTCTGAATTATCTAAGCCACATATAGATGCAAAGCATGACAGCAGATAGGCTTAGTCACAGAAGGTAGAATATAGAGAAATGAGTTGAGAGTCTCAGCAGTCTGGCTGGTCAGGAAACACTGACCGAAAACCAAATACTACATTTAAAGCTACAAATGCTCTGCTTTCTGAAATTCTCCACTAAAAGTTTTCCTACTCTCTAATTATATTCTTCATTTCATTTGAGCTTTTAAACAACCAGATGTTTTTTTTTTTAAAGGAGGGAAAAGATAATTGAGATCTGGGCTCAGTTTCACTGTGTTACTTTTTATACGGTTTGAGCTTTTAATGAAAAAAATGAGCTGAAATTGGATAAAATAGGGAATAAATTGTCCATTCATCATCTTTATATTTTCTTTTATTAGGCAGAGTTATTACAGCTGTGGCATTTGACAGACATTCACATTTCCAAAGACACATTTTATAGCAAATACAACTCCTGAAAAAACTCTGTGGCAGTTCTAGATTCTTTAAAATAGTGTTACGTTCTTATTAGCTCATCTTTTAACATCTTAATGTGATATTTCTTTCCCAAGTTCCAATATTACCATGTATGAGTGAGAGTAATGACCCTCATTTAGAGCTGAATTAAAATTCCAAACAATGAAAGCTGCAAAAACTTTCATACACCTCAAAACACATATTTTTTCTTCCACACACATCTCTAATTATTTTTCATCACCTCAAGCAGTGTACGGTAATATCCCAGTTCCCAGTTCTGACTTGCCTTTTCTATGGCTGACACAATATAGAGCAACCTCCACCCTTCCTGCCCCCATGTCTCCTTAGCTCTTCTGTTCTCTCCCGAAAATGAGTCGGAGACTGGATGACAGTCGCGAATGAAGTTCTTCGCCACCGTTGTGGGGTTTTGTATGAAGATTGATGTTGGATACAGCGTACTTCCGAAGTCAGAGGCTACAATTACAATCCGGAGTGATTATCCTTGCCCATTAATAGCAGCAGATAGCATGTCACAATCAAGGATGTGCATAATTAATCAGTGGTTACTCTTTGCACCCTCCCTCCAACACTTTTCCTTTGGGCTATTTTCAATGCAAAACAGAGTTACGGACAATTCCCAGCAGTGCAAACTAAACACACCGCCCAAAGCTTACAAGACGATGTGGGTCCCGCTATTGACAAAACATCACTAACTAGTAATCAACACAGTGAGGGCTGAGACTAATTCCTGATTCCATCATTTATCATCCCTGCACACTTTTACAAATGCCCACCTTCACTTAGGTTAGTTAGGATTAGAAAAACACAGTGCAGTTTCCAACAGCATATTTATGCTCTCTTTTCTATTAATGTTAGCTTACTCCTTTTAATAAGAGCGGCCTGATATTATAATCATCATTTTTTCCTCAATTTCTTTTTGATGTCCAAAAATGCCTTCAGGCAAGGTAGAGAAGAGGAAAGAAATTCATACCAACGCAGATCCTTTTGTAAATGTTTTATTTTTTTACATCTTCACCTGCACTGGTTTAACACACTGTTTGTAGATCACTATCAAAGCTTTCCTCTCTCTTTATTTGACCTTGCTCCCCAGAAGTAAACCCCAGGTTGATTCCCTTCACAACAGAACAACACTGTCAAACCTAAAGCCCGCTGACTTTCAAACTTTCCTTCGCCGTACACAATATTTCCTGCACACAGGTCCTCCAGAGAGCTGTGCCTTCCATCAATGCCAAGCCCAAACAGAGGAGCTTCGGCTCAGTAGCTGTGATTTATATAAGTTATTATAGCCCATTACAGAACAAAAAAAGTCAGGACAAAAACCCCACTTCACAACAGAAGCCGGACAAACAATGGGACCACAGTGGCGAGTGTTGCCGTATGGGCGGGTGAAGTCCAGCAACATGCCTGGGCCTCCACTCATCACACATTGTCTTTAATCTAATTCTACACATGGTTTCGTTTCAATTCGAATCAAAAGCTCTCATGTTAACAAACCATAACAGATCTCCCTTAATCCGCCCGCCAACAAAAGATGGATGGATGCAAGAGACACTCCGCCTCTTCATCCCTGGAATCAAACCTAATTTGCATACAAAACACTAGCTAGAGGTAAGGGCATATATTAAAGTCATTATTTTGTGTTGTTCGCACAGCAAAAAGTTTGCATAATTGTGTTTAGCATTACGTGGGACAGACTCACAATCCAAGAGCAACTTCAAATCCTTCCTGTTGCTGCTGGCCATCCACAGTCCTGCGTTCTCTTGATAATGCTGTTAGTAGACAAATAGGGACTTGTCTCCCTCTCTCTCTCCCTCTTTCAATAACCAATATAGAGACACTATTGCTTTGAAGGCTCACATATAAGTGTTCATGACCTTCCTCAGCCTGTGTCCTCCACAAAGGTTTACCAACCCATACCTTGTTCTGTGAAAATGGAACATGTATTAGTCCATTAGTCCAAACTAGTGCATGTATTTTTTTTACTTGATCAATTGGAATTCTGTTTTATCCAAAAAAAGTCCACAAGTTTTGTTAAAAGCTTATACAAAATGCTGCAGCGAGAGCTATGGTGAGAATCAAAAGGAGAAATTATAATTATTTAATTTTTGCTTCTCCTTATTGTCTCTGTTAAATCCAGAATATAATATACAGTTCTTGTTCTTATATATACATATTTTAATAGTCTATCTCCATCTTGTATAAAATATTTGATTGTTCCCAAAACAGCACTTCACTCTCACTGCAGGAACAAGCTCAGCAGTTTTTGTCTGTGGAGCAAACCTAGTTTCTACTTGTAAAACTAGGCTTAAAACTTTACTTTTTGATAAAGCTTAGAGTTGGAGTAGTTTAGGTTTTCATGAACTATCTCAGTAGCTTGCTGCTACAGGCCTTGGCTGCTGGAGGACATAACCACTTTTCCTTTCCTCTGCTATTTTTTCCTGCTCTCCATTTTTGTATCATTTGCACTTGTCACACCAAAAGATGTCAGTCAGTCATTTTCTACTGCTTCTTCCATAGTAGAAGCTGGTGCCTATCTCCAACAGTCTATGGGCTGGAGGCGGGGAACCCTGGATAGGTCGCCAGTCCATCGGAGGGCAACACAGACACACACAGGACAAACAACCATGCACACACCCATTCACACCTAAAGGCAGTTTAGAGAAACCAATTAACCTAAGTGTCATGTTTTTGGACTGTGGGAGGAAGCCGGAGTACCCAGAGAGAACCCACGCATGCACGGGGAGAGCATGCGAAAATCCAGGCAGAAAGACCCATGGCCAGGAGTCGAACCCAGGACCTTCTTGTTGCAAAGCAACAGTGCTACCAACTGGGCCTCAATGGAAGGTGCTGTGAATCGCTCCCAATAACTCAATGTTTTCTCTTTGTAGATGACACACTTGGCTCTGTCATTCAATGTTTATCGTTGTCTCTTCCCTGAATAAAGCCATTGAAGTAAGTTCTGTTGTAACTTGCTATCTCTGCCATTTGTTTTCATCTCAGATAGTTATACTGGCTCAGCACTTCTCTGTTTGGCTATTTCTCTCCCAGATGAATCCACTAATCAAGCCATTGCTGCCATTAATGCTGTACTTTTTCTTTACCACTGGAAATCCTGCTGGCCCGGTGTTTTTCCTGTTGTCTTCCTGTCCTCTCAACTCCAAGGTGGTTGTGGCAGATGATTGCTCATCTGGTTATCCCAGTTTAACAGGATCCCTTCTGTTCCAGTTTCCCCATATGGGAGTTAGCTGCGCTTTATATAATTTATTTGTTATCTGTTGACATAACAAAAGACATTTGACTGTGTTAAAGTACAACTGAATTTGAATCTCTTTATATATTTTGATTGCACTACTTCATAGATAGATATGAATTTAACATGTTATTGTAAAGGACACTGCGATATTTGTGGTAAACTTGAGCAATACAAAAAAAAACTGAATTTAAATAATTATATTTTAGCACATTTTATCTATTAGGATTGCAGTTCTTTAGATTTCCGAACTGATAAGATTTTGATGTTGCTCTGGAAACTTGGGCCATAAGTTGGTTTCAGCTAAAGTTGGCTTTTAATTCACAAGAAAGTATTTTTTTATCTATTGAGTAGATAGAGGAAAACCTTTAGTACAAAGGCTTGTTAAGAAGTGTCCTTTAGAAATATTTTCTAATTACATTTCACTTTTTTTTTAAAAAGGAGCTAGATATTCCAGGAATCCGGATGTGGTCCATGGGCCTTGAGCTTGACTTGTCTGATCAATAGCATACCGGATTTTCAGCTAAAAGGAAATTGCCATGCTAATTATAAAATACTGACTTAAGGCTGTCAAGTATTAGTACCTTTGGTGTTCGTGATTAATGCAACTGAAGATGTAGAAAAAAACTATATCATTGTGACAGGTGGCTGGCTACAAAGTGTCTTTAAATCTAATTTGAAACTTTGCCAAGTTGTCTGTTAGGTGTAAACTCTAGACTTGTTCATCAACTAAATTAAGTGCCTTTTTATGTGTGAATGAAATTAGGTCAAAGTTAAGTGGCTTACCAGGAAAAAGAAACAAAAACGTATGTAACTGGATGCAATCTGCTGGGTTTCCTTAGACGGAAAAACTTTTTATCCAATTTGAATAAATAACTAACTCTGACTGCACTGTTCAATGGTTAGGATTAATTGGAATGTATGTACCTGACTATTGTGAAGTGCCTTGAGACAACATGTGTTGTGAATTGGCGCTATATAAATAAACTGAATTGAATTGAATTGAATGTAATAGGTCAGGTTCTACGAAATCCCCAAAACAATGAACAACATGGAAAAAGAAACATTAATCAGATTCAGATTTTACAAGAAAACCTATCTGGTTGAAAGTAAAATATTAAAAACAAAGGAATTACTCAAGAGTTCTGCATATTAAGATTCATAACACACAGTGTGATATATTTCAGTTATGTCTTTATGCTAATGTTGATGATTATGGCTTACAGGTAATAAAATCCCAAAGCTCTGCTTTCTAGAAAATCTTAATATTTACAAAAATCAATAACAACATAATTTGTTATGCAGAAATATACAGTAAAACTAATGTCAATACATACAATCTGCAAACAGCCATGTTCTTTAGCAATGACTCACCATCTATTACTGTTTGTTGGAAACCAGTTACTTCAGCAATGTTCCCCATGATTGTTTAGACTAGCATTTCTGTCTTAAAAATTCTTGTTTATTAGTCTTACCTAATATTCAAATTGTCTGATAACAGTTGTATGCTTAAAAGCATACTACTGCTTTACCTAAATTGGTCCCGAAAGCAAAACTACACATAAGCTTCCTCATACACAAAGCTTGCCCACCTAATAAACCAGGGTTATCACACACACTAAAATGTATTTACTTCCTACTTGGCCTTAGTAACAACACTAAGAAAATTTCCCAACGTTCTAACATTAACAGCAGAGAAATAGATATGCCTACCCTCCTCATGCCAAATATGGTTGAAATATGTCTCCAACTAATGTTTCTTAGAAAAATACAGACTGGAGAGGATGTAAATTATTCAACAACTTTTCTCTTACAATGACAGTGTGACAGCAGGCCTCAGGAATGTGTTTCGTTTCTAGATCACCAGTTAGGGAATTAGTCAGCACTGATGTGACCACTTTGGAAGATCAAACGTTAGAAGGGCTAGTCACTGGCAGCAGGACTGTGTAATAAGCATCCAACAACATGTCGGAGCAGGTCTGATTTGCAAAATTTTTCCTTAGTCAAACACTAACAGTAATGATGAAAACCTGACTTGTACATCTGTTCATGACAGCCACCTCAGGCAAAATGTGAAAAGGCTGAATCGAACATAATTCATTATGTTGATGCAATGCTTTCTTTCATTTTTTTATAAACTCACCACCTCCATCATGCACACACAGACAGACACAGACAGCTCTCCTCTCAGGTGCTATTGCGTTTATCTAGATCTCACCATATATCTTTAGGATATGCAGTAAGTCTCCCAGCCTAACTTGCTGGGCCCTGTTCCTGTCCAGGGTGCCTGGAGGGGGTTTTACAGCACACCTGTGTGTCGAACAGGACTCGAGCTGTCCTGAGCTGCTTTTTTTTACTTCCGGCAGTGTCCTTCCCTCCTGGTACCTTAAGCGCAGAAGCAGAGAACATGAAAAAACATAAGCCTAAGCCATCTTCAAACACATACATAAAGGCCTCGGCGGATGCTTTTATCATGCTGCACATTAGCCATGCTTGGTTCATACGTGTGACTGCGTTCCCTCAAAGGTGTGCTCATATCATATGTGTACAGCTCTGTCATCTGCATAGACGCGCGTGCGCAAACACCCAAAACACATTCACATTAGCATGTTGTGATGGTTGTGTGAGCGGCAGCTGGGTATAAATTGCAAACGGGTCTAGCGTAATGAGGACTGATGGCTTATGCCTGCTGTATATTCCAGGAGGGTGTCTTCTGACAGCTTTGGGAGCCGATAAAGTAATAACTAATAATGTGCAGATAGCAGCGCCACTGTGTGACAACTGTGCTGGGAGAGTAAGTGAGCAGGAGGGAGGAAGAGAAAGAAAGAGAAAAGCAAAGAGAGGGGATGGGGGAGATGAGAGAGAGGGAGGGGGATGCCTGTGCTGTGCTGTGGGGGCTTCCTTTCAAGTTTCAAACACAACCTCGGGTGATGGTTTCAAACCTAATTCACTACCTCCAATAAACACACAGGCAGAAAGAGAATACATAAACTGTTTAACAATCACTCACTTTGAAAAAAAAAAGGGAACAGAACAGAGGTGGTGGTGGTGGTGGGGGGTGGGGGTGGGGATGGTTAGGTATCCATCCGGCAATGCCTTTTTATAATCCGTCAAAACTATAAACAGAAATTGAAATAAGAAGAGCTCAGATAGGTGTGCAGGAGAAACACGAGGGACAGAGCAGCTTGCGCTTCACCCCTCCCTTTCTCAAGGTTCAACATGGAGACTCTTCCATAAATCATGGTCCCCACTGCAAGAAGACTGACGAGTGTCACAGTGACAGATGACACTGTGCATACTGCTTTCTGCCTCCTCTCCTTCTTCCACTACAGCTTTGCAGGAGTCCAATCCACTGTCATATTGATAGGCGTTCTGGCTCGATAATGCAGAGCAGGCGAGCACCACAACAAATACAATAGCAGTCTGTGTACACTGGAGAAAGAGTTGCAGAGAGCCGAGGGGTCAGCTAAAGTTTAGTCTTGGCTCACCAAATGTTGACTACTTATTCTGCAGATTTTCTGCTCATTGTTAAAGTCTTTAAAGTTTTCCTTTACTGCAGAACAAACAACCACCTGGCACCCTACACACCAAAGATGACAGCTTTGATGGATATTTAAAGGCAGGCCAGTCTTTTTTCATGGTATACCACTGTTAAGAACTTTAAAGTAAAGGGTTTAAAGCTTGATGTCTTGCATGCCAACTAGTTCCACTAAAATAAGTTGAACTCTGAGAATATTTTGCTGAAGCATCATGGTTGATTTCATCCATGGAAATGTGGTTCATTTAATGAAATTCAGATAAGTTATCCTAAGGCCAGTGTAGCCATACGCTTCTCCAGCACATAGAGAAAAGTTACAGTTTGACAGTATTTACTGGGTTAAAATGGAACCCCTGGTAAAGATGTGTATGAAGTCTTAGCATAAAATCAGGTTTTATTAAAGTTACATAGTCTCACTCTGAAAATTTCAACCTTTAATTTGAGTACTTTTATTCAGTGGGGAAAGTATTGATGCACTCGTTCGTTCGTCGTCTTCCGCTTATCCAGGACCGGGTCGCGGGGGCAGCAGACTCAGCAGAGACGCCCAGACGTCCCTCTCTCCAGACACCTCCTCCAGTTCCTCCAGGGGGAGCCCAAGGCGTTCCCAGGCCAGCCGAGAGACATAGTCCCTCCAGCGTGTCCTGGGCCGTCCCCTGGGCCTCCTCCCGGTGGGACGTGCCTGGAACACCTCCCGAGGAAGGCGTCCAGGAGGCATCCGGTATAGATGCCCGAGCCACCTCAACTGGCTCCTCTCGATGTGGAGGAGCAGCGGCTCTACTCCGAGCCCCTCCCGGATGGCCGAGCTCCTCACCCTATCTCTAAGGGAGTGCCCGGCCACCCTACGGAGGAAGCTCATTTCAGCCGCTTGTATCCGTGATCTCGTTCTTTCGGTCATGACCCAAAGTTCATGGCCATAGGTGAGGGTAGGAACGTAGACCGACCAGTAAATTGAGAGCTTTGCTTTTCGGCTCAGCTCTCTCTTCACCACAATGGACCGGCACAGCGCCCCCATTACTGTGGCAGCTGCACCGATCCGTCTGTCGATCTCCCGCTCCATTCTTCCCTCACTCGTGAACAAGACCCCGAGATACTTAAACTCCTCCACTTGAGGCAGGAACTCCCCTCCAACCTGAAGAGGACAAGCCACCCTTTTCCGGTCGAGTACCATGGCCTCGGACTTGGAGGAGCTGATCCTCATCCCAGCCGCTTCACACTCGGCTGCGAACCGCCACAGCGCATGCTGTAGGTCTTGGCTAGAGGGGGCCAGCAGGACCACGTCATCCGCAAAAAGAAGAGACGAAATCCACTGGTCCCCAAACCAGACCCCCTCCGGCCCTTGGCTGCGCCTAGAAATCCTGTCCATAAAAGTTATGAACAGGACCGGCGACAAAGGGCAGCCCTGCCGGAGTCCAACATGCACTGGGAACAGGTCCGACTTAGTGCCGGCAATGCGGACCAAACTCCTGCTCCGCTCGTACAGGGACCGGATGGCCCCTAATAAAGGGCCCCCGATTCCATACTCCTGGAGCACCCCCCACAGGGCATCACGAGGGACACAGTCTAATGCCTTCTCCAGGTCCACAAAACACATGTGAACCGGTTGGGCAAACTCCCATGAACCCTCGAGCACCCTGTAGAGGGTATAGAGCTGGTCCAGTGTTCCACGGCTGGGACGAAAACCACACTGTTCCTCCTGAAGCCGAGGTTCGACTATCGGTCGGACTCTCCTCTCCAATACCCTGGCGTAGGCCTTACCAGGGAGGCTGAGGAGTGTGATCCCCCTGTAGTTGGAACACACCCTCCGGTCCCCCTTCTTATAAAGGGGGACCACCACCCCAGTCTGCCAGTCCAGAGGCACTATCCCCGACCGCCACGCAATGTTGAAGAGGCGTGTCAACCATGACAGCCCTACAACATCCAGAGACTTGAGGTACTCAGGGCGGATCTCATCCACCCCCGAAGCCTTGCCACCGCGGAGCTTTTTAACCACCTCGGTGACTTCAGCCTGGGTGATGAAAGAGTCCAACCCCGAGTCCCCAGCCTCTGTTTCCACCACGGAATGCGTGATGGCAGGATTGAGGAGATCCTCGAAGTACTCCTTCCACCGCCCGATAATGTCCTCAGTCGAGGTCAGCAGTCTCCCGCCCCCACTATAAACAGTGTTGGCAGAGCACTGCTTCCCCCTCCTGAGGCGTCGGACGGTTTGCCAGAATCGCTTCGAGGCCAACCGGTAGTCCTTCTCCATGGCCTCACCGAACTCTTCCCAGGCCCGAGTTTTTGCCTCTGCCACAGCCCGGGCCGCAGCACGCTTGGCCTCACGGTACCCGTCAGCCGCCTCAGGAGTCCCACAAGCCAACCACAGCCGATAGGACTCCTTCTTCAGCTTAACAGCATCCCTTACTGCCGGTGTCCACCACCGGGTTCTGGGATTGCCGCCACGACAGGCACCGCAGACCTTACGGCCGCAGCTATGGGCAGCAGCATCGACAATAGATGCAGAGAACATGGTCCACTCTGAGTCTATGTCTCCAACATCCCCCGGGATCTGGTCGAAGCTCTCCCGGAGGTGGGAGTTGAATACATCCCTGGCCGAGGGCTCCGCCAGGCGTTCCCAGCAGACCCTCACTATGCGCTTGGGCCTGCCGAGTCTGTCCGGCTTTCTCCTCCTCCAGCGGATCCAACTCACCACCAGGTGATGATCAGTGGACAGCTCAGCCCCTCTCTTCACCCGAGTGTCCAAAACATGCGGCCGAAGGTCTGATGATACGACAACAAAGTCGATCATCGACCTCCTGCCTAGGGTGTCCTGGTGCCAAGTGCACTGATGGACACCCTTATGTTTGAACATGGTGTTCGTTATGGACAATCCGTGACTAGCGCAGAAGTCCAATAACAAAACACCACTCGGATTCAGATCTGGGAGGCCATTCCTCCCGATCACGCCTCTCCAGGTGTCACTGTCGTTCCCCACGTGGGCGTTGAAGTCCCCCAGCAGAATAATGGAGTCCCCGGGAGGGGCACTATCCAGCACCCCCGACAGGGACGCCAAGAAGGCAGGGTACTCTGCACTACCACTCGGCCCGTAGGCTGAAATGATAGTCAGAGACCTCTCCCCAACCCGAAGGCGCAGGGATACAACCCTCTCATCCACTGGGGTAAACCCCAACACGAGACGGCTGAGCTGGGGGGCAACAAGCAAACCCACACCAGCCCGCCGCCTCTCCCCGTGGGCCACTCCAGAGTAGAAAAGAGTCCAACCCCTCTCAAGGAGATGGGTTCCAGAGCCCACGCTGTGCGTGGAGGCGAGCCCGACTATTTCTAGTCGATATCTCTCGACCTCCCGCACAAGCTCAGACTCCTTCCCCCCCAGCGAGGTGACATTCCACGTCCCTAGAGCCAGCCTAAGCATCCGGGGATCGGGCCGTTGAGGTCTCCACCTTCGTCCGCCACCCAATCCTCTTTGCACCGGTCCCTCACGGTTCCCCCTGCAGGTGGTGGGCCCACTGGAGGATGGCCTCGCGTCTCTCGTTCGGCCGGGTCCCGCGAGGAGCAACCCGGCCACCAGGCGCTCTCCGACGAGTCCCGACCCCAGGCCTGGCTCCAGGGTGGGACCCCGGCTCCGCCGTACTGGGCGACGGTACGGCGGAGCCGGGGTCCCATTGATGCACTCTTCCATATAAATTTGTTCATATGTTTAGGATCATTATCAGAGGTGGGTAATTAACTAGTTGCATTTACTCAAGTAACTTCTATCCATCCATCCATTCTATACATGCTTCTTCCATACTGGGTCGCGGGAGAGCTGGTGCCTATCTCCAGCGGTATACGGGTGAGGGGCGGGGTACACCCTGGACAGGTTGTCAGTCCTTCGCAGGGCAACACAGAGACACACAGGACAAACAACCATACAGACCTAAGGACAATTTAGAGAGACCTAACAGCCATGTTTTTGGACTGTGGAAGAAAGCCAGGATAACTTTTTGAACAAAATGTACTTCTATGAGTAGTTGCACTGCACCAAAGTTTTTATTTCGACTAGAGTAATATCATCTTGAACCAGCTACTCTTATTTGAGTACAATTTCTGGCTACTCCACTCACCGAAGTATACAAATTCACAAGAAACAGACAAATTTAGCTTAAAGGGAGAGTTTTTTCTTGTGTGTTGATTCTGTTGTGTTATTCGAAGGTCAAGTGACTATACAATTAACAGTAGATATTATCACTGGTAGTACTTTGCAATGTTCTAACACATACATTACTTTCTGACCATAGCAAATGGTTCCAGTTAAAGTCCCAGATACATTTTTAAAACCCCACATTTATGTTTATAGTGGTAGAACAGCAAAGGCCTTTTTTCCTAGGTTACCTCACAACATCCAGTTGGTATGTAGATAGTGTCTGATGGTTGTTGTGGAGACCTTGGGACTTTAAGTTGCAACTCTTTGCAGCAGTTGTCTAACATCCGTTAAATTTTTTAAGATATTTTTCAACCTCTTTACCATGCTAGTGAGAAAACATGGGTCTTGTAGCCTTGTTCCCAAACGTTAGGGAAATCGGGCCTCTGTCTCACTTCCTTTTTATACAAAAATACTTTAATTAACTGTCTTTACTGGAATAAATGTTTTTTTTCTAATTGTATAAATGTACTAACATTGAAAGCAAGATTTTTCCAAATGTTTCTGTGTGAGATTATGAAACTAAAACAAAAAGATTCATTTATTTAATGCTTTTTACACATGTACATGGAGTATTGATAGTACCTAAAGACAAAAACATTTAAAAGAAGCATTTGGTAAAACTACTGTTAATATGTTGTGGTGCACTGTCTCACAGCCAAACAAGTCAGTTTACAGTGCAGCATGTGAGAGGTGAAGACAATATGTTAACTATTTAATGACAACATAGGAAAGAATGCAATATTAACATTTCTCTGCTTTAAAATTATCTGTGCTAATCTACTAATCCCTCCTTTACCTACATCGCATCTTAGGTTTGCTATGCTGCGATTCATGATCTGTGTTTATGACTAAAGAGAAAAATCTTTACTAAAATGATGTGAAACTAAGTATTCTAGCACCATGTGTGTAATCCACACAAACCATCAGCTCAGATTTTGGCCCCTGTGTTAATCTATTTACTTTCAGATCAGAGCAGAACAGAGCCACTCCACTGTCAACTTTGATCAAGTTTGGTTGTAAATGTAAAGAAAGTCGTGGCAGGAGGTCGAGGGAGGGGAAAGGGAATACTAAAATGAGGGCAAAGAGAGGGAGTGCACTTGAGGAGTGCGGTTATGGTAAACCACAAGTTGGGTCTGGTGTAGTGGGGCTGATCTGTGTTTTCCTTCTGTTTGATTGGGTCTCTCATTAGGAGCCAGGCCCTGAAACCGGAGCTCAGCCTAATGCCTTGCCGTGTTTAGAAAAGCACAGAAACCATTTGGCTATAATAGCGGCCTTTTCAAAAACAAACCTCTGAAATAAAAGAAGGCCAGAGTTGCAAAAACCAACGGAGGATTTATTTTGAAAAGGAAACAGGGGAGACATCAGCATGAAAAATTATGAACTGCAGTTGAAAAGACACCTAGGCACACGTCACCAGAAGCTGCTCATTGCTTAGAATCCTTTTGGTACCCTACCCTTTTCCTTCCACTCACCTTCAACCACATCATGGATCTGTCAGAGGGTTACCTTATACAAAACAAGCCTTCATTCCACACTGATGGCGTCACAAGATGGGCTGCTCTCTATCTGTCATTTATCTGTAATTTACTGCTACTTCTTTTCTTCTTCTTTCTTTCACTCTTTCACACAAATTGTGTTTGTTTCGCCTGCAGCCGTTCAAACGTCTGTGAAAGACAAGAAGATTTCCAAAAGTCGCTGACGCTGCCACAAAGTTTACTGACTTCAGTAACAGTTACCATGGAATCCGTCTATATGTATTAACACAGTAAAGACAGGTAGTCAAAGACAGGTAGTCAAAAACACTGATGTCTTCATGCCTTAACTTGCACAAATCACCATGAGTTTGGAGGTGTGCAGGCTCTGCTTTCATGTTAATCACCAAGGATGCTGATGGTGGATGTGCATTTTCCCATGACTTAGGTGATAGCAAAGTCAAGGGTGAACTGAGTTTTGGGCCAGAGGTCAGGAATGCTGGGTGCAGACCTGTCCTGAGTTCAGTTCTCCTTGCTCAGGGGGACAGGCCATCAAAACGAGAAGGCCACCCTGCTCAGAGGAGCAGCCTGGACCTGAGAGTTTCCACCAGTGACAGCTCCCATGTCACAGCCAGCCCTGTGGAACACATGCAGTGTACCCCGGGGACCTGCTGAGAGACAAAAGCGCATAAAGACACCTGTGTCTAGAGCTGTAATTTGTCTTCTCTCATGTTCAAGGTGTTTTATAGGAGCAAAAGGACAAGGTGAAACAGCGAGCCAACAAGTGAGCCCACATACGCCTTCTGTGAATCCTCCTTCCATGCCTTTGCAAGCTGCACAGAGCTTATTATCTACTAACCTTCAGCACGCATATAAAGATGTCTGGCATGTTGTTCTTCCACTGAATGATGACCTACAGGAACATGAAAACTTTACAGCTTTCCAGAAAGCTGCATTTATCACTTCATAGTTTGAATGACAGACACATCAACAAGTAAGGAACATAAGCAAAAGTCCAAAAGTTTACTTAAAGTACTTCCCTGTTGTTGCCTAAGTAAGTGGTTGTGTGCATGTATATTGTGTATATGTGTGTGTGTGCGAGCGCTTATAGCTGCGGGTAAATGGTGATCCCTGCCTCCCGCTCTGTATTTTATGCTGGGGTATTAGTGAGGGTCCCTCCCAGAGGCAGTGACTACACAGGCTCTTCCGAGGAGGCGCTCATCAACGCCCCTGCTTTCAAAGGCAGCTTTAGCCATTGCCATTCAAAGCAATCAGCCCAGTCAGGGTCTGCCCATCCAGCCCAAATCCCTTCATGGCTATCAGAAGAACTCTGAGCTGGGCCTGCTGGGGGCAAGGCAGGGCTGGGGGTGGGATTTGCTCATAAGGGATTGTGAAAAAGGCCGTGACACACGCTTATTCATGCCCCAGTAACCCCCCAACAAAATAAATATATGCTGTTCGTGAAATAAATAATTAAAAAAGATAGGAGTGAGGCGATACCCTGCAACAGAAGTAATAGAGCCCTTCTTGAGTTTTCCACAAATGTATGTGCACAGCCAAAGTATCCAAACCTGCTTACATACACGAACGAATGCAGTAAATGCCGTTATCTACCACTGTGAAAAACTCATCTCTCTAAATTATTACCTATCTGCCACAGGCCATTGTTTTAGTGTTGGGAAGGCACTAAAGAAGAAGCAATTATCAGTGGCAAAGCTGGGAATTCATCAGCTCTTGATAAACTTGTGGACATCACAGAAAAAGCAGCAGGAGTTTGTCAAGTTGAGCTACCTTTGCTATTGATAAATCAACCTTTAACTGACCAATAGGTACAGAGCTGCAGTCAATTGCACAATGTCCTGTAAATGTATAAAATGCAAACAGATATTCCTATCCAACTGTCATAAGTTCTGGAGAATTTCCTTTATAGCTACAACATTTTCTAACACTTTTGTTGGCATTCATCATGTTCTACATCTTGACCAGGTGCTTCAGGTGAAACAGACATTAACTAATTCTCAAGAAGTTTTATATGTACAGTACAGAATAATGGTTTCCAAACATTTTATAACAAGTACTACCTCAGTAAACCCTAATGCACTACTGAACTACTGAGCGGAGCTCAGCTTAAGGCTTTTCCTGTTAAAAGGGAGACATTCCTTACCACTGTTGCTGCATGCTTGCTCAGGAAGAGGAATTGCTGCAAAGTGAGCGACTCAATGCAATTGGCTGGACTTCATCAAATACATGTCTTTTTACCAATAGGTAAAAACTGAATTTGACTGCATTGTATAATAATTGTATTCAAATTAGAATGGATGGATTGTGTAGCTTTGATCTGATTATATTTTTCTGGACATGAAAAAGGACCTCTTTGTTGTTTGCTGTGAGTTGGTGTTGCATAGTTAAACTATAAATTGAACTGAACAGAATTGAAAAAATGACTAACATCTGAAAAGACCTATATAACAGGACTGAAACTTCTCCAGTAATAAGGAAAAATGAAGTAAACATTATTATTCATTCCACTGCATGATTGTGTCAGTTCTTTTTTTTTTTATTATGTGCTTGTTTTGTACCCAAAAGTCTGATTTTCCAAGTTCAAAACTAGAAAAATGGCTGATAAAAATGGATGATAAATTCTTACCAATCAAGACATCAACATTCAACATGGCTATCATGCATTTAAAACACAAATTGTTCCTGTAATTAACCTTTTTTTGCACTTCTGTTGCTATGTATTACCTTATGTCCACAACTCAATGTACTATACAGCTTGTGTAAGTGAACATGTTGCTACACTTCACGATGCGATTTGTAAAAGACTAAAACTATAAGAGGCAAAAAAACTAGTTGGGGGATTTAAAATGTTTATATATTCCACGTTGCCTGTTTTGTACATTTACATTAGGTGTATTATTCTGCTTTTACTCTAATTTGTCAATTAAACAAACCTCCCAACGACTGGCCACAATCGGTTTATTCAAAGTAAGTAAATAAATACTTGTGCATCCCGTACTCGTACTCGTCGTCTTCCGCTTTATCCGGGACCGGGTCGCAGGGGCAGCAGACTCAGCAGAGACGCCCAGACGTCCCTCTCCCCAGACACCTCCTCCAGCTCCTCCGGGGGGAGCCCAAGGCGTTCCCATGCCAGCCGAGAGACATAGTCCCTCCAGCGTGTCCTGGGTCGTCCCCTGGGCCTCCTCCCGGTGGGACGTGCCTGGAACACCTCCCGAGGAAGGCGTCCAGGAGGCATCCGATATAGATGCCCGAGCCACCTCAACTGGCTCCTCTCGATGTGGAGGAGCAGCGGCTCTACTCCGAGCCCCTCCCGGATGGCTGAGCTCCTCACCCTATCTCTAAGGGAGTGCCCGGCCACCCTACGGAGGAAGCTCATTCCAGCCGCTTGTATCCGGGATCTCGTTCTTTCGGTCATGACCCAAAGTACATGGCCATAGGTGAGGGTAGGAACGTAGACCGACCGGTAAATCGAGAGCATCGCTTTTCGGCTCAGCTCTCTTTTCACAACAACGGACCGGCACAGCGCCCCCATTACTGTGGCAGCCGCACCAATCTGTCTGTCGATCTCCCGCTCCATTCTTCCCTCACTCGTGAACAAGACCCCGAGATACTTAAACTCCTCCACTTGAGGCAGAAACTCCCCTCCGACCTGAAGAGGACAAGCCACCCTTTTCCGGTCGAGAACCATGGCCTCGGACTTGGAGGAGCTGATCTTCAGCCCAGCCGCTTCACACTCGGCTACGAACCGCCCCAGTGCATGCTTTAGGTCTTGGCTAGAGGGGGCCAGCAGGACCACGTCATCTGCAAAAAGCAGAGACGAAATCCTCTGGTCCCCAAACCAGACCCCCTCCGGCCCTTGGCTGCGCCTAGAAATCCTGTCCATAAGTTATGAACAGGACCGGTGACAAAGGGCAGCCCTGCAGGAGTCCAACATGCACCGGGAACAGGTCCGACTTAGTGCCGGCAATGCGAACCAAACTCCTGCTCCGCTTGTACAGAGACCGGATGGCCCCTAGTAAAGGGCCCCCGATTCCATACTCTCCAGGTCCACAAAACACATGTGTACCGGTTGGGCAAACTCCCATGAACCCTCGAGTACCCTGTAGAGGGTATAGAGCTGGTCCAGTGTTCCACGGCCGGGACGAAAACCACACTGCTCCTCCTGAAGCTGGGGTTCGACGGTCGGCCGGACTCTCCTCTCCAATACCCTGGCGTAGGCCTTACCAGGGAGGCTGAGGAGTGTGATCCCCCTGTAGTTGGAACACACCCTCCGGTCACCCTTCTTATGTAGGGGGACCACCACCCCAGTCTGCCAATCCAAAGGCACTATCCCCGTCCGCCACGCAATGTTGAAGAGGCGTTTCAACCATGACAGCTCCACAACATCCAAAGACTTGAGGCACTCAGGGCGGATCTCATCCAACCCCGAAGCCCTGCCACCGCGGAGCTTTTTAAGCACCTCGGTGACTTCAGCCCGGGTGATGAAAGAGTCCAACCCCGAGTCCCCAGCCTGTTTCCACCAGGGAATGCATGATGGCAAGATTGAGGAGATCCTTGTGCATCCCATTATATTTAAATACCACTAAAAAGTTTATTTATTTTAGAAAATCAATTTAAAAAGTGAGATTTATATGAATAAATATTACACAGATTGATCTATTATAAGCATTTATTTATGTTATTTTGATGACTATGATTAAGCCCAACAAAAAAAATGGTTTTGAACACAGAAGCATAGTTATGGCCTACACAATCATGGGGAAGATGGCTGACACAGTAGCATTAGTTCAGGAGTGTTGTAGCTTTGTTAGTTTCTTCAACTCAATGACAAACACAGGTACACCCAGTGGTACTTGTACCACAGTTTGTGATACTTGGGGATAGAATTCAACATGCAAACTAAGTACTCCTGCATGCTTTATGTGTGATACTTCGACAAAACAGTACGACAGCAGCTCTGCTATGACTAGAGAAAGGTTTATCTCTCCCATGGTCCTTATCACAACAACCTAAATATCTAAACCAAGGGACCAAAGTCTATAAACTAATTGGTTTTGTAATTTTAAAAAGTCCACTTTTTCAGATTATCACTTTAAATATCTAGTTTTTTAGCTTTATTTTATGTGTACAAGAAAACCTAAAACGTTCTCTATTAGTTTGTGTGTGTGTGTGTGTGTGTGTGTGTCTTTCGTGGGGGTGGTGGTGTTTATCTACACACAACAACCAAAAAATGCCTCAGAAGTATGTCAGAGTGCCCTCATATCTTTGCGATGTGGGCAGAGAGGGCACTGAGAACTGGGGAGGGTCAGCCAATTCTTCATGGTGTCTTGTTTTCTATCTCCATCTAAATCCAGTAGTTGCCTTTGGATTGCTGCAGCTGAAATACATAACAAAGGTCTCTTGAGCTAATCAAAGGAGGCACTGGGAAGTAGATGCAGTAAATATGAGCTGTTTATTTTGAAGGCTGAGGTTTTGTCCCATAAAGCAAATGCATTCACTGTTTTCAAGCAGAGACGTTTGTCATAATTTGCAACAAAACAAAAACTTGTTACACAAACCAGTGTTTGTATAACAAGGGCCAGTGGTTTTTGAACCATGCATTTTAAATAACTACAAAGTAAAACCAGATGAAAAACAGATGTGCTACAGCTAAGCTTGTTGATAAGTAATATCCAAATTTGAGGTGTTTAATTAACATTAAGTAACTCATAATAGTAAAATATATTTATGCCATTAACACACAGTGCCTTGCAAAAGTATTCATACACCTTAAACTTTATCATCTGTTGTCACATGACCACAAACTTGAATGTATATGAACATTTGTATTAGCGCAACACAAAGTAGCACATAATTGGGAAGTGAGAGGAAAGTGATATATAGTTTTTCAAAGTGTTTTTACAAATACAAATCTGAAAAAAGTGGCATACATTTGCATTCCTTGAAATTCCTTGAAATAGGAAAACAATTGCCTATGGACAGTAATTTTTAAGTATTGTCACAGATTTTCAGTTGGATTTCAGTTTAGACTTTGACTGGGCCATTCTGACACAAGTATATACTTTCATCTAAACAGGTGGTGTGCACACTTTTTTTCATGTGTGCCATAAAAGTCAGGTCAAAAGAACTCACTGACCAAAGCCATCCTACTGACAGCATCCTCATAGTATGATTCTGCTACCCCTATGTTTAACGGTGAGGAAGATGTTTTTCGGGAGTTATTTTTCCACCACACATAGCAATTACATGTAGGCCATGTCTTCATGATGCTGTTTGATCACTAATGTTCACTAACAAACTCTGAGGTTAGCAGAAGCTGGATTTATTCAGTTCAATTCAATTCAAAAATATTTTATTAATCCCAAAGGGAAATGAAATCTTGCTATAGATCATATTATGCAGGTTTCTTCAAAGAGCTGTTGTAGATGCTGATGGCTGTGGGCAGGAAGGATCTCCTGTAGCGTTCTGTCTTACAGCAGATCTGATGAAGCCTCTGACTGAAGACACTGTTGTTCTAGGACAGTCCCATGGAGAGGATGCTCAGGGTTCTCCATAATGTTCTTCATTTTATGAAGAATCCTTTTTTGCACAATTATCTCCATAGGTTCCAGAGGAGTCCCCAGAACAGAGCCAGCTTTCTTTAGTAGCTCGTTGAGCTTCTTCAGTCCCTGGCTCTGATCCTGCAACCCCAACAGATGATGGCAGATGAGATCAAACTCTCCACAACAGACTTGTAGAAAATATGCAGCGTCTTGCTGCAAATACCAAAGGTCCTAAGCTTCCTCAATGCTGTGATTAAATTACACACAGGTAGACACTATTTAACAGTTAGACGGCTTTTGAATGCAATTGGATGGAATGGATTTTAAAATGGGCTGCAAGGTGGCGCAGTTGATAGCACTGTTGCCTTGCAGCAAGAAGGTCCTGGGTTCAATTCACGGCGTGGGGTCTTTCTGCATGGAGTTTGCATGTTCTCCCTGTGCATGCGTGGGTCTCACCGGACACTCTGCGACCCATTATGGAATAAGCAGTAGAAAATGACTGACTGGATTTTAAAATGCCAATACAATACATTGAGGTTTGTGGTTTTAACACCACAATAATAAGACAAATGTCAAGAGGTGTGAATACTTTTGCAATGCACTGTAAGAACCCTGTTAATTCTACAGCCTTGAACTTAGGACCTGGAAGCCCACTAGCATATACGTAATAACTTGAGCAACTACTAAGCTAGTCCTCTGAGCATTGCTAATCACTGGCCTTGCTGTCAGCTCCAAAGAATTAAAGGAGGGAAGATTGAGAAGGAAGCACAATCCAGTAGCATGAACACTCTTGCTGATATGAATCATAATGCATAAACACAGCAAGAAAAAAAGAGGTCATCTTGACCTGAAACAGGACAAGAGACTGCAAAGTAACAGGAAGATGTTTATGGACCCAAACTTTGATAGCAACTATCAGCGGAGTCTTTGGACTAAAAAGGAAGAAAATAATCTCATAGTAAGATTTCAGAGCACCGGTACTTTCAAGCCCCGGACAGTGAAGATATTAGGAAGGTAAAGAGGCCTATTGAGTGCCAAGCTATCTTGCCCTGGCACCTAATCAAAGGGATTAAGGACTGGGAAGCGAAACACACAGGTTATCCTCCAGGAAGCATACCAAGTAGTTATCAAAAAAACAAAACTTCAAAGCAACTCAATTTTCCTATACTAGCAGTGTTTTGGTCAGAGCCCCCGGGCTTGTATCTAGGTTAAAGAATTCTGTTAGATATGTTGGTGTCTGTGTGCTAGTGAGAATTAAAATGTTGGCAGCTGCTTGTGTTTCAGTCCATGCAGCTAAACATGGGTTCATTGATCATAATCAGAACCAAGCTCTGTCCTCAGAAAACCTGATCTGATTAACTACTGTCAACCAAGACAGGATTCAGACATCAGGACAGCAGAGAGTGGTGCAATCTGTTACTTATCTGTTTACTGTAGGTCAGCAGGATGGTAGCCGCACAAAACAAAATGGCAAACTATTCTATTACAGCATCCAGGGCTGTGGCCAAACTATCTACACGCATATGCTATGTATAAGTGGTAAGTATGAAGATTTCCTTTGACATTTATAATTAGACAAGCATAAGGCCTTTAGTTTGAAGTCTAATTTGAAGAGTTTGAAAGTGAAGGCATGTGACAAATCCCATGACTCCTCAAAAAGGTGCAGTAGTTTCTGCAAAACGGTGTAGCGTTCTCCAGCAACCCAGCGAAGCTCAACCAGAATGAAAATGGCATGCTCCGCAAAATACTGAACCGGTTTGGTGGTTAGAGGCTCAATTAGGACTGGGGCCCCTCATGTTGATGACACGTGCCGTCACGCTAGTGTATTTAGTCTAAAAACAAAACAGATGAAAAATGGAAAATAAGTAATTTAGCTTAGATTTTTTTAAAAGAACTCTGGTGCCAAACATGAATGAATATTGAACCTAAAATCTCTGCGCATCATTTTCTCTTATTCATGTCCAGATTGTGTTTTGTCAGTAAAACCAGTCTCTAAAGTCTTGCACCACTTAGGCAAACATCTATAAACATACATCCAATATCTTTCAAAAGCATTGCCAAGATTTAAGTGCAACTGCTTAGCTCAACTATAACTTTACATAAAATATTTTTTAGACATTTTAGCTCATGCGGACCTTGTTAAGATGAAATCAGTCTGGACGCATATTTGCTGTGTTCATTACTGAATCCTCTGACCTGCCAGGATCTTGGTATGGCTTCCATAGACAACCCCATCTGTCTGACGTTAGGACTATTGGAAACAGATGTACCTCCAATTGTATTTTTGTCCAAATTGCAAAATAGCTACTTGGAAAAGAAGCTAAAATAACATACAAACAAGAGCAACTATGATAACAACTGTGTCTGAAATGGAATGAGTACAGTAAAAGATCAAAAACATAAGGTGTACAAAATCAACTGCCCTTTGAAAAAAGGATCACCCCCTCACACACGCACACACACACACATTACAGGCCCAGTATTGATTTACTCTGCAATTTTGTGTTTCTCTCTCCCCACTCAAACTTTACAGTTTCTGTTGAGCAGGAAGCCCAGGCAAATAGCACTCACCAGATTTTTCCAAAGCATGAAAGATTGATACTTTGCTACTTTTCTGACAAAAGGAAATTTGAGAAAAAGCTGAAGAGAGTATTTGGAGAGAGAAGCACAGAAACCAATAATGAACTACAATGGATAACTGTAACACAGAGGCCAATTCTATTAGAAGAATTTGGGCTAAAAACCCTGATATATTAGATTCTTTGAATACTGTAATGCCACAGTGTGGGTTACAGTGACTTTTGTAAGATTTTTTCAAACAGTTCTGCTAACTGACTGTTTTTCTATTTGATTTAAAATAGTAAAACAAAAACAGGGTTTCTTTTTTTCTAACTGCTGCCAGCAGAGCAGTTTATCTACACAACCACCTTCCTCCCTTTTAAACCCTGCAATTTTCAGCCACAAAATGGAAAGAACAGAAAAACAGCCCCCTTTTTTTAGATATTTCAGTCCAAATCACATCAAGGTATAAACAGCGAGCCCAGAGCACATCTCCCATTCTTTTTCAAAGTAAGTCCTGCTGTTCCATTTCAAATACCTTGGGGTTATGGGTCATAATGCACTTTCCAGCTTCTGAACACATTTATTCAGGCATCCTACTGTAAATGGGGAGTAGATTCAACATCAAATATCTGTATTCCCCACGTTGGCCCTTTTGTCTGTTCTCAGTGGATGTGTGCTTTTGGGTAACAAAGTAATAGATTCTCTTCTTTTCCTCCCAGACTCAGAATACTAAGTGGTGATATAATTGAGTCACATGTTTAAAATACTGTAGCTGTCTTTGGTGTCACAATGTGTTAAGGAAGGCCGTAGGTAGGTATAAAATCAATCAGGTTGGCAAAATGACCAAGACCTAAAGAAAACATAAACTCAATATATGTCAGGAAATTAAATTAGTGATGGCTTATTTTATGACTCAGAGCTCCCAGACTATTAAAGGGGTAATAAATGTGTTATAAAGGTCTTACAGGCCCCTTAGGCCTTTGGGGCTGAGCTGTTTACGAGATTGTTTATTATAGGCTCGGCTTATCTTCATTTGCCACAAAATAGTTGGCAAAAACAAACTCTATAAATAGCTGCTTCACTGGTCAAACATCAGGCTACAACAGATATATTGACCTCTATGTCATGAAGGAAATACAAGCATCAAGTTGGTCAAGGTGAGTTGAGTAAAAGGGAGGAGAAGAGCTCAGAGGAAAGCGGTAAAAAGAACAGGGCAGGGTGACAAGCAGGTGGCTTCATATTGGCTCTTTCCACCACATATGTCTGGTCCTCTGCAGAGCTGACAGCCAGGGACACAATGTGTTGACCTGAGGGCCTGTTACAGTTGGAAGAGGATAAATATAAAGCAGCGGGACAGTATAGGTGTCTTAAATGACACATCTAATGATGCTCATTCTCTGCAGTCTATTTTCACAGGGTAGAAAAGGCTTATAAGAACAGCTGTGGTGCAATGGGAAACCCACAGCTCCGACTGCTGGTAAGTAAACACTGATATAAGCAGAACTGTGTCAGTTACTGTGCCTTTTGTGGACTTCGACCAATGCCTTATTTGGATTTGCAGTGAATCCAGGGGATTCGTATTAAACCTTTGCATTTGAGCGTGTTCAATTTGCATATGAGAAAACAGTTTTGAAAAGGCTTGTCTATAATGCATAAGAGCCTTTTAGGTGGTGTTTACCGCAACGCTCTAGTCCTCCCACTGACAATCCATGCACAGGTTTGCATCATTCTGTGAGACATGCATGTTGTGAATTATTCAACCACTCGTCTTTGCCACAGCACCACATTTAACAAACACAAGCGAGCGTTTGCATAGAAAAAGACAGAGGGGTCTTTACGGATACTACAGCAACACCTCAGTCGGTCCCTTTGGAGAGGCGGGAATCTTATTACGGAGCCGTCAGAATCTGTCAGACGTCTGGAAGAGGGTAACACCAGCGGTCCATTTACAGGCTGCTTGCTCTGTGTACTTTTAAGGGGCCCTGGGCCTCGAGTGTCATGAACAGAAGAAAACACAGTTCAATTTCCCTTCACATGAGCATTAAACAAGCACCTTGAATGTACCGAGCCCCATGCATAATTCACTGCCCGTGATGCGTGTTTTAATGTTACTAAAATATACATGGTTGTGAATGCAAATTCGGTGGTGCTCCTGCATGCTGTACTTGCTTAACAGACAACAAGAGAGCAGCATGGCATACAGACAGCACCTTCTGGCCACAAACAGTATGGAGTTGCAGTTTGTGTATGTTGGGGGTTGTTAGCTGCACATACTATTGTGGCTCCTGGTGAAAAGGAAGTCATAACTATGCTGGCTTTATCCATGAAGTTCCTCTTGTGGGACATCTTTTTAGATGTGGGCTTATTGCTTGTTGCATTAGGCATCTATATCAAGGTATACTAAGACTTTTAAGTGATAGTTTCAAAACGGCTTAAAAATCTTTTCCTACTGTTGCTTTAGACTGGCTGATAGATAGGTACTGTTTACCTCATACTTACACTAAAGACAAATCCAGCTGATGGGAAGTAATTACAGTCAAAACAACATGGACATTCAAGCTGTGAAAACACAAAGGCCACACCCATCATACTTACAAAGATATTCCTGTTTTAAAACTATAGTTAACAAACTATGGACTGGTTGGTAAACTGCCCTAAATAAAAGCAATTAAATCTTTGTATTTGATGCCGACTTTTCTTAAATTAAAATACAAGCAGAGGTCAAACAGTTAGAATTGATAGCTGTATGTTGACAGTGATGCTCAGTTTTCTGAGGAAGCATCTATTGGTCTTGAGAAGAACTGCAGCTTAGAGGACCACCATGTGTACGTGTGTCTTTGTGAAGGGATGTTAATTAGACAGGAGGAGAGGGCAGATCGCTGGTGTCAGATTTTATAAATGAGGGAGGAAACATCTTCATCCCACAGTTGGACACCCCCCTCCGCTCTCTTTAACACTTCTCAAAGAGTGTGTGTGTTTGTGCACATGTTCATAGTTTGGGCAAATCTCAGTCCGATTCCCAGCAGTGTATCTTTAACAGGGCCTTCCCGCAGGGCTGCCAGGCTGTCCAGATCCCCCACCCACCCACCCCTATCCCTGATGGGACAACAGCCCAGCTGACACCCCAGTGGCTTTGCCAAAAAACCTACGCCTTCGACCCACAATCTGCTTCCCTGATCCTGGTGAAGGAAAGGTGGGGAGAAGAAGAGAGCAAACACAATGAAGCATGAAAAGGAAAAAGAAGAGAGCGATGTGCTGCTGACAAAGGTAGAATTACAGGTGAATTTCCTGAAAAATTCCTTGAAGTTATGAAACTAAAACTGATGATATTTGACAAAATGTTCATGCGGACATCCAGTATTGGTTAGAACATGCAGACTCCACATTAACAAGAATCAGAAGAGTGTGGTTGGGTAAGGCTCAAATACGCAATGTAAACAGAGTTTAGAAACATTGCTGACCATTGACCTATAACCATTAGCTCCATACGGAAAATATTATAGAAAAATAAGTATTCCAAATAAAATGTATAAAATATATTTTTTTAATGCACAGGTAAATCGAATGTAGTTCAATTCCTCATGCCATCCAGAACATGTACAGTAACCTCAGTCACTATCTTCACTCATAGTTTCCTCCATCACTATAACTAGAACAAATAAATGAAAGGTACGATGCACATTTTTGGTTTGTCCCATCACATATGTACAGTAAATCTGGCCCTCTCAGCACAAAGGTACAGCTGCCAAGGCTGCGGTGTCACTGCTGTTCACTGGTGTCTAACAGTGTGTTAACAGGATGTGTAATGTGGTGTGCTGGTGCTGTGCCGCAGCCAGGACTGGGTGGCAGCAGCCCGGTAGGCTACAGTAGGCTGCTTATCATGAAGCAGTTATGTAGCTGCTCTTCTGGGCCAGTCTAATTACAGGAGAACAGCGTGCACCAGTCTGGGCCTCCAAATGGCACCATATGTTTTCCCAGACTAACCGGCTGAATAAATGCCATTTAACCATTCAGGATGCACGGCGCACTGTGTCTGGGAATCAGTCACTCACACTCTCGTAAAACCATTCACCCCACCAAAAACAGCCCTACCACCCAACTACCACCCTGCTTATCCCAGCATGTGTACTCACACAGCTTCCTGTCTAGTTTAACTATTTACAAAACCCATTATGAGAGTCTACATACCAGATACAGACTTGAATAATGATTTCGGCGACTATTCTTTAAGCATATCAGCTGAATAAAAGAGCCAGGTTAATAGACAACATTTGAGGTAAGCCACCACTGACGTGACCAGTAACATAACCACTGTAACTGCTTTTAGCATGCCTTGCAAGCATATTCATAACCAATGAACGATTTCACATTTTAAGTGTTTTATTGGGATTTTATGTGACTGACCAATGCAAAGTAGTGCATCATTGTGAAGTGGCAGATTTTCAAATTTTTAGACAAGTAAAAATCTGAAATGTGTGGCATGCATATGTAGTCAGTAATCCTTACTGATACCCCTAAATAAAAATAAGTCTCCTAATTATTAAACATTTGAGCAGGAATTCACAGCTCAGGTGGGAAATCTGTTTATTAGACGACTGTTAATCATGTACTCCAAAAATCTTTTAATGGGAGATTGGCAAGAAGAAAGCAAATGTTGAATGAAAGTCATATGAAGTCAATTTTGGAGTTTACCAAAAGCCATGTAGGGGTCACAGCAAACATAATGAAGAAGGTGCTTTCGTGAGATGAGACCAAAAATAAACTGTTTGGCATACATGCAAAAAACTACATGGGACAAGGAGATGGCAGTATCATGCTGTGGCGATGGTTTTCTTCAGCAGTGACAGATAAGCTGTTCAGAGATGATTGTGAAATAGATGGGGCTGAATACAGTACAATACTGCAGGAAACCCAGAAAAAGATTTGAGACACAGGGCAGAGATACGCCCCCAGCAGGACAACAACCCTCAACATGCAATGTGCAAAACTGGTAGGGACACATTTCCCAAGACCTCCACCTATAATTGCAGCAAAAAGTGGTTCTACAAAGTATCAAACCAGCAGGTTTGATAAAAATGTATGCCACCCTATTTAAAGCATAATTTGTAAAGACTTCTCACTTTGTCTTGGTCTATCCAAGAAAATCCCAACAAAATACATTGAGGTTTGCGGTTGTAACATGACGAAATGTGAAAAACGGACCAAAAAAAGAAACTAAATGAATTTGAGATTTATTTTACTCTGGACTTAGTTCTGCTTTAAGGATACTATAGCACCTCCAATTTGCGTGATGTGGCTTACTTAAACCCAGTCTGAAAAATGCAGAAACAGCATTCGGCCAGCAGCTCGTTTATCAGTTGTGGCCATATAAGATTAAACAAAAGAGACCTTTGATAAATGTTTACTCCCTCTTTTTTAATCCCATTCCTCTGGACACACTTTCATATTGTCCGGATGCTTTCCCTGTTGCACTCAACTTCATAGGAAGATTGTTAATCAGCCATCAATGTTAATCTGTTCACATACAGCAGGGAAATATCTAAAATATGCAACTTTCAGTGTAATTTTGGCTGAGGTTTCTTCTTTTTCAATCACCCGACATCCCTAACATGACTTTAAAATCTCTTGATACAATAACAAGACAATATCAACAAAGGTCTGATTAAAGCTATCAGAACCATTTTCTATTTGGATTTTACAGCATTTCTCCACTATGACTGAATGACAGAATGCAATCACAGCATCCCTGATAACAAGAGCACAATACTTTGAGGCTGCAAAAAGCTGACAACATTTGTATCGTAACCTCTTTTTCTGGAAAAGCTCCCCCATATCACCACAAGATAGACCTATCACACATCATCGGTTTGTTAATGAGAACAGCCTAGACAGAGGCGCTTACAGATGCCTATCGAGGGCAGAAAACAAAAAGAGAATGTAAGTAAATACGGACTGTAATTAGTATGACAAGGTTGAAAGAAGAGATAACACACGGCGGCAGCCCAAAGGCCCGCGCTTTTGCACATGCACGTGCACACGTAAGCCGCCACGAGCACAGGACGCACACAGGCCCCTGACTGTACCGTCGCACACATGCTTCGAAGGAATCAAATGTTTTAATCAGCAAGCTACAGCACATAATGAGGATCCTCTAAGCCCCAGCTATCAGCTGCCATCGGCCACTTAGCTGTGCCTTCAAAGAGCTGATTTTTCACTTCTGCAACAACAAGCTTAACACATTAGCTATCGAGAGCGAACACAGTCTGAGTATGTGGTGTAAACAAAAAAGGAAAAAGCGATTGAAGCTTCAGTAAGTGATGTACACTCTATGGTGAAGCATAGACGCAGTTATGTTGAGGTGGACAAGACGGTACAGTGTCTTGGGAAAATGTGTGGAAGTCATGTCATCACTGTGATTTACAGCATGGGAAGCATAGCTGTCTTGCACTTTTTGGAGATCAGATGAAAGTATAAGACATTCCACGTCTCACTCTATAAAACTGACAGTACAGGTAAAGACCCATACTACTGTATCAGATTTACCCCTCAACTTCACTGCACACACAACCCTTCTAATGGAGCACATTGTGCACCTGGGCTAGCCACACCTGCTGCATAACACAAGGCATTCACATGAATCAGTCCAGTCAGGTACAGACAGACCAGTTTCTGTAGACCTGCAAGCACAGCTGAAATCTTACTCAACTTATCAGCTACAGGGGTTGGACAATGAAACTGAAACACCTGGTTTTAGACCACAATAATTTATTAGTATGGTGTAGGGCCTCCTTTTGCGGCTAATACAGCGTCAATTTGTCTTGGGAATGACATATACAAGTCTTGCACAGTGGTCAGAGGGATTTTAAGCCATTCTTCTTGCAGGATAGTGGCCAGGTCACTATGTGCTACTGGTGGAGGAAAACGTTTCCTGACTCGCTCCTCCAAAACACCCCAAAGTGGCTCAATAATATTTAGATCTGGTAACTGTGCAGGCCATGGGAGATGTTCAACTTCACTTTCATGTTCATCAAACCAATCTTTCACCAGTCTTGCTGTGTGTATTGGTGCATTGTCATCCTGATACACGCACCGCCTTCAGGATACAATGTTTGAACCATTGGATGCACATGGTCCTCAAGAATGGTTCGGTAGTCCTTGGCAGTGACGCGCCCATCTAGCACAAGTATTGGGCGACGGGAATGCCATGATATGGCAGCCCACACTATCACTGATCCACCCCCATGCTTCACTCTGGGCATGCAACAGTCAGGGTGGTACGATTCTTTGGGGCTTCTCCACACTGTAACTCTCCCGGATGTGGGGAAAACAGTAAAGGTGGACTCATCAGAGAACAATACATGTTTCAGATTGTCCACAGCCCAAGATTTGCGCTCCTTGCACCATTGAAACCGACGTTTGGCATTGGCATGAGTGACCAAAGGTTTGGCTATAGCAGCCCGGCCGTGTATATTGACCCTGTGGAGCTCCGACGGACAGTTCTGGTAGAAACAGGAGAGTTGAGGTGCACATTTAATTCTGCCGTGATTTGGGCAGCCGTGGTTTGTTCACACTGCTCTTACTGGTGCAATGTGCAATCAATGAAGACTGGCTACCAGGCTGGTCCAATTTAGTCATGAAACCTCCCACACTAAAATGACAGGTGTTTCAGTTTCATTGTCCAACCCCTGTATGCATATGTGTGTCTGTGAGAATGTCTGTCTAACCTTGTGTGGATCAGTTCCTAACGGAACACCAACACTGTGTGGACATTCACCATTGTGCGGAACATTTGGCCAGACCACACAAGGGGAAATGGGTTATGTGGGTTTACGGTTAGGTTTAGGACTAAGGTAGAGTTTAGGTTAGGTTTAGGGTAAGGCTTAGGGTTAGGCTATAGCAATGAATGAAAGTCAATCCAAGGTCCCTGTAAGAAAAGCAAGACACTATGTGCATTTGCAGGGAAGTGTATGTGAGGGCATACACAGAATGTGTGCAGGTGGGCCTCCTGTTGCAGTTTCTGGCCTCCTGGCCCAGCCCTAACCTTTGTGATGAGAACTCACAGCTCTAGGTCTCCAGCTGGAGAAGTGACGACCCGAGAACAGCACAAAAGAAAAACATCTGTCCTTGTGTCCTTGTCTTCTTTTAGTTCACCTGCTACAGTGTGTCGTGATTGGGAGACACGCGAACCGGGTCAACCTGTCCAGGAACATCAGGCAGTCAGCCTTTAAAAGATTTATTATTATAGTTCTGTGTTTCCTTTGATGTCCTTTAAAAATATTTTCTTAACTGGATTGTTCAGCATTCTTGACAATTTCCTTTAATATGCAAAAAGGAAAGTATTTAACCCATCTCAGTCAACATATGTCTAATGGGGCAATTGACATGGAATTTACATATTTTGCTGGTAAGAACCTAAATAACACATACAAAGAAATCACAACAAATGAGTGTATAAATAAAGCTGTATGTAATAAGTATTAAAAATTACAGAGGAACAAGTATTGAACATATAAGAAAATGATGACACCAAATGGCACAGAAAGCCAAGGAACCAGTTGAAATCTGTCAGTATTTAGAAAGCAATCCTGCACCCTGTTAGCGTAAATTAATATCAATTGGTTTGGACCTAATTGTTGGCTATAAAACTTCTCTATTTAACAAGGTCTCAAACCAGAAGCAAGTTATGACAGGCTACAGCAAAGAGCTCTGTCAACATCATCTTACACTTTTTGTTCTAAAATATTCTAATAGAATTGGTTAAAGATGTATTTCTGAACTTTGAATTTTCCAATGAGCACCGCCGGAATTAGAAAATACATGATTTCACAACAAACCAGCCAGGACCAAGTGCTCGTCACAAGATTTCTGACAAAAGGAGCAAAATATAATTGTCCAGATGCAAACACCATTCACAAAGAGCTTTAGAAAGACCTGGGATTAGCAGGTGAAATAAAGCACTTATTGGCAGTGACCTCCATTTAAACTCATTGCACAAGACTTCACTGCTGAGGAAAAAATGTTGAAGCTTATTTAAAGCTTTTTGAGGAGAATCTCCATTTTGAAAAAAATGCCACTGAGATACTGGGAGAATACGGACCAAAATATAACTCTAAGGCTACGTTCACACTGCAGGTCTTAATGCTCAAATCCGATTTTTTCAGAATTCAGATTTTTTGTGTCGTCATTCACATTACTTTAAAAATGTTGCGGCTCCAAACTGACCCGCATGCACATAAGAAATATACGTGTGGTCAAGCACAGCACAACAGTAAACACATAGAAATAGGTGTTATAGTTTAAGTGCACAACAGAAGCCATTTATTGTCAGCGGGTGCTGTTTGGGAAACACGTGAATAAAAGGAGAGTAAAAATTTTGATTGTTCCGTTTTAGGGAGATCTCACTGCCAATCCAGCGCAGCAAACTCTTTGGTCACATTCATCCAACCTGTACGTCATTGATACTCGACAAACGTCACTATTCTGGGTCCTTTAGGGTCCTATTCTTTACGTGAGGGCGTTAAAGAGAGGTGCTCACATATGCACTTAAAGGTTGCCTTTGTCATTCAAAAATTATGAATTAAGTCCGTATCATTAAAGCCGCTCACATTGCTATCCCACCACTGCTGGCTTCGACTCCGAACCCACACGCTTCTCTGTACCGACAAGGCTGCCACTACCTCTGCCTCACAAAATGCCATGGCCAAAAACCTGGCTCTCTTTCTTTTCGATTTTCTTAAAAATACTGCGTTGTTAAAATGCTGGCTCCGGTTGGAAAACAACTTAAAAATCGCTAAATACAGGTCAACATTTCCATCCATATTTACTTCCGCAAATACTAAGCACGCTCGCTACATGTGACGTCATTGCGTCGTATACTGCACATGAGTTGACACTTGAGTTGTATGAATGCGTTCACACAGGAGATCACTACAAGTCACATATATTTGGAAATGTGAACGACCACGCACAAAAATCGGATTTCACCAAAAAATCTGAATTTTGCATTAAGACCTGCAGTGTGAACATAGCCAAGGTCACATCTAAGCAGCCTTGGTCGTTTCCACTGGAGTCACATTCCAAAAGATCAGATGCATTTCGGATTCAGGACCACATATGAATGTGGCTAAAATGTGACTTGAAAAAGTCAGATATGGGCCAGATTTGAGCATTCACACTTGTACTAAAAAGTTTGACCTGGTCACCTGACTCCCAAAAAATCCGATTTGGGCCACATTTGCCTGCAGTGTGAACGGGGCCTAAATGTCACTGCACAAACCATGTTTCAAGTCACATAATAGAAGAGGCTCCAAGAACCTTCATAATTTGAGGACAATGTGTTAAAATCCATGCATGTGACTACTTTCTCTCTGTTATACCAATAAAGGCTCTTCCACTAAAAATACATTCCCTGTGCCATCCCACTTCATTATACATAATTTGTGAACAGATTTGCTTTGATTTGTTTGTATATCTGGATTACTTGGATAGTCAGGTAAATTTCATGTCAGCAGCCTCATTCAAAATATATTTAGTGAGAAAAATGTTGACAGCTGGAAAATTTGTTTTTTCTTGTTTAACAAATTAAAATGTGTATTTCTGCAGAAGTTTTATGGGTATAAATAGATACCTCACCAATGTTATGAAAAACTCCAACATACTGTATGAAAGCAATGTTTATTTGCATTTGTTTGCGTTTAAAGCCTACTTTCACTACTCCTGTATCTTCCAGTTGTTACTAATTATATCAGCTGACATAAAGATGAGTGATGGACATTTTTCCCATCATTTCCATGTTCTGTGTTTTCCTGTTTTAAAAAAACAAAACTTCATGAAGCAGTTTGCTCTTTATTGGTGTTTACAATGTAAAAACATTACCCTCAAGCAAAATATGCTCTCAGAGAGCACGTCTGTACACGTCAAACCAAAAACCAACTAACTCAGGCTTCAATTATAACATCCGCCTGCTGCAAAATAAATGATGCTGTTAGCTACGGTCTCGCAGGTGAAACGTGCCGCTGCTACAATTATTCCAGTGCCAGCATGCCAGAATGCCAGTGCTACCAAATGCTGCTGTCAACCCAGGGGTTTAATTAGTTTGGCATGTGTGCCACTTATAATCACCTGCCATTACCAGTTCTGGCTACATCTGCTTATACGTCTGTCAGCAGTGGGCACGCTGTGCAAGTGTGTATCGGTTTATAGGTCAATGTGTGGATATTCTAGCAACAAACAGAAATTGTAGTTTAGCTACAAAGAGTTCATTGGCATCATTTTTATCAATGGAGTTAGCAAGAAACAAATCAAAAACCCCTGCCCTTAATTTTATATGACTATTTAATAGCTTCATATGTCGACCACAATGAGGACAATTTTATCAGTGATGCAGACTTATCAGTAGCCCATCTATACAGGTGCATTGTGAAAGCAGAGGGGAGCAGGCCTTCACAGTGTCAAACTGCACTGTGAATAGAGCTGCACCTCAGGCTTAATACATCTCATTGTGATTTCATGAGAGTTGGAAAAGGAAGGAGCAAAGAAAATCCAGGGCCGCCAGTTGAATCTCAACCCAAAACAAGAGAAATGGAAGTTAAAAGTGAACCATGCACTCTGGCAAAGACTTGGTTACCTCTGGAGGAGGAAGAGAAGAAGAACAGCACCCCCCCCACCCCCGGTAGTCATGTGGCCAATGATGTAAGGATGGACTTCAGGCTGTGTATTTGAATGTATGTGTACTATTCCTACTGATTTAGATAGTTGGATATTACGATTCTCCTTCAATACAATAACTCTGACCCTCCCTATTATTCCCAAAAACTTTCCATTTAGGACTAAACCCAGGCTTCAATATTTTGCTGGCTTAAAAAAAAAACATCTATCTGGGGCTTGTGTGGCTACACTAATTACAAATATCTGTAGTAATCCGGCACCGATAAGAGAGTCATTACTCCACCAGACATTTATCACTATGGGATTGATGACCCATTTCAGAGGCAGCCTTTGTATGGGGAAGTGAAATCGCTGATATCCCTTTTATCCTACATCACTGTTGAAGCAATCCATTCGTCAGGAGGCAAGCTAGTTAGAACTGTAATTAACAACCATGGACTTTGCCCCTAATAGAATTTTTGCAGAAAACTACAGATCGACTTAGAAGGTGATGAGGAGGGATTTTCACTATGTTTGTCTTTCCCCACTAATTGCTGCACCGCGAGGCTGCCTGTCGAGGATAAGTCTTCCAGGCTGTGTCAAGAAAACGCTACAGCAGCACTTCGGCTTCTTTCAAATGTAGACACTGTAAGTGTATAAATATGTAAGCACAGGCATTTAAAGGTGTGCATTGCCTCAATTAATCTGTCACAAATTGGTAGGTCACTGGTAAAAAATATGCACTCCGTTGCTTAAGTCAAGGCTTTCCTCTGACTTTTTTCCTCATCTACTCAGGCACAGTTAAAGACTCACCAACCTATACATGCAAGAATAGAGGAGCAGATGATCACAGTAGGTAAGGAGTAAAGGTCAAGCCACCTGCCGGCCACATCCCGTCTCTGTAGCTGTAATGAACAGAGACAGCTTGGGGACGGCCCTGCGAGCTTGTCCCCCCGCCCAGTCTCCCTGCTTTGGGGCAGCACCGGGGGTCCTGGGGTGACAACGATGCCAGAGATGTTCCGCACACTGACAGGCAGGTCTTACCTGGCCAACCTGCTGTACACATTGCCCTGGCGACATGCACGAGAACAATGACGAATACAGGGATGCACAAAGCAGCACCTGCTTGATGTACATTTATCCATGCTGCAGCTGCAAATGTTCACGTAACCACACGTGTGCAAAAGCTGACGAGCACAGTCACATGCACAGTGACCCGGTGTAATCCCTCCAGCGACAGGAGCAGCTGCAGCCGCTATGGCAGACAGATGAAATTTTCATAACTATCTCCTCCAACTTCCATCCTCACCTTCAGGATAATTTATGACCTGCCTGCCAGCCTTGAAGAGACAATATGCTTGCAATGAAATGAAGTGTTCCTGCAGTGTAGGTTATAATTAACAGTTAAGAGGGAAAAGATGTGTGTATATTGGGTTAGAGTGAAAAGGAGCGTGTGTGCGCTCCTTGTTTTAGTCGGACCCTGTATTGTGCAGCCACTTCTATTGGACACATTTGTGAAACAAAACCCATTCAAAAGTTTGGGAGAGATTCACAGAGTGGGCTGCAGCTGGAGTCAGTGCTTCCAGAATCACCATGTACAGACGTGTGCAAGACATGGGTTTCAGCTGTTGCATTCCTTGTGTCAAGCCACTCTTGACCAAGTGGCAGCGTCAGAAGCGTCTTGCTCGGGCGAAAGACAAAAAGGACTGGGCTGCTGCTGAGTGGCCCAAAGTTCTCTGATGAAAGTAAATTTTGCATTTCCTCGGAAATCAAGGTCCCAGAGTCTGGAGGAAGAGAGGAGAGACACAGAATCCGCGTTGCTTGAGGTCCAGTGTAAAGTTTCCACAGTCAATGATGGTTTGGGGTGCCATGTCATTTGCTGGTGTTGGTCCACTGTGTTTTCTGGGTTCCAAGGTCAACGCAGCCATCTACCAGGAAGTTTTAGAGCACTTCATGCTTCATGTAGCTGACTAATTTTATGGAGATGCAGATTTCACTTTCCAACAGGACTTGGCACCTGCACACAGTGCTAAAGCTACCAGTACCCGGTTTAAGGACGATGGTATCCCTGTTCTTATTGGCCAGCAAACTCACCTGACCTTAACCCCATAGAAAATCTATCAGGTATTGTGAAGAGGAAGATGCAATACGCCAGACCCAATAATTCAGAAGAGCTGAAGGCCACTATCAGAGCAACCTGGGCTCTCATAACACCTGAGCAGTGCCACAGGCTGATCGACTCCATGCCATGCCGCATTGCTGCAGTAATCCAGGCAAAAGGAGTCCTATTCATGCTCATACTTTACATGTTCATACTTTTCAGTTGGCCAACATTTCTGAAACTCCTTTTTTTGTATTGGTCTTAAGTAATATTCTAATTTTCTGAGATAGTGAATTTGTGGTTTTCTATAGTTGTCAGTTATATTCATCAACATTAAAAGTCTTAACATTTAAAATATATCAGTCTGTGTGTAATGAATAGAATATACAAGTTTCACTTTTTGAATGGAATTAATTCAATTCAATTCAATTCAGTTTTATTTATATAGCACCAATTCACAACACATGTTGTCTCAAGGCACTTCACAACAGTCAGGTTCATACATTCCAATTAATCCTAACCATTGAACAGTGCAGTCAGATTCAGTTATTTATTCAAATTGGATAAAAAGTTTTTCTATCTAAGGAAACCCAGCAGATTGCATCCAGTCGGTGACTTGCAGCATTACCTCCTCCCGGATGAGCATGTAGAGACAGTGGACAGTCACTGGCGTTGACTTTGCAGCAATCCCTCATACTGAGCATGCATGTAGCGACAGTGGAGAGGAAAAACTCCCTTTTAACAGGAAGAAACTTCCAGCAGAACCAGGCTCAGTGTGAGCGGCCATCTGCCACGACCGACTGGGGGTTTGAGAGAACAGAGCAGAGACACAAAAAGAACACAGAAGCACTGATCCAGGAGTACTTTCTATGGGAAGGAAAAGTAAATGTTGAAAAGTGGTCGTTATGTCTTCCAGCAGCCTAAGCCTATAGCAGCATAACTACACAGATAGTTTCAGTTCAGATTATTTAGTTAAACGGCGCTTATTTACAACAATGTCGTCTCAAGGAACCCCACAAAGGGTCCCACTGATGGTCATTGTTATACTAAAAACCACAAGGATTGGGATACCTCTCTCTGTCAGACTGATTATAACCATTGGAAAAGAGAAGGGGTCATACAGGTAGCAGAAATGGAGGGTGTGTTTGCACCTAAACCATAACTGAGCCGGTTTAGGCTAAACCTGACTCCCCCTTACTCCAACCAACAGGGAGGGAGGAAGGCTCCCTCCCTGATAAACTAAGCCACTCTAACTATAAGCTTTATCAAAAAGGAAAGTTTTAAGCCTAGCCTTAAAAGTAGACAGGGTGTCTGCCTCACGGACTAAAGCTGTGAGCTGGTTCCACAGGAGAGGAACCTGATAACTAAAGGATCTGCCTCCCATTCAACTTCTAGACTCTAGGAACCACCAGTAAACCTGCAGTCTGAGAACAAAGTGCTCTGTTAGGAACATATGGAACAATCAGATCTCTGATGTATGATGGAGCTAAATCATTAAGGGCTTTATATGTGAGGAGGATAATTTTAAATTCTATTCTGGATTTAACAGTCAATGAAGGGAAGCTAAAATAGGAGAAATATGATCTCTCTTTTTCATTTTCATCAGAACTCTGAATTACTGAAATGTATAAATTTCTTTATGATATTCTAATTTTATGACCAGCACCTGTATGTTGTACTGTGATTTAGCCCATGCTAGACAACATAAGTGTTTTTGTAGGGCACATGGATTGGTAACAATTCTTTCTTAGGTAGTTTAATTTGCACTGGCACCAAATGTGACATTAGTTTTGACAAAGCCAGCTGGTGTTTAACCATTTCTTTCAATGACATATAAATGGACTGTAAGTTTCAGCTCTCTTATAATCGCCTGAATGGAGTTCCAGTAAAGCAGAAAAAGCTGTCTATACCAACCTGCACCTATGTTAAAAAGTAACGTACCCCTTCAAAAACCTTTCCACAGTAACGTAAAAGACCAGTCAGCAGTTACCACTAACAGGGTAAAAGGTTTAGGGAACCACTCCTTTTTCACACGGGGCCGTATTGGTTTGGGTTGTTTTTTTACTATTAATAAATAAAATTATCATTCCAAAACTGCATTTTTTTTTATTTGTTTTTTTTTTATTTCAGACAATGATATTTTGTATGTAATCAGATTATTTTTGAGTGATGTTAAGATTTGCGTGATGATCTGAAACATAATGTGACAAAAAAAGCAAATCAAAAAAGAAATTACTATGTGGTAACTATATGTTAGACCAACATTCGATTTCCCAAACAAGTTAAATTTCTCTAGTTTTGAACAATGGTGAAAATATACTAATAACTAATCATAAACTTTCAGGGTTTGCTAATATAAAGTAGTAGCACTGGCTTCTGACCAGGTGGTTAGACATTATAGGATTTGTTACATAATCACATAGTGCATGAACATCGCAGCTCCTTCTATTTACATAGAATTTATTGCTTAAAACAAGTACAACCTCAAGATATAGCAGCAACAACTTGAAGCCTCTCACCTGATATAAAAACCAGACTTCACAGTAAACTAGTATAACCTTCGAGAATAAAATTAAGTTTCAAGCAGTACTGCTCAACCCTGCTGTAACATTAATTTAAACATTAATCACAGATCGTGATACTTCATTCACACCCTGTACCATACTGGTCCCATGTCAAGATTTATAAAGCCTTTATTATATTTGTGAAAACACAAAAACTTTGGCATAGGACCATTTTAGAATTAGACACATACAACATTTGCAACATAAAAATAAGTAAAACCTGTAGTAGAATATTATACATTTTGTTTACAGACTATTTTAAGACACGGATTGTGATATTGAAAAAGTAGATTTTTAGTTTTATAATGCAAAGTACTGTGTATCACCTTGTCTTGTGTGCAGGATTTAATCGTTACACTCCAGGTTTTTTGAAGAGAACATGCTAAATTATCCTATAATGCCATATTTTCGCTGTTTGTTTCACATCCCTCCCACACAACCTCACCCAATCATGCATTATCAGCTCTCTGGGATGTTGGGGTTCACCACAAGGAATGTCCTGGTTTGCCCAACTACTCGTGAAACAGGCCCAAACCATTTCTCTAGCCCTTGTCACTCCACATAACAGTCTTTTCCAAAAAGAAACCATGCTTTCATTTTGAAAAGTCAGCCTTTAATGGGCAACTGTGTCTCTAACAAGTGTATTTAAATATCTGTGGGTCTTTTAATGGCATTTTAAAATCTCCCTGCTTCAGTTTTGGTGCCACATTCCACTGACAAGCTCTTCTTGTGAAATGCATACTTATGAAATGACTGTTTCAATTAAAACCTGTAAATAATTGTGTGCACTTGCGTCTCAAGGCAAGCAGAGATATAAAACAAAGAGGGAGTGTTTGTTTTGCCAACGTTCCAATCCCACAGTTAAACCATAGAGAGAAGGAGAGATAGAGAGAAAGCTTGCAACTCACAAGCTGATTACTGACTTTATTTGAAAGCCATGCAAGACAGAGGTACGGGAATATTTATATATGGAGTACTTGTCTGCACAGTAAGTAAAAGGTAAAGAAATAAAACCATCCGTCATCTCATCTGCAGCACATTCCTGCAAGAATAAGACATGTTCTGATGAACTCCCCAGCCTGGGAGCAAACTGGGATGGGAGGACAATTTGCTACGGCCGTGAGGTTCTGCTGAGGTCAGGTCATGTCATGCTCAACTGACTGATTGCTTAACAGGGGTGGGTGCCTGAGAATTGAATTCATAATTTACAATCAAACACACCTCATAAACACCCAGGCCACGGGCGATCTGGCTGTACAAAAAGTACCCAGTCTCAGGGACCACACAGACATGTTTTAGATAAAGACAGACAAATTAGATGACAGCATCTCAAGCTAACCACCATGCTTGTGCAAATTACAGGCTGCCTCGCGATGAAAGAGGGAGATGAAATGTCCTTATTTGTTTTGTTTTTTTCTTTAGGGCCCTGAACAAAGTAAACAGGGCGATGCAGATGACTGCAAAAGTACGTGGCACAACGTAAAAGAAACACAGGCAAAACAGAGAAAGAACAATACAGTTGTGCTGTGAAGGTTCCACCCACCACACACAGGTGTATGGCCTCCGTTGCAGAGAACAAACGGTTGAGGTAAAGGGAAACAAGGGCGCAACCAGGAAAACTTGCGGCTTGTAACTTCTCCCAAAGAAAACAGACTCAGCAAACCCCATCTGTGCTGCAATTATGGCAATGATAAAGTCGTTCGTGTGAGGCTACTGCGGGACCAGATTAAGCTATTAAATACTGAACAACTAGAGAAACTTACTCATTAAAGAAGTGATGTTAGCAACACGCATAGACCGACACTCTAAACAGGATGCGGTTTCTTTGTTGCTGTTCCACAAACTACCACATGGCATCGGGGCTAATAAACATCAGGGTATCACTCTTCAAATAATTTACCATTTTCATGTCTAGCCATACAGCCATTTAAGTTTTAGTTAAGCTTTACTTTGGATTGTTGGACATTTTTGCCTTAGCCAATAATGTTTCGATTTTACCATCGTGGATTCATATGAAATCCTATTCATAAGCAAACTATTATCTAATTAGAAGTGGTTATTTCAATGTTGAGTTACAGGCAATGCTAACCTCATTGTTTTTTTTAAGGAGATGGCATGCAGGTAGATTCACATGAAACAGCCTCTCCCTTCAAATAATGACAAACAAGCTGCTCTTTGCATCATTTGCAACAACACTTGAGCTTTAGCAGCATAACCAGTATAAGACTATGATATTTGTCAAAAGGGGAATTTAAAAGATGTGTTTTTGTTTACTGCTTCAATGACAAACTGTAATTTACAATGGTGGCAAAGAGAACATCTAGCCTTTAAACCCTAGATTGTAGAAAATTAGGTCCTTCTACCACAATGATTATAATTCCATGTTTAGGAAATTGGCTTCATTAGATAAGGCTAGGATCTGTCCATCTTTATTGTCATCATGACGCCGACCATCTTTGCAGCTCCCATCTGGGATGGAGTGGCCTCCATTGTGTAGCAACTCTCTGTCCCTCCCACAAAGGAATCAGGGCAGGGTTTGTCAGGGACAGGACAAAAGGAATGTCACCACTCCAGGAATGAAGTGCCAGCCGATGAAGGTTTCTCTCCATTTTGTGGGTGTGCGACTATGCATCTCAACAGGGGTGCAACTGTTAGCTGACAACACTGGTGGGGTCATCCCCGACTGGGCACAGCTTTAACCTCTCCAACCCCTCCTGGCCCCTGGCGACCTTTGGTTTTGATGACAGACTGGACTTTTTGTGTACCAGCAGCAAGCCCAGGTGAGGACAAGAAAGGATGACAATAGAAGGAAAGAAAAAGCCGAAGGAGGCTGGGAGACAGGCCCAAGGGTCACGGGTCAAGCTTGACAGTTGAGTGATGAGTGCAGCTGTGGACACGTGGACCTCCTTGTCTATCCCTTGGCTTTGCTGACCATATCAGCTGATGTTTCCTTTGTGCTTGGATAAAGACCTCACTAACCCTCCAAGATTAGGATTAAGGAAATAAACAGGTGACAGATGTAGTATGTCACAAATCAGGTGTACAGCAGACATTTTGACACTATAGCTTCTTCTGCGTAGATGTAATCTTTTGTGTTTCCACAAAACTCAGACACACAAAATTACAAAAGTGTATTGGATCTCTTCAAAGTAACTGGTTTCATTAACAACAGTTACAGAGTTACAAACATTACAGTGCAAGTGCTACAAAGACAACAGCTCCTATTACATCTGCATTCAGATGTATGCATCTGCATACATCTGCATGCATGATAGATGGGCCAGGCATTGGTGTCAAGGTATAACTAAATTAAGAGTTCCCTAATGCAGCTCCTTCTGTTTAAAGTTTATTAAAGTCGGAGAATGTCCCTGAGTGACAATTTTCCAAACCTGTAACAAGTACAGCATAATTCAGCACTGCCAAACCCCCACCTGTTGCTGTGCACTACCAGTCAGCAAAAGAGGTTCACTACATTTTCCCGTCTTTCAAGAAACACAAATTTATCTGTAAATTAAATAAAAATGGTCCTGAAAAAACTAATTCATGGTGTGGAAACTAAAGGAGTGCCATTTATCATCTCATTAAAATAACACTATTACAGTATGTTTGTCAAGCAGCCACCTGCAGGCTCTACCCAAGTCAGTATTCAGCTAATAAGTCATATTACTTATGTTTAGGGATGCACACTTTTAGCAAAACATGCAATTACAACATTACTGTTGAATATTGCGATAGGTGTTGTGATTACCACACGGTTTCCTTCCTTTTATTTGTTTTGCATTTTCACAGTGTTCCCAACATTCAATATATTGTGCAGCTCTACCTTTGTTTCTAGGTACAACTCCAGCCAAAAATTAGTCAAAATTCAGAAATAATTATATGAAACAAAAGCAGTATCCATTGAACAGAGCCTTAAACTTTGAGAAGTTTTAAATAATACAGCATTGCTTTATCAACAGGGAGCACTGAGTTCTCTGGGATCTGGGTCCTCACAGGAGGACCCTCAAACAGTGGAAACATGTACTGTAATCAGAAGCATAAGCATTATAGGTATTTAAAGAAAAAACTTGCAAGGTTGCACACTTTGGTGTGGGAGTTGTTTTTTGGGAGGAAGACTGAAATTTTGTGTTGTTGCGGTGTTTAGAGGAAGCGCAAAATGTGTATTATGCTTTTAGAAAGACCATGATAGAAAGGCTGCTTAAATGGCTTTCCAATCTTACAAATGATGGCAAATAAGACCTAAAATTTTCTGCTTAGGGCTTTATTAACCTGGTGAACAAAAATCCACCACAAAATCTCAGGTTACTCCACCTCTAATAAAATGTTTGAGCTCATCATGTGTTCATCAAAGTAAAACACCTACTTCAATGTTTACCATCAGTAATTACCAGAAATATCCTGAAGGATATGCTTCAATGTGGGAATTTAAACAACAAACTTGTTTGGACCCCCACCACCATCAATAAGCAAAAGGAATTATAGCACAAATGAAAGGGGCATTTTTCCGGACCTTTTGATACATTACCAACCCATTTCTCTTAAAGTAAACTGATGCACACATCCTGAGCTGTCCAAATGCTTCCAGTGCCAAAGGTCAATGGCTGCACTCACTCCTACTGTCTAGAGCCGAGAGATGGGAGGCCGGAGTTTGCCAAGTCAAGCACAAACCCTGTTTTACGTCATAAACACCCCCGCCTGTCTCCTTTTCTTTTTATTTCTCTCCCACAGAAGTGAGTAGGGTTTGCACTCTGTTAATCTTTCACTCCAGGCCAGCTCGCTTTTACACCGGGCTATGGTAGGACAGACGAGGAGAATGAAAGAAGGGTAGTAAACGACAAGAGTGGATAAAAGAGGAGGAAGAAAAAGCCACAGAGAGGGCCAGATGGGCACCTTCACAGTCCATTTATCAAACCCAATGTGGCCCTCCTCTCCCCTCCCTGCTGCTCTCATGTCCTAAACCCCCATGTAATTCTGTAATGATTTTCATTATCATATAATGACCTTACAAAGCCTACAGCAGTTTGCGTGGTCAGTACAAAACCCGCAGCTGTTCACTTCAGTGTTTGCTTGCCCACTGTGACAAAGCTTTTTCCACTGCTGTTTTTCTGCTGGTTCAAGCACTTAGTTGTAGGTTCTGTGGGGTTAGCAAAGGTTATTTCATCCACAATGGTTCAAAGGTAGCAACAATATGAGCATAAAGACTGAAAACACAATTACAGAAGAGGCAGTAACTTCTGTTCAAAAACTGAAAAAATTGCAAAAATGCAGAACTGCGATCGCATGAATATGAAACATGATCTATGAATTTTTCAAACATAAGACATTGCTGATGCTATAGGGATGTGCCACTTCCTATTCTAATAGGACCACTATCCCTGGAGGTGGCGTCTTGCTCCTCATTCTTTGCTTCCTGTGTGGCATGCTGAACGGCTCGGCTGCGGCAGTCACCCACCCACATAATAATCCATCTATTTTCATGGTACTCGAGGGGCATTTACCGAAGGGACACGGAGGGCAGCATCTATCAAAGAATTTGCCATATGCATCGGGAAAACCCTGTTACCAGAAAAGCTCATAAGAATAAAAAAGCCCTCATAACTTTGTTGGCTCAGAGTGAATGAATGGACCGCTTCCGCTTGCACGCCTCGCAGAGGCATCACTCACTCTGAGGGCCTATAAGTCACTTGTGAAGAACTGCTGGTCACCACGTCCAATTCTTTCTTTCTTTCTTTCTTTCTTTCTTTCTTTCTTTCTTTCTTTCTTTCTGTCTAGTGCACATGCTTGAGCATCTCTTGCGTGTGGGGAGAGGAGAACGAATGTGAGTTTTGACAGAGCTCTTTTCGGCAGCACCAAGCATTTAGGTGGGTGCGATGGCCAAGAGAAGTAATAGATCAGATGGTTTCAGGAGCCTTTCCCGTCAACACGGGATTAAATTACCAGTTGGTGTGGATTTTTTGGTTGAAGAGTGTGGTTTGGCTGTAGGGGAGGTTGTTGGATGCGAAAGCATGAAAGCAACTTCCAGGATAAATAATGCAGAGGGGTTCATTGTTTAGGAAACATGCATCCTACTGTCTTCCCTCTTGTAAACCCAGCAAAAAAAAAATGTTGTCTTACTTACCACCTTTCATTAGCGATGATATCTTGTTGAAGGAATTGTCATGTCATGGTCAGATGGTATCAGTAATCAGCTAAGTTGAAGCATGTTGTTTCATTTAGAAGACAAATCTATATGATTCCAAAAAATGAGGAGTTGACATAGTAATAAGGTTTGGAGTTGATGGATTTGATTACACTATTTTTGCAACAGCAGAGACTAGAAAATGTTTTGGATGCAATCAGGATGGACATTTAATCCGTAATTACCCTGAAAAAGTTCATAAAGAGACTTTGTGTTTCAGTGAGGAAACTAAGAAATCAGAAAAACAGTGACGCTGTCTGTGCTTCTGCTATAGTGTGTGAGGAAGTGAGCCAAACATCTACACAGGAAGGAGCACAGGAGTAAATGGTTGTTGATTATCTAACTGTTAGGGATGATGAAAGTGTTTTCAAAGTACCAATTACTAAGAGAAAACCCAAACAGTCTAAGAGAGCAAAGTCAAAACAAATGCAGATAGAGAAAAAGGGTGAAAGATAGATTGAATCAGATACTTAATCTGATTCTGAGAGTGACAGAGAGTTTTCTGACTCTGAATGGCTACAGTCTTGAACAGGTCAGAAATTTTTTGGAAGTGACCAAAGGCAAAATGGATGTTGGTGTTGATGATTTTTTCCCAGATAGGAATTTATTTGTCGATTCAGCTAAATGGTTAACTAGACAAAGAAATGTGGATGGATTAAGGGACACTGAAATCTACAGACTTCGAAAACTGATGCAGAAAATTAGAGTTCAAATTAAATGATGCATCGGAAAGTTAAAAAAAAACAGCTGACAAGATGCTGTTTCTTTCTGTTATGGGCCTGTTTTTGTGTGGCCACGAGTTGCTTTAAAATCTCATCTTTAAATCTCATTGGAGTAGGGGATATGAAAAAAAGGGTTTTGTATTATGAACTTCTAAAATCTAAATGCATTGACATAGCTTTTTTTCAAGAAACTCATAGCAGTGCTGATAATGAAATTGACTGGAAGAAAGAATGGGATGGCAACATTGTTCTGAGTTATAAAACCTCACAGAGTGCAGATGTAGCAATTCTCTTCTCAAGAAACTTTCTTCCAGTTTCTATTGAAGCTGAAGATGTATCTGGAAGATTGTTAAAAGTTGTTGCTGAGTACGAAAACATAAAAGTAACCACAAATGTGTATGCCCCAGTAACTCCAAATTAACAATGTATTTTTTAGATAAATCATCAAGTACACTGTCAAGTTGAGAGTCAACAGATTACCTGATTTTAGGAGGTGATTTTAATTGCACAGTTGATGATTTAGACAGGAATCATTTGGAGTCACATTTGCATTCAAGGAGGATTTGAAACGTATTATTGAGACGTATGATTTGGTGGATGTGTGGCGTTCCAAACATGGGAAAAGTAGACAATATTCATGGGCTCACCGTAAGGAGAATTATATTTCTTTAGCGAGATTAGACAGGTTTTACTGTTTGGTCATTATTTACAGATATTTAGATCATGCATTTTGTGTCTGGCAGGTTTTTCTGACCATAGTATGATTTTAGGAAATGGCTGCACGGTGGCGCAGTTGGTAGCACTGTTGCCTTGCAGCAAGAAGGTCCTGGGTTCGATTCCTGACCGGGGGTCTTTCTGCATGGAGTTTGCATGTTCTCCCCGTGCATGCGTGGGTTCTCACCGGGTACTCCGGCTTCCTCCCACAGTCCAAAGACATGCCTGTTAGGTTAATTGGTCACTCTAAATTGCCCTTAGGTGTATGAATGAGTGTGTGCATGGTTGTTTGTGTATTGCCCTGCGATGGACTGGCGACTTGTCCAGGGTGTACCCTGCCTCTCGCCCATAGACTGCTGGAGATAGGCACCAGCTCCCCTGCGACCCACTATGGAATAAGGAAATGTATTCATAAATGGAATGAAACCTAAGAGTGCATATTGGCATTTTAATACTGTTTTATTAAATGATGGTTGTTTCAAAAAAGGGTTTTTCTTTTTTTGGAAGCAATGGAGAACTTGGAAACATTATCCCACATCTCCACAAACCACATCTCTACAGCAGTAGTGGGATATTGGTAAAATTGAAATTTAGCTGTTCTGTACTCAACACACACAAACTGTCACAAGGGAGATGGTAAAATCTATTGAAAAATTACAGACTGACTGAATTGTAGTGACTCCACAGGAAATCGAGACCATTTTCAGGTACTCAATATGTATGTTGCATTCTTTAAGCATTGAACCTTTGTTATGCCAATTTAGGAAAAGGTTTTGTGGTGTAAAACTGAATAAAAGTTATTTACCTTTTAAGCTGTCTGCATATGAGGAAGACATTGTTGTGTCAATAACAGGAGTCAGATGTTCTCATTTTAACAGAGATTATTGATTTTTTTGGTGAAATGTCTTCATCCAAGGTAAACTGGAGTAAAGGTGAGGCTCTATTAGAAGGTAAATGGACAGAAGAAGTGCCTAAATTACCTGATGAGTTAAAGTGGGTAAAAAATGGGTTTAAATATTTAGGTGTTTACCTGGGAGATCACATTGAGGTTATGAAAAACTGGGAAGGTTTTTCTGAGCTGATGGAGGGTAGGTTAAAGAAGTGGGATTGGCTTTTGACACAAATTTCTTATAGGGGTTGCATACTTATTATTAATAATCTCGTTGTTTCATCTTTGTGGCATCGTTTAGTTGTTTTGGAACCTCCACCTAGCTTATTAAGGTAATTACAGACTATTATTTTAAACTTTTGGGACAGATTGCACTGGGTTCCTCGAAGTGTCTTGTTTTAGTCAAAGGAAAAAGGAGGAAATGGTTTGACACATTTGCAAAGCAGAAAAGCAGCTTTCAGGTTACAATTTTTACAGAGTTTTTTGTATGGTGATCAACATGTTTTGTGGAAGCAAGTTGCAGACTGTTTATTTTTTTTCAAAAGTTGGTAATTTGGGTTTTGGAAAAACTTTATTTGTTTTTGATCACTCCAGATTTAGTGTAAGTTGTTTGCCACCATTTTATGTAAGTGTTTTGAAAACCTGGACGCTGATGGAAACAGGGAGACTTGACACATCAGAATCTTTATATTGGTTCTTACCTATCCTCAAAGGATCCCAATTACGCTCATCCTGGGAGGATATGGTAATGAGGTCGGAACTGTTGTGGAGAAAGGGAGTAACTACTGTGCAACATTTGCTTAAACTGGTTGGAGGTGAAATGGAAGATGCTGTCTCACTAGCAAGAAGACTGGAGGTTCGCTCTCTTTGGATCGTGGGATTAATGCTGACGAAATTCAATCGAGCATTATCAGAAGATGACAAAAGACTAATATATGGATGGTTTAATGGACTTTTAACACCTGACAAAACTGATTTTTATTTTAAGTTGTGCATTAGACCACAACTTAAAGACATCAATTGTCCTGGTCCTTTTTTTGGAGAGGGACAAGCAAAAATTGACTTCTTTGTCTTTTGCTAATGGAAAAGTTTTATATCAGAGATGTGTAAAGGCCTTTAACAAGGTAAACCACCATTGACAAGAAACACTGGTGATTTACAGTAGAGAATTGTACATGGTATTATTGCAGTTAATGCTTTTGTGTCTATTTTTTAATCCTCCAGTTTCAGATAAATGTCCTTTTTGTTCAATGAGAGAAACCATTTTCTATTGTTTTCTACAATATCTCAGACTAATGGATTTATTTACAACACTTAGTGGCATTTGGGAATCATTTGGAGAATGTTTCACAAAACAGTCGTTTTATTTTTTGGTTTTCATATGGAAAAAAGAAGAATAAAGGATGACTGTTGAATTTTTTCCTTGGTCAGGCAAAGTTGGCAATGTATTTGAATACAAAAAATAAGAATAATATGGAACAAAATTTTGATTGTGTACAGCTTTTTAGAAGTATGGTGAGGGCAAGAGAGATGCTGGAAGATAATTATTATTTTAAAATGGATAAACTGGTGGGTTTTCAGAACATATGGGATTATGAAGGTATTATGTTTACTATAAATAATTCTGAGCTTTTTTCATAAATGCATTAATCTGAGATATATATATATATATATATCTATTTTATAAATAAACGACTTTTTAAAAATCAAGTCTTTCTTTCTTTCTTTTTTCTTTCTTTCTTTCCGTAAAAAAAATACAGCAAGCAAGTAGTGTTTCAAAACAGAAATCAGCAAAAAATCTGTCAGTGCTGCTAGATTATATTTTTGAATATGAAACAAGAATCAATCAATAATATTTTTACCATTCTTCTGCACGAAGTACGTGCTGAGTAAAAACTATGTAAACGAAGAACAATGCCATAACAAAAATAAAGCAAAACATTTGTTAAATATAGTGCTTAATTTACAATGATGCACAAGAAAAAAAATCAGCTCACTGGAATCAGCAAATTAACTTTAGAAATACTATTTTAAGTAAGAACGCAAGAGGGTTTTAAAACATTTGACTGATGGAATTTTTTTTTTCCATTCAGTAGCATGTATGCATGTAGGGAAAAAACCTCAATCTTGGTATTATCTGACCAGAGCACATTTTTCTACGTCTGTGTTTATCACATTGATGAGGAAGGCTGCTTTTCTTTCAACAATGGGTTTCTTCTTACCACTTTTTCATAAAGGACATATCTGTGAAGTGTACAACTAGCTTGGATCTGTGGATCTCTGCAGCTCCCCCAGAGTTTCTCTGGGCTTCTTGGCAGCTTCTCTGATGAATGCCCTCCCTGTCAGAAGGTGGACAGCCATACCTTGGTAGATTTGCAGTTGTCCCATACTCTTTCCATTTTTGGATGTTTGACCGAACAGTGTTCTGTGAGATATTCACAGTTTGGGGTATTGTTCAATAACCTAACACTGTTTTAAATTTTCTCTACAGCTTTATCCCCGACCTGTCTGGTGTATTTCCTGATCTTTGTGATACTGTTGGTTCACTAAAGCTCTCAATGAACCTCTAAGCCTTTACATAGAAACTCTTTTCATACTAAGATGAAATTACACACAGGTTCTATTTACTAATTAGGTCATTTCTGAAGGTAGTTGGTTGCATTAAAGTTTATTTAGCGGTAAGAAAGTAAAGTGGAATAAATACATATTGCATACCATATTTTGACAATTTATTCTAACAATGTATCCTTTACATAATTTCATAATTATGCTGTACTTTTCCTGGTCTTTCAGCACAAAGAAATAGTAAGACAAATCCTTAGCCCTACAATAAAAATGTCTAATCAGCACCAGTGCATCTCACTTAACATTGCACAGAGCCGTGTGTTTAGGTTTGCACAAATACTATCTGTTGACAACCACTTGCCAGGACGACCCATGCTTTTTAGAGGAGGCTAGTGGAGGTTGAAAAAAAACACTGAGTGCGTTTAAAGGGAAGAGAGGGCATCAGGGGAAGCCGGAGTTCAAACACATTGTGCAGGAGTCTTGCCCCCCACCAAAACTAATCTCATCAGTCTTCCACCACTGATAGAGTAAACGTCTGTCTGTCCCGCTGACAAGGACTGAGCATTTCCTGTCCTGTTCTGTGATGCTAGTTGTCAGGATCTTAAGGATTGCAGAGCAAAGTCTAGGGTCAGACACAGTTAGTAGGTGGTTACTCCACATTGTGGGTGGTGGGGGTCACGGTGCTGATGGTAGGATGGTTTCTAGCTTTCAGCACGTGCAGCTGGAATGCACTATCAGTGGAGGACCCACATCAGAGCTGTGAGGCGCTGGGCGTCGACACAGCAGAGTAAGGTGTGTGGAAACAGGCTGTTTACAAGGCTCATCTGGATAGGACGGAGCAAAGGGTCACGTAAAGGGGACAGCTTAGCTCAAAAAGAGTAATATGAAAAGCAGGGAGCACCTAATCAGAGGGATGTAAACATATACACCTCCTTGAAAAGGTATTCATACATTGTATTTTTTTTCACATTTTCTCACATTACAACAACAAACATTTTATTGAAAATGACCAACACAAAGCAACTCATAATTGTAAGCTGGAAGGCAGAGGTTTGATGGCCAAAAGGCCCATGGTCCACAACAGCTATTAGTCATGCACCCCATATATCCTGCCTTTAAAGAAGAGTGTCAAGAAGAAAGCCGTTGTTGAAAGAAAGCCATAAAATGTTTCCCTCAGGTCATATAGGGGACACATGATGAACACACCATCTCTATGGTGAAATTTGTTGGTGGTAGCATCATGCTGTGGGGGTGCTTTTCTTGAGCAGAGACAGGAAAGCTGGCAAGAGTTGATAGGAAGCTTTAGCTAAAGACAGCGCAATACAGGAGGAAGGCTGCAATAGACTTAGATCTGTTAGGATGGCAACCCTAGATAGAGCTAGAATAGAATGGTTTAGAGCAGTGTTTCTCAAATATCTTATAACAAGTACCACCACAGTAAATACCAAGGGAATTGCCAACCTCAATCTCATAATCCAAAATGGCATCTCAACATACAAAATGTAATCATAACTGCAGTAAAACTGTTCATTTGCACGTCTTGAAATTTGTATCTCAATAAAGCTATCATACAAAATGTAACAGCACTGTGCAAAGTCCTTAAATGAAGCTGTTACTGCAGTGTTTTAGTGTACAAAGATGCAGTAAAATACATTGTTTTTACTATGCTTGTACTGTTTGTGGTACTCAGCCTGGTCATTAATCACACAAATTAGCAAATTATACTGGTTTTCCAGCAGTGGTTCATATATTAGACATGCTAGGTCAAATCCCAATTTAATTGAGAACTTGTGACAAGACCTAAAAACTGATGACCACCAATACTCTCCATCCAATGTGAGGGAGTTGAACAATAGACAAAAACTTTAGTTTTTAGATGGTTAAAACTGGTAGAGACATAGCACAAAATAGCAGCTAAAGGTTGTTGAACAAAGTACTGATTCAGTAGTACTGAATCAGTACTACTGAATCAACTTTTAAGATTTTTAGTAAATACGCTGCTTGTGTGTGGCGTGAAACTCTGAGAGCTTTGTTTAATCTAAGCTTTGCTTTCAGCATTTATCTGTATGAGACACTCATGTTAAATCTGTTCGGAAAGACAATAAGCAGTGAAACATATGCGAATGAAGCGCTAGTAAAAACAGCCATCCTAGTGTTTGTGTGTGTCCTTGCAGGCGTTGAGGTAGAGGGTGACAGAGAAAATGAACAGCTAAAATAATACTATGGGGCATGCATGGAGGCCTTCCTTATCTGAATGAATGGCCAGCACTCTAATCCCTGTGCTTTCTGGTTTTATCAGGAGGAAAGGAAGCGAGCAAGCTTATCCAAGACACACGTGACGCTGTGATAGCTGCCAGGCCTGAGCACAACAAAACACACACCGGCCACGCCAAAGCATTTCCGAAGAATTTACGCAGCTCTTCAAAAGAAATCTTCGATGAAAAAACTTAGAACAGATGTGACTTTTTCTGATGGTATATTGAAATGTCTCTAGTTGGTGTTACTCAATACAGGATGAATTTGGTTGTGTATTTTTTAATTAAGAGCTACTAGGTGTTAATTAAATATGCTTGTGTTGGTTATTGGTTACTGAATGCCTAAAGAAACATTCACATTCTGGATTCTGACTCTTGATGCCAAAGAAATCTAATTGGTTATGGAAATGAGTTTACTTTAGGCAAACCAGAGCAAGAAAACACACACTATATTGTTATTTGCTGGTTAGGTGTCATGATGCTTAAGACTTTGAGTATTCATATTGGTCTAGTGACAGTGGTGTTCTGTTCTGTGTATTCTTATGTTTTGTACTGTGGTTAGTGTCCTACCAGCATTGTCCCACTGTTTCCCATGTGTATAGTTTATAGTCTCTGTGCAAATGTTCGTAGATTCTCTTGTGATCTGCTTCATTACAGACTCCCAGGTGCCTGTGTTTAGCATATTTCACACCAAGTAACACGCTGGCAGCAACATCATAGTATTTCCTAAGACTGACTTTACTTTGACAAGCAATATTTCTTGTCTTGACTTTATTATACAATTTTCAATGAAATAAAATGAAAATCTTTACAAATGTTTGAAATTATGCTGTCTAGACTGCTTTTCAATGAACCAAATTTATCTTCCTACTCATCAATCAGCAGAAAATATCTCTAAAAAGTTCTTCCATGGCTTTTATATTATAACAAGTCCTTGTGATCTTTCCATGTTTACTGGCTAAAACAATGCTGTCTTGAAGGCCAACAAACATATGGTTTAATATAACCCAGAATAAATATGTTTTGATCCTGGAGCAAAAGGGCAAAATAATTTACCCAAAGTCTTTCAGTTTTCTCGGTTTATACAAAAATTTGTGTGTGATAGTCTACTTCAAATCTAAGACAGAGCTTTTTACCTGCCTAAATGTTTGCTCGAAGTACAGCGTCAAGGATAAAATACGAGGTACATCGTGTTACCTGTCTCTCCATGTCTGCCTCTGCTGGTGCCTGTCTGTCAAGGCAGACAGCAGGGTTTCTGCCATCTCCCTCCTTCCCTCATCTGCTTGGCCTTCCTCCTCCACTGTAGCCAGGAAAAGCATGGTCTGAAAATAAGAGGAAATAAGAAATAGATTTTAAGAGAAATAGGTGTAAAAGCAGCAGTCTTAAAGTCTTAAAAAACAGCTAACTCAGAAATTACACCTCTACATCCTACAGAAAAAGCCTAACTATCTGGCTTTAATTAATATCACCTGAATGTTTAAAAGCACGGAATTAGGTGGAAAGACAACTTGAAGTGATTCATACAACCCTTGAGCTTCTATTCGTAGTGTTGAAATTACACAGCACTGAGCTGAGACTCAATTATAACATCCTCGGGACGGCAGCATACAGTAAGTCTAGTATAAAGTCAGTTTCACATCAGAGGACGGGCAAATTACACCCAATATTAGAGTGTGAGTCAATTAATCGCGTCCTGCACAGCGCAGTGTAATGTGTGAGTATCCCCCTGTTGAACATGAATTACAGGCCAGCTTAAAGTGTGACGTGGCACATCACCGCTAATCAGAGACATCCTGGCAAACCTTCGCCTCTGAGTCTTCTGCAGCCTCCAAGCTGGTAGAGAGGGAGTCAAACGAAAAAGGATCTGGCAGCCCAAATTAAATGCAGCGCTGTCAGCCACACTCAAATCCCTCTTCCTCTTTACCCGTCACGCATTTTCTCCCTCTCTGAATATCCTTAAATGCCTCCCCCTTTAGCCGAAGCTCTGAGAAGTGATGGATCTGTAACTGTGACTGACTCTGACGCCTTGTTAAGAACAGTCTCTTCCTGTCACATCCACCAGTCAAGCATGTTCATTTCTTCCCATTAACAGTGACTCCCCCACCCAGTCATCCAACCTTCCTTTAAAAAAAAACCACAATATGAGAGAACCTTCATTTCTTCCTCTCCACTTTTTTGTATCATTTTCTGACAATCCACCTGTCTGTCTTAATTCATGTGACGATGGCTTTGATTGTCTGCGTTCCTGTTTCCAAAGGAGACGAGTAATATGCTTACTTCCCTTTGCACCACGCAGGACAGGTGTCAAAACACGTAGCGGGGTGTGAATGATTACACCTGACTCAGAGGAGACACCAAAGATTACGGTGACCAGGAGGAGGCAAGGCCGGCTGTACTCCCTCTGCAAACTGTGTCTTTCACTTTGGATCATACTCTGTCCTCCTAGGATGGGTGACGTGCTGAGAAAGTACCACAAAGTGCATTCAGACTGTGTCACAACCCTAGCTGGTAGATATCACATTGCTGTGCCATCTTTGTAACGCCCCATCTGCTTTTCCCTTGAAACACTGTAGAGCAAGGGATTCCCAGTTCATCTGAAATGTGCCCCGGTGTTATTCTGAGCCTGTTTCAGCTCATTTCAAAGCAAATTACAAACAAGATGTATGGAAAGAAAAGGAAAGATAAAAAAATACACTGGGTAAAAGCTCAGGTGTATGATTTATACAAAAGCATTGGCAAGGCATCAGTCCCAACCCAGTGACCATGAACAGATTCCAACACTATGCATTAAATACAGAAAATATGACTTCTTTACTAAGAGACATGTTCAGTATGGTGCAAAAGTTTTAAACTACTCTTAAATTCTTTATTCTTAGTTACCAAGGAGTAAGATTTTCTTGTGATCTTTTACAGTGATTTTGACTCTTTCCAGGCTCTCTTACATCTCAGAACATAGCAGCGGGTGCATTTCATTAAATCAGAATAGGATCAAAATGTTTATCTATTTTAGTAATGTAATTAATTCACTCATATTATTTTGGCTGCACGGTGGAACAGCTGGTAGCATTGTTGCCTTGCAGCAAGAAGGCCCAGGGTTCAACTCCTGGTTGAGGGCCTTTCTGCATGGTTGTTTGTCCTGTGTGTCTCTGTGTTGCCCTGCGATGGACTGGCAACCTGTCTCTCGTCTGTAGACTGTTGGAGATACGGACCAGCTCCCCTGTGACCCACTATGGAATAAGCGATATAGAAGATGACTGAATGAATGAATATTTTGGGTGATCGTTGATGGGCCAATACTTGCATATGAAACTGATCTTATCCACTGATCTTATCTAGCTCGTCAGGAGTCTGAAAATCACCCACTGTCCCCTTTTGCGGATTGACAGACCCACCCAACAGGTCATATCTGCACGTGCGCGGTTCACAACTGTTGACAACATAAGATTAAAACATGGAAGGTGTTTTATGACCTTATTACACTTGATAGTGTTAGTTATAAAGAAAATAGGTATCGGCAGAAATCGTAATCGGCAGGTCAGGCTTTTTAAAGATCATTAATCGGCAATCGGCCCTAAAACTCCAAGCGGTGCACCCCTAGTACATAGTAATTTATTTGAAGAGTTAACTTTTTGCTCATTGTGAAGTAACATTGGTAATAGTAATTAGTAATAGACCAATATAAAAATTGTGGGCTGTACGGTGGCGCAGTTGGTAGCACCGTTGCCTTGCAGCAAGAAGGTCCTCGGTTTGATTCCCGGCCTGGGGTCTTTCTGCGTGGAGTTTGCCTGTTTTCCCCGTGCATGCGTTGGTTCTCACCGGGTACTCCGGCTTCCTCCCACAGTCCAAAGACATGACACTTGCCCAGCAGGCAGTTAATTGGTAACTCTAAATTGCCCTTAGGTGTATGAATGAGTGTGTGCGTGGTTGTTTGTGTGTTGCCCTGCGATGGACTGGCGACCTGTCCAGGGTGTGCCCCGCTTCTCGCCCATAGACTGCTGGAGATGGGCACCAGCTCCCCCGTGACCCACTATGGAATAAGCGGTAGAAAATGACTGGCTGACCAATATAAAAATTATTTTTTTAACATTAACAAATGTTAATTTTAACACAATCATAGGGAGCACAGCTGAGTTGACACTTGCCCAGCAGGCAGTCACCTGTAATGTAAAGTAATGACCCTCCTGGTAAGCCACAAAAGGTCATTACTAAAGACAATGTAGACACAGCGTATTGTACCCAAGCATATTAATGGAACACTGAGTGGAAGGAAAAAGTGTGGCAAAAAAAGGTGCACAAGCAACAACAAAAACTGTAGGCATGAGGATTGCGAACACAAAAATGAATCGTGGATATGGGCCACAACTGCTGCATTACTTGTGGTAAGCCACTCCTGAAAGAAAGACAAAGTTAGAAGAGTCTAACCAGGGCAAAAAGATTGAATTATGAATTATGCATTTCATTTGGAAATCAAAGTCCAAGCGTCTGCAGGAAGTACAGCAAATAATCAAATTTGCTTGAGATCCAGTGTGAAGTTTCCACAGTCAATGATGATTTAGTGAACAATATCATCTGCTGGTGTCGGTTCTCTGTGTTTCATCAAGTCTGAAGTCAATACAGCTGACCAAGAAATGTTAGAGCATAGTGCTATCCTCTGCTGACAAGATTTATGAAGATTGACAACATTTATAGAAATCCTTACTCCGTTTCTAAACTGGACTTGGTTCCTTATCACACTGAAAAAAGCACCACTAGTTGGGTTAATGACAAGGTACCACAGTGCTTGACTGGCAATTAAGTCGCCTGACCAACACCTCATAAAGATGTTTGGTTTTTTTGCGACAGAGTTAATCATTTTTATTGTTTTTAAGATTTAGAGTACGCTGTGTTCTTGCCTCATGCTGCTTGTTGCTGTGTTAAAGAAAAAGATCAAGTGATTTTAAACCTTTTTTGTTAATCTGTCTGTCACATGAGGATACAACACTGGTGCATTCATTGAGTTTAGGAGCCTGAATGGTTTTATGCCTGAATGGTGTATATGTCAGATATATGGCATAACAAACAAAAAATATATATTTTTCTGAAAATGGTCAATATGTCAAATGAATTGACAGAAAAAAGTACTTAGATACAAAATATAAAGATATTAGGGATGACTTCAGACTTTTGCACAGGTCTCTATGCAAAAGCTTTTTTTCCCCTCTTATTCACAGCCTATTTATTCTGAGCATGGATGTGCACCTAATTTTGTGTGCGTGTCTGCAGTAGAGTTCCCCCTCACTGAAACCATGTGTTTTTGTGCCAGAACATGTGCATGTATGATCTTCTGTTTAAAAGACTCAGTGCTGAGAGAGACTTTCAGCTTTAGCCCCAGGCTGATCCCAAGGCTATTTAGGCACCCCACTGCTTGTTTACTGGTCAAGCACGGCCTCAGCCAGACCTCAGTGCTTTATCTTTAGGCTCATGTTAGCACAAACCAACCCCTTCTTCACTTCTATTTACCCCTTGATGACAGTAGCTGTCCTCACAGTCCACCTCTATCAGTCCAGTGCTGACCACAGATGTCCCACTGACCCTGGCCATGTCCCGAGGTGAATCAGAGGACAAGGAGAACCTCGGTACCTCCATCTCTGCTTCCCAGACCCCCAAATTCAGCTCGGCCTATTTTACTACAAGATCGGCATAACCATTTCCGTCCCTGTGCAGAGGCAGGGAAGGTAAACAAACATGCAGGCAAGTTAAGGTGGTGTTTTCGTTTGTGGAGAGAGCTGGAGTGATGATAGCGTTCCAAGCTGGCTGGAGGGCAGCCCGGGGCGGCTCACTAACACCTCCAGCCAGGACTGTATCTTAACACCAACAAGCATCTGTCTATTCCATCACATTTCTATCCTATAACAACGTGTCACTCATTCAACATGGAATAACACAATGGGAGGACTGTTGCTGTACAGAGTGCAACATGATGTAAAGCTTCACATGATAGCTGTCTATGATTACATAATGGTAAGGTAGTTTTGAAGCTACTAATGTTTAAAAAAAGATTCATGCAGCACTGAAAGTTTACACTCCATGAAACGTAACTACTTGCTGACTAATAGAATGTTTAAGAAACTATTAACACCCCCCTGAAATGCTTAAAATGATCTTCAAACTGAACTTTCAGGGGACCCAAAGTACTTCTAATTAGTTCCATTATTTATAGCAAGTCATCCAGGTCCAACAGGGGCCGACACCATGTTTGACCGTTTGTATGGTGTTCTTCTTATGAAATGCTTTTGTTGGTTTGTTGTCACTTCAAGAGTATATCAAAACTATTGTAAGCCAGCCACTTTTATGTTGTAGATTATAATTCTCACTTTGGTTCAGTGGAGTTCCAAAGATTTAGAAATGGTTTCATAACCCTTTCCACACTGATAGAGATCACTAACTTAGTTTCTAATCATTTCATAAATTTCCTTAAGTGGGGCATGTGTGTGTGTTGCTTTCTGAGAACATTCAGGCTACTTCATGCTGGTTTTGAATTTTTAGATTCTTCAGGTCTGGCAGTAGCCTGTTTATTTCCATTAACATATTTATGACAAAGAACCCCACTTTACTAGACACCAGAACAACAAAGTAACCATTTCATAGTTTTGTTTTCTCAAATTTCTCACTTTTTTTTTCCTCTGCCTCCATTAAACCTTGGATGTAAACTGAGGAAGATGCTGAATGTGTCACGGTTCTATCACGGTTTACTTGGAATTGGACCCCACAATGCAGATGAGCAGGCAGCGTGATGGTAAGTGAAAAAAGGTTTAATAACCAAAACTCACTCAGCAGGAGGCAGGAACAAAACAAACGGGCAGGCAAGATAGGCATGGCATGATCAAAAACAAAGACAAGACTTGGTTAGAGAACTAGACATGAGCATGAGAGTGAAAGATGTTTCCGCGATGACTAACTGAACAGGTGTGTATAAATGAAGCATGGTACAGGTGGAGCAAGGAGACAGATTAACTTGGACAGGTGAACCGAATAAACTTAATTAACAGAGAACACAACGTGACAGGAGCAAAACATGGCTTGAACAGAACGCAAATCCAAGGAAACAAACTAACAGAAATATAACTAGAAAAACATGAAACAAAAGCATAACCATTTTAAATTTTATCTATGGACCAGACTGCTGATTTAGACTTGGAACAATTAACATTCTTGCTTCATTTTATCAGGCAACATTCTTCTACAACATGACCTCTTGTCGCCCACCTGAAAGACAGAGTTTTACCAATGCAGACTTTTACCACTGTTTCCGCTCAGCTGCTCCAACACCTCATTTCATTGGTCTTGGGAGTGGGAGTTTAGCAGATTCACAGCTGCCTGAATCTTCCTCTCTCCTTTAATACAGGAAACCAATATCACTTTGACCGCCAGTGGGAAAAAAGGCATCAGGCACCTTGCTCTGGGTAATGGATAGCTTCTGCTCACTGATATAAACAACAGGGGAGCTGTGATCCTGTCAAGGCCATTTCCAGTCTGAACAAGGGATCTGTGTGTGTGTGTTTGTTTCTTTCCACCACAGAGTTACTTTGCACTCTTCACCGGTGGAACAACTATAGTATCTGGGAAAGAGATACACTCAGACCACATAGCCTTTTCTGAACACCACAACATCAGTTATAAAAAAAAAAAGGTGTGTGGGTAACTGTATGTACATTATTTCTGCCATCTGCCTGCTGTCACATGATTATAGATGGTTGGAAATTGAGGAATATCTGAAATTAAATTTACTCTGCTTAGAGAGATTGGATGATAATGTATGAGCACATGTGCTGAGTGTGTGTGTGTCTGAAAGGGTTTATGCAAAAAAAAAATTATGATTGTCGACACTTCATGGGAAGGATTGGATTGCAGATTTTAGAGCAGCACCAGCTATGATTTATCAGGCAAAATGGAGCAGACAAACAAGTTACACAAAAATGTTCTCTCAAATTTGATTGGATAAGGTATTCTTTATTTGCATATCTTTTTAACTTAACTAAAATTTTTACAAATGATGGGCATTAAAATACTTTTAGGATGCCTTTTATGATCCTATTATCACAAAAAACAGGGGTCGACATGAGATAGGATAACCTTTAGTAAAAGGACAATTTGAAACAATGTATAACATGAACTAATTCCTTTGGTAAAAATAACAAAAAGCAACAACTATTACTGCTGCTGCTAAAATGAATATAAAAGTATTGGTTGTTGCAGCTGTAATAATGTTATTTATAACATCATTTTATTATTATTTTGATTCTGATACAATGTGAATAATGCAGGATAAACATCACCTAAATGTAGTGGTAGTTTCCAGCTGGTTGTTGCACAGAATATTATATCTTTCTGCCTATCTGCTCTTTATTTTATAGAGTAAAATAGAGTATATATAGTAAAATACAAGCTAAAATTAGCTGGTTAAGATGATAGATTATCTTAGATCTGTGTTTTTCGTGACCATTATTAATTCCAAACAGCCTAGTTTGCCATGCAAGGGATGGAAAAGTGCAGTAACTTTCTTTCAGCCAGCTGACTGGCAATGCCTCGCAACATTTGAGGGAGAGGAAGTGCTGTGTTGCTATAGGCTCCATACAGCAGGAGAAAACTCCAGTCACTGTAGCACCTTCTCCGGCATCTCATTAAACGGGCTTTAAGCCATGGGGACAATATGATGAAATGTTTTTAAAAGCTTGATTCCGAAAAGTCCATGCCTAGCCACAAAGAAACTAACATAACATTTCAGGTTCTGTTTTTACATCTTTTACCCTCCATACCAATGTCTAAAAATAATCTTTTCAAAGACTACTGGCATTTTCATTTATTTGATTATTTAAAAAAAAGCTTCTTCCAGAATCCGACACTGAGGCATTGTAGTTATTATTATTGTGTGTGTGTGTGTGTGTGTGTGTGTGTGTGTGTGTGTGTGTGTGTGTGCGTGCGTGCGTGTGTGTGTGTGTGTGTGTGTGAATTTGTGAGAGGGTGACTGTGAGCTTGCTGGTGTGTTCTCGCCATCTCCATGGTGACAAAAACCAAGGCCTTTCTACTGGGATGACCTCTGTAGGGTCTCGGGCACCATCAATTACGTCAGCCAGTAAAATGGGCTTTCCGCAACACAGCAGATTATATGGAGTGTAAAACATTAGAAAAATGTCTCTAAAACATTGCAGCAACTTGTTTGAAGTGACAAAGGGCTAGGGAGAAATAGAGACAGACCCGAAAAGTAGAGACCCCTGACAAGTGATTTTGTTTGAAGGCTTTGTAACACACTCAAGTGGGCAGTGAGGCTTTCTTTGACCCTAACGGCAGTCCATCTTCTGGGCAGAATACGAGCAGGATGGACAGACATATGCTTTGCACAGGGTCAAATGAAGCAGAACTCACAGGCTTTGTGGTGCTTTCTTTTGGTGTGAGGAGAAAAGGCAAATCTGCTGTCAGGTCATGATCCAAATCACCAACCAATAACACATAAGAAGTTTACCGGCCTGTTTCTCTTTTTCTCTATTTTTGTATTTTTTTTTTGCAAACAAAATATATCTGCCTTATGGTAACGGGCGTGGACTCAATTGGTTTTAATGGCTAAACCACATCATTCTTAGTCTGAATGGGCTTTCCAGGAGAAAAAAGGAGAGTGCAAAACCTCCTCAGCAGCCTAGCTTGAATCTGCAATCCATCCATCACAGGGAAGCTTTGAGAGGCCCTTTGACTAATTCAGGACAATAAAGACAGAGCTAGACAGAGATGTTTGCGATGAGCGTGACACTCAAGCACCTTCTGCTCTCTTAAACCCCTCTTTCTCTCTTTCAGTTTATGAAAGCTGAGTGTAGATTCTAGCTAGATGGCAGATTGTGATCAGTGCCTCATTCTCCTGCCAGTAGAAAGCTTTTTTTGCTGACTGGGGCCAAAGCCAGTCTTTCTAAGCCCAAGAGTTACAGTGTTACTCACACTGCACCATAAATCAGGTCTTCAAAAATGCTAAACCAATAAAAAAGAGTTTCCATCCATCTTGACATGCTCAAACTGAAGAATTTGGTTTTAGAACAGGGGGAAATGCTTGCCGGGGCAGAAATGCACAGCTAACAAAGTTTTGATCGACTGCGTGGGTTCTGAGAAGTAGTGATTCTTCAGTTTTAGCATCTGGCTGCAGCAGTGAGACTTTACAGGCTTTCTTAAATATCATGTCTTACATCAAATGTGAATTACCTATAGCAGTACAGTGAGAAAGAGTGACTGTATCTTAAGTGCAGCAGATTAAGATTTCTATAATTATGGGTTCCTTGCCATAACACACTGCAGTCATTTAAAACCATGAGGCCTGTGCGACATTATAACGGAAGGCTTGTTTAATGAAGGCTGGGGTTACAATCTTCAATATTCAATCCCCCAAAGTTTTAAGGATGTATCAATTAAATTTGTTTCAGCTATGATGTATATAGAAATTCACTCATGACAGTATTCAAAGAGAGTTGCAATTATGGTAAAGACAAAGACGCTTCTGCAAAAGTTGAGACTAGGAGATGAACGTGAAAGCAAGCACAACATTTAACCAAGGGACATTTAGCAATTTAGTCAGAACAACAAAATAAGACCACCGTGTCAATGCAAGACACCTTTAGGATGACCTAATGAAAGCTGATACAAGTTTTTCAGAACCAACTGTAGCAAGTACACTGAATAAATAAGGACTTCATGGATGGTCTCCAAGACCAACTAGAATATGCCAGACAGAATTTGCATAAAGAGTTTTGGGACACAATTTCATGGATTGACAATGACTACGATAATAAACTGATAACCAAACTGGAACTGTCTGTACATATAGAACAAGCAGTACATTTGGTGTGCAAAAGGCTAGTCTTATGAACAAAAGATACCATCCACGTGATCAACCATGGAGAGGGTCATTCATGATGTGGGGCTGATTATCTGTGGCAATGTTATTGGTGTACCTGGCATCAATGATTCCCAGAAACACCAGACCATTTTCAGGAGGACTTGGATGCCTTCTATTTACAAATACAACCTCTGTGATCATTGGGATGTCAAGCAAAACAATGATCCCAAGCAAACCTCCAAGTAAACCAAGGCTTGGTTAAGAAAAAGATCCTGGAGGTTGCTACAGGAGCCTTATCATGCAGCATCTTTGGTGGGATTTTTAAAAAAGCGTTGCAGCATGGAAGCCATCAAACATTGCTGAGCTAGAGGCCGTAGGATGTGAAGAATGACAAGGAGTCCAATAAAGAGGTGTAAGAGGTGTGTTAGCACTTACTGAAATACTTTCGTAGAAGTTATCAAATAAATGATGCTGGGAGTTGAACAATTCTGCACATGAGCATGTGTTGTTACAATTTATATATGAAAATTAAAGGTGAGGTAACTTCTGTTAAAATAACTCAAATATGTATCATAGTATTTTTTGCATGATTGCATGCGTGATTTATTCTTGTATTCTATCAACACCACATCTTTTGAAGTGAAGGGGTTGAATATTTCAGACTGCGATGGTAGTTTGTAATTTTTTTCTGGACTTCTATCCCAGCAGGTTTTTGTAGCTACTTTTATATGCATAAAAATAATTATGAGTCTTATTTTTCAATTAGATCAGTGTCATCTGCTGTTTTCCTGTGTATAAATAAGATCAACACTTTACTACATTATTAAATTCCCCCACAGCACTTGGCTATAGAGTAACAGACAATGGCACACACCACTAAGCAGTTAAATATAACTGGATTATGAACTCACGTACTCACACTGTCTACTACAGTCTGGCATGAGTCACACACACTCTAATAGCTTTTACATTTAATAATGCCTGTTCAACAAAGCCGTATACATTCCTCAAAGATCTTGGAGAGCTCTGATATAATCTAATTAAGCAATAGGAATTAAAACTGAATATGGTGCGCTTTGGACTGAGTTACTTCATGGATGTAATTATTGAAATAAATTAAAAATCTGCATTACAGTGTAGTCTCACATCCAAAAGCTCAGACAGTTCAAACTTGAAACTGTGTGTGTGTGTGTGTGTGTGTGTGTGTGTGTGTGTGTGTGTGTGTGTGTGTGTGTGTGTGTGTGTGTTTGTTTGTTTGTTTGTTTGTTTGTTGGCTCAGTGGCTGTATTTTTAGTGTAATCTTTCCTCAAAAGAGTTGTTAATTAGAATGATGTTCAGTGGCCAACTTTTATTGCAAGTGTGCTGTATTTAATCAGCATTTGGGAACAGCCCCAGAGGACTCTTCAAACAATCTGTTCTTTGAAAACATAACCAAAGATCAATCACTTTATCAATTCACAGCTGTGGAAAGGAAAAACAACAAAAGACTGCATTCTCATTTGTGATTTTTAATCGTGTGTCTTGAATAATAAACCCAAAAGCAGGTAAATTTTCTAACATACTGAACATATTATTTGACTTATTATACCAGATTTCTCAAAACATTTACCCAATATGCTTTTTCACACCTGTTAAGTTTTGTGTGCATGCGCAAATGTGATCGGTTTTCACCCAGGGAGGCTGATGAGAGCGGCTAAAGGGTGTTTATGAGACTGTTAGCCAGGAGAGCAGCTCTCGCCCAAATAAAAGAGCCATTTATTACATCCAACATGACCCTCTCATTACGCACAAATAGGAATTAATGAGTGCTATATCGGGCGCTCCCAGCTGAGTGAGGTGGGGCTCGCTAAAGGACTAGCGTTAATTACACTGTCCTACATCTCACCTATTTAACACCACATATCAGATCTTTTTTTGCAGCGAAGGAATAGCAATGACCTTTCACTATGAGGTGGGATGGATGCTCTGAACTCTACAAATGAATGTGAAAATAGAGAACTGTCAGTTGAAAAAGAAATCAGTTGTAAAAAATGTATTTTATAGGATTCTTACAAGGGAACAAAGATCTTCAGTTTGATCAGCTGGGCTGTCCTTGTGCTGTACAAGCGTTCTTTTGAAAGGAGCTGACAAAAACTTCACGCAATGCTCCTTGGATTTGTACTTCCTCTTTAATTGTACTCCATCACCTTGTTTACAGCTTACGCTTTACTATTGTTTTAAATTTCCTTTCTCTCAAAAGCTCAGAATGCAGCTTAGATGGAAAGTTTTCTGTTCCTAAAAGCCCTGATCAGTGCGTTCAGATCCGGGCCCAGCTTTCCTTCTTCTTCTCTCATTCTGTGATTTTTGTCTCTTTATGTTTGTCCTAGCCTGTCCTCGTTGTTACCTTAACAAGGTGTGGGTCTTATCTCTTTGACTGAATAAACTCAGTTATGCCACAGAAAGAATTTTCCATTTTTCCTTCTGTTCTAAAGCAAATCTGCCCGACACAGTAAACGCACCATACTGTTTGCTTAAGCTGTCAAAACACAAGAAAGAGAAAGAAATATCATCCCGAGTATTAAACACCCTCGGTAAGTCCACTAGATTTTTATTTAACATGACATGATATTTCAATTGGTTCATTATACTTTGCACTCTAACCAATGTTTGCCGTTTTTTTGGTGAGAAACACAGCATCACAGATCTTCCACCATACAGTTGTCATGAGGTCCCTATTAACACATTGCCCCTACACTGTATTTTATGCCAAATGCAAACTTAGACATCAGACAAAACCAGATGGTCCCAGTTAAAGTCCTAGTAGAGTTTAGTCAACTCCACCTGTTTCCCTTAGTGATTGTAGGACAGATGGATAATTGTTGTCATGGAGACTTGGTACCCCAAGAGGCCACTCTTTGTAATTCTCTAACGGTGGGTTTTGGGCATTTTTTGCCATCCTGCTCACTGTGCAAAATAAACAAGGGTCATCATCCAGTCAAGCAACCGGTGGCTAAAAGAAATAGGCCTCTATGTCATATCATTTGTAAAGCCCACTTAAACAGAAAGTTATGGATTGCTAAAAGGAAGCTCCAAGAAACTGAAAAGTTTGATTTCATTTAAGTGTGTCTGAAAATGCATTTTAACTACCTACAAAACTGACACAAACATTTTAATAAACTACACCATTTGTGCTATAGAGAACTGTAATATATTGGGCTTTAGCTGGTTCTGGACAGCCTTTAGTGTGTTTCTGCTAAAACTACCCACAAACATAAACTCAAAAACAGTATTTTGGGACTTGTTGTTCTTGGGAACATTAAGTGGAAGGACTGGAGATCGATTGACGACATTGACTAGTGGTCATTTTAGTTATAGCCACCTCCATTTTTTGTTAGCTTTTGTTTAATTTCTGGTGCACAGAACAATATCAATTTTATCTTCAGATCTTGATCTCACTGGTGTATAACAATGCCAGAAAACGGATTACCTTGTTAACACCTATCTTCTATTTTTGTCCCTAATTAGGCCTTAACAGTTTTTTTCTCCCACTTTGGGGAGATGTACACATGGGGTGGGCTGTTTTCATTTTCACTAATTGGTTTCATTTATTGTTTCATCTGTGGGGGCGAAATAAAGCCCTGTGAGACCACAGCTGTGATTAGGGGCTCTGCAAATAAATCTGAGATGGATCTGAGCTAGAGATAAACAATAATAGGAATGCCAACAACGGGAGCTGATTAAGATTTAGAATTAAAATATTTTTTTAAAGAGAACGTACAGTTCTGGGTAGCAGAACTGTTTTGTGTTCAGCCTAGCTTACAGAGCTCAGCAGAAGGTTGCATTATACAGAGCTTTGAAAAGTTTCCAACCAAAAACTTAATTTTTTTATTTTTTTTTATTTTTTGTGCTAACCCAAAACAAAGTAATGCTTACCTGCGAAGTGTAATGAAAATGATTTTCATTTTCCTCTACTAATAAAGATCGAAGCGTAAAACTACCTTTTACCGCCATTATAGTTGCAAGTCTTTAGCTTTGTAGAGACAAAAAAATGTTGCCAATCATTCTTTGTACAAAGTTTAGTTTCTGCTCTGGAGATTATCTGTGAACATCTTTTTTTGAAGTCTTTCCACAGATCATCATTTGGATTTCGGTTTGACATGGCCATCTTACCATAAAGAACACGCTTGTATCTGAATCATTATCATCTAGCCCTGGATAAAAAGCTTTGAAACCCAACACTACTTAACCACCTCTCCACAACTTTATCTCTGGTGTGTTTCTTGGTCATCATGAAGCTGTTTGTTTGGTAATGTTCTCGAACAAACCTCTGAGGCCTTTACAGAACACCTGTATTTATACTGAGAATGACAATTCTTTATTAGGTGAGTTCTGAAGGCATTTGGTTATAAAGGAGACTGAATACACACCCACGCCCCAAATTTACCTGTAAAAATATGTTGGAAACCATGTACCCTTTTCACGAAGATCACAATTATGCCCTACTTTGTGTTGGCCTGTCACATAAATTGAACTTTTTTGGTTGTGATGCAACAAAATGTGGAAAGGTTCAAGGCACTGTAAGAATCGCTGAACAAGACAGAAAAGCTCTCGCCTTATATTCTATACATCAAATGAAATATCTTCTAATTTCTTGTTTTAGTGACAAATAAGGACGTTTTCTTTTGTCTGCGGCAATGTCTTTCGCTAAACTTCTGTGACATGATTGCTTGTGAGAAGAGTAAACAATTACACCTGGATCAAAGCAGAGCCATAATTATATGTCAAATGCTGGTAAGCATTATAGCGTCTCTCGTCAAGTAGAAGAGGGGCGGGCTTCGCGGTGAGATATTCGGAAATATCTCTTTCATCTTTTTATACATTCTCCCCTATCACAGCATGTTTTTACAAACACACTTCATCCTTCATCTCTCTTTCACTCTCTTTTTTTTAATGGTATGACACAGGAAGGAGATGGGCCCTGCAGCCAACGCTGCCGTCCACACTGAATGCGATTAAACTGAGCAGTGATTAATCTGGGCTGCCCCATAAGTCCTCTTTACCACTTTAATGGATGTTATCTTCCCCTCCTCTGAAGGCTTATCTTGCTGATCGGGGCCAAGGATGAGGAGAGTAAGACGAGGGGAAGGGTGGGTGGCTACGGGTAGGGGGGAAGAAATCAAACCAAATCCATACAGAGGTAAGTAAATGAATAAGCAAGTAAAAAAAGCAAGTAAATAAATAAAAGCAGGGATTGAGGGCGCTGCTAAGCGGATAAGGCAGATCAGTCTCTGCAAAGTGCTCATTTGTTTTCTAAGAAGACGAGCTGCCTTCGAAGCCCACAGACGGATGAAAAAAAATACTGTCAACGTTACAATTCTGAGAACAAAACTTCTTTAAATAAATCTTCTCACAATACCAGTAAAAAGAGAAGGTGAAGACAGTACTTAGTCGACATCCAAAGGCAGTAAATAAATAAAAGGCATTACTTCCTCTGCAGTTGTCACGTACAGACAAGCAGTCAATAATGATGAAGTTTCCCTCACCTGCAGTAGGGTAACAAGTTTGCTCAAGTCTGAGTTAATTATGTAAAGGAAAATGCAAATCTTATCCCACATGGAGCGTCAGGACATGATGTTAGTAGAAGAATGTTACTTAGATAAAATGCTATAAATCTTCTAACAACAGCACCTGTGTCAACAACCTTCATTTTACTTTGATGACTAATAATGTAACTCTTATAAAGGTAATGCAGCTTTAAAACTACATTTGGCAAAGTGGCACATGTGTTATACAGCCAATTGCAGGTTGGTAACCTGAGTAACCCGGCTACCTACCCAGCTAATTTCAGCTTGCTATACAAGTGTTACCTTACAAAGAGCAGAAGTACAAAACTGTCCTGTAAAATCCGTTAAGGTTTTACCAAATTTCATCCTATTTTCTTGTCTCTTTCAATTTTTTTGATTTCCAAACTTTAGGCTGTCACCACACTGGTATAATTAAAAACAAACCATGTAAACTGAAAAAATGAATAAAATTGATCCCATACTATAAAACTACACTGATACTAAATGTTGTGGTTTTTATTTTATATCTTTGCTTATGTGTCTATGAATGAAAATAATAATAAAAAAAATGATGCAGATATGAATATGCAAATGTATATGTCATGCTATTTTAGCAGCAGCGGCAGGAATATTTGTTGCTTTTCTGCTTTAAACACCGCTCTCATATAATGATGATCATTTTTGTTTGTGTTTTGTGTAAATATCATGACACTATGAGACCGTGGTATTCTTTTTCACACCGTGAGACTCTCATACCGGCCATGCCTGTTTAAAACTTCTCAAAATGGACATAAGTGTTTTTATCCTTTCTTGCGAGCCTAGCCATGATACTGTGACAAGGTTAAAGCTGTTCAGGGCTTTCTTTTTTCCTCTTTTTCCCCTCCCCGCTCCAGCTTACAGCGATGTTGCAGTGAGATTCTGTCGTAGACAAACCTCTGCGGGATTCCATTCAACACTAGTGTACATCTTTAGGTACAAAGCTGCGGGCTGCATTGGCTCCAGGTAACATAAACGCTCCCTTCAAGCCACTGCGTATATCTGCCCATGGAAATTCTCTAAAGGGGTTTAAGCGTTTACGAAGAAACACTATCAGGCACTGCCGAAAAATTCAGCTTACCCTGTTGAATAGGGACTTCAAAGAGAATTGCAAATACCTTCGCGCTGCTACATTTTCTCCCCTCTTCTCTCCCCTTTTCTTGCTCTGCCTCTCCGTGTCTCTTCCTGCTTCTTTTCATTTTCTTTTTTCATGGTTCAAAACATGAGCCGCTGTGTGATGTAAAATGTATTATCAGCCATATATTTCCTCTTTAAATGAATAATAACAATAATCTCAGAGTAATTTCTTTCTCACATAGCTCGGTCTAAATAGGGCAAAGCAAGCAAGCTAATAAAGAGCTGTGGATAAACAAGGCCACGCAGTAATGAACGTGTGGATTAGGGCCTCTAGTCTATGTTTTGGGATGAGGGGAAAAACAGCTACTACTATCCAGGTAAGAGCACTTACTGGCTGTCTGGGAAGGATAGACTGCTGTGCAGCGGCACAATTTACTTCCTGCACTCGCATTGTGGACACACAAACAGACACTGATGGTTACAAATAAATCAACACCCGCACACTGATTCACACACACCTTCAGTGCACAAGAACCGCAAAGAAGAGGAATACAATAAATGTATAAGTCTATTTACTCAGCACGGAGCTTTAAACACAAAACAATACGGTGCATACACACAGTGTGATTTAATGTTTGAGATAATAAATGGCTTCATAATGAGCAATAAAAACAGTCCTTAAACTGTTTATTGCTTAGTTCACACTTATAATTAATCTTGGTTACATGTGTGCTTTTAAAGTGGGTATAAAACTCTGTGCAAGTAAAAGAGAAAATGAGTGCTGGGAAACATTTGCAGTGTCATGCAGATGTGAAAAAAAAACAAAAAAACAAAAAAAAGGCAGTTTTCCTCCTCACCTGGACTGGCAAGCTCTGTAGAAAATTCTTTACACACACACACACACACACACACACACACACAAAATGTTTAGCAAAATTATTTAGCACAACGGGAAACCATAACATTGATAATGTTTTACAAAGCCATCAAATAAGGAGAGAGGGGATTAATTGCCCCGATCCGACCTTAAAATAATTATTTTGAGCGGTGCAACTCTAAACTCCAACGAAATTGATACACTTTGATAATTAGATTCTTGGCACTGACCCGCTGAAGTCAATAAAGGTTATTAAGGCCAATTGCTGTCTAAACGCATTATGGGCCGAGTAAACTGTCCGTCGGAGGCCCCTGCTACTCCAGCGCCAATATGATAATCCATTCTCCGTCCTGGGGGTTTCTTCCCCAGCGCCTGTGTCTCCACTCTGCCATACAAAACCAGATTGGATTCGCTTAACCTTTCCAGGACTTTGATCAAATGAGCTCACACAGCAATAACATTTACATTGACCCCCCCCCCAACACACACAAACGTTCTCTCACTTCTGTCTACCTCCTCCTCTGACTCTACAGACTCTCCATCCCTTTCTGCCCCTCCTCTGCACGTTTGCTCAATAACCTAATCAGCTCGTGATGGCGGCCGGACCAGGCTACGTATGATTGCAGACGCTACTCACCTCAGCAACCTGGATTGTTTCCGAGGACTGTTATTACAGTGAGGAGTTTGGCAGTGGGGGTCAGCATGAGTTATCCCAGCACAAACACACTAATGCACATGCATGCAAAAGCTAGGCTCTTTATAAATCTGAGGGAGTTTGTGAATATATAGCTTATGCATGTGTTTGTGACCAAGCCATCAGAAAATAGGGACTGACAGGTCGGGTGAACGGAGCGGAGGGAGACGTGGCCCCGATACCACTTCCTGTTTTGTATGCCTTGAAGTATACAAATGTATTCAACAGTGTGGATCCCGTTTATAATGAAAGTGGATTAATTTTCTTGATATGTGTTGAAAAGATTTCCATCTACAAGACTCGTTCTCCTGTCAAATGAAAGGGGTATGGAGGATAGGCAGAGATATGGTGAAATGGAGGAAGGGAAAGAGAGAGAACAAGAGAAATAAAGAATGAGAGAAGAGATGAAGAAGAAGAAGAAGAAGGAGAAGAAGAAGAAGGAGACGGAGTGCATTGAAATCTCTTTGCAAGTGCTGGCTTTTGAAGTTGTGAGATGAGCAGTCACAGAAGTCAGGAAAGTGACAAATTAGGGAAAAAGCTGTACTGTGCAAGCAGAGCTACTAAATCAATTAAAGTCATGCCGAGTGCATACATTAACATCAATAGCTTGTGCAAACACACACAAACACGAACACACACAAAAAGGACAACAGAAAAAAAACAAAAACGAGAAATGTGCTCATGCGCTTGCCGTTGTTTCTCTGCCCACAGTGTAGAGAAAAGATTAAAAAAAATACCACACCGGTATTTAAAATATTCTGCATAAAGCCAAGATCTTCTGCCTATTGTGACTCACAAAGAAGCCATTCATTGTTGCTAGTTTAAGAAAATGTCACTATTGTCCAATTGCAATGATAGCAAAGTCCTGGGGGACTGCGAGGCTTGGAGCCAGACGGGTCTAAACGAATTCCCGGGCTCTGGAACACAGGGGAACGTAAAACCCTTTTCAGCTACTGCCCTTCTTTCACCTGCCCGAAACAACCTTTACCTTTACACATTATCGCTTTGCTGCGCTCTCACATGAAGTACGCTTGAAAATTATTCAGAAGTCCTAAAAAAAAGTGGTGAGCAAGCCGATGGAGTCGTTTTGTTTTGCTTCTTTATACATTTATTTATGTATTTTATCAGAATGTCATTCAAATAGAAGGATGAGCATTTGCATGACAACAGGCTGAGGAGCAGAGAGGGAGCCCCAGGGAGAGACAGTATCCACATACAGGAGCCAGTCTCTCCATATTGCAATATTCTTCATACACACTAACAAACGCATACGCAGCCCAGCGCATCTCGCAACGCTGCTGCTAAATATGACAATAAAGCGAGGAAGCCTGGCGGTTTGTATTACTATTTTAGCAAGATGAAACAATAGGGCCTTTTATTGCTACAGCAGAGTGTATAAAACAATACAGTGTAATTTTATAAAGCCTATTTAAATACACACGTATTTGTTATTTTAAAATACCCAAGCCGGTATCAGATTTGACAAAAAAAAATAAATAGTGCCGCATTAAAATCTACTCTGCAGGCAACCAAAATATGTAAATAAATAAATGGTAAACAGCATCTGCTCACACTAGGTCACTCATATTTCACCAAATTAGACGGCGCTGTCAATTGCCGGCTTCAAAATGTAAAATATATGCCAATATAGGGAACTGCAGGAGAGACCGCCATTATATAAATAACTCAAAGTAATTTAGGGAAATGTGTTTTAATCCAACAGCAGAAAAGCCTCAGCCATCATAAACTCCAAAAGAGAAATCTATAAGCCATATTTATGAAGTGCAGTTTGATCAGCATATCTGAGGTCAATATATGCATGTAAATACTGCTAGCAAAAGCAATAATATTATCTTTCATCACAATAGAGAACTGTTACCTTTGTGCACATGTCAGTGTTTTTTTTTTTTTCTTTTGATGTGTTTATTTAGTATCCATTTCCTTCTCTAGAAAAGATGCTTCCTTTTGAGTTTTTGTCATTGCAACAAAATAAAATCTTTAGGCATAAACTTATATTTGAAAAACAAAAAGTATTTTTTTTCCTAATAAACATACGACAGTGTAACTTCAGGTATGAAAAAGGGAAAATACTAGAGAAATTTCATTATCAAGTGTATTATTTTTTAAATTAAAAGAATTTTAAATTTTATTTGCAGTATCATAAAGTATGCACTGAATAACAGAAAATCTGATACAGATACATAGAGAAACATAACAAACCCAAGAGAAATACCCGTACATGAACTTTACACTTTAGCGATGCCCTTTTGGGAATACAGGTCCGAATCACACACTTCATCTGGACCCAGAGCTGCAGCCTTTAAGCCCCTACACCTTCCCTCTGTCAGGCTCTTTGGCTGCCTGAGAGAGACGGGCCGCAGCTAGAGCCGAGCAGCAGCAACGGCAGAGGCACCGTTCTCCCCTTCAGCCCGTCTTTATCCCCGCCTGAGCATTAGATGTGATTACTGCTCAGCGCTCGACACTGACAGAGACCGAGAGCACCCAGAGACAGTAGGAGCGGGTGAGAGACTGACTGCAGGGAGGGAAAGAGGAGCACAACTCTTCGCTGACGGAGCAGCTGCTACAGTGATGCAAGAGTGCCCCCTGCTGCTTCCAGTGTTTCGATATGGAATACATAAACAGACATATATATATATATATATATATATATATATATATATATATATGTATGTATATATATATATATATACATATGCTTCCATTGTTTCGATATGGAATACATAAACAGACATATATATATATATATATATATATATACATATATATATATATATATATATATATATGTATATATGTATATATGTCTCTTTATGTATTCCATATCGAAACACTGGAAGCATATGTATATATATATATATATATATATATATATATATAGAGTATATATATGTATGTTTGAAGTTATGTGATTGTAAATAAACTCCTGTAAAATCAAAACATAAGGGAGCCATTGTATATTTATGTGCTATACACAACCAAGGCTCTGTCTGTGTATGCTAAACTTGCAGCATAATGACTATATGCTGACTTAACAGTAAGTCTGACATTACTGCTGTTTTAAATAGTTTTTATAATAATAGCTGTGTGCTTTTTTTTTTCATTTGCAAAACTAAAATCGTCAGAACACCAGTGGAAACGTCCCAAAAGCTGGTCAGCAATTATAAGATGGGTTTGATTGCTATAAAGCCTATAAGGATTTTCAAATGCCATTTTTAAGTAAAATGAAAATATTACATGATAAAAAATACTTCTGGATTCTATTATCTTTCAAAAATGCCTCTTTTTTATCATAAACAAACTTCTTGGTTAAATGAGAAGAATTTTAAATTTCAATCTGCCAGGGGAATGAATAATTTTGGGTTGAACTGAATGTAGTCTAATAAAACAAAATACTGGTTATTGCTATTGAGTACAAGTTTTTATCCACAATATGGCATATTTTACCAATTTTAAAATGGCCTATTATGAATTCCTTAATTAAATCCATGCACTCTGTACAGCGAATGGACCCTTATGATTAGAACTACATCTAAAAAATACAATCCTGCTGGATCTGATCTCATCTAAACTTAATCAATACATTTTTTTCTAAACACATTTAATTATATTGTGTTTAATAGTTTTAGTTGTACTCATTTTGAAATTCAATAAACTGGAAGGTGTTTAAGATTAGTGTTCAAAGCTTTTCAGTTATATCATTTTCCTAGGCTGTGACATGATGAGCTGTGTGTCTTGAAGCTGTCCTACCATGGTCTCCATGAGTTTCCAGTCCTTCTCCAGCTGCTCCATCGGTCCAGTCCACCAGCTGCAGAAGCGGGCGTAACGCTGACCCTGAAACCAATATTGTCTCAGCCATTCGAACTCCACCTACACAAAAAAAAAACAAAGGAGCTATGAGTTAAAGAGAGTTTTCCATATTTTTAGACCAAAGGCACACAAACTTTTAAATATTTACAAAAAATATGATCTTCAACACAAACACACTCACACATACTAAATATTGTTATAATTATAAATTTACTCATGGCAAAAAATAAGTGCACCTTCTTTCAGTGTAGTATGTAAGGACATAAAAATGTCATCTGCGAATTACAGTGTTAAGATAAACTGGAACAAGTCACATAGTCCTTTAAATCATTGTTAAGCAAAACCTAAGCCAAAACATAAAAGCAGTGAGAAAAACATTTAGAAGGCAAAGGTATTCACAACGCTTTAACTTTGTTGCCCTGTGTCACATTACAAGCACAAACTTTATTGGGCTTTTATATGATAGCCCGACACACAGCAGAACTGGATACAATTAAGGATACAAATATTCCAAATGTTTGTTAATAAAATTGTGAAAAGTGTGGCTTGCATTTCTGTTCAGCCTCCTTTATTCTGATACCTTAAAATAGAACTGCTTTTAAATACTTTTGGAAGTCACCTAATGGGCAAATGCAATGATCCACAGCCCACACGGGAGAAACTGTTGACAGATTCAACCATTATGGGAAAAAAAACTATTTGGAAAAAAATGTTTACACCCAGCTGAAGGCCTTCCTGGATGGATCTCAAATTTTGGAAGTGTTACAGTCAGGATTCAAAACGTACCACAGCACTAATTCTGCTCTTTTAAGGGGTTTTAATGACATATTTTTAACGTTGGATTCTAGGAACTGTGTTTCACTTCTGCTTTTAGATTTAACAGCTGCTTTCGACACTGTGGACCATGACATTCTTATCTCCAGACTGGAGCAGTGGGTGGGCATCGCTGGTTCAGCTCTGCAATAGTTTAAGGGATTACTCTGTTACGAGTCTCAGTTTGGTGACAGACGGTTTTACCTCTCCATCTGCTGTCCTCCACTGGGGAGTACCTCAGGGCTCTTTTCTTGGTTCTCTCCTGTTCTCAATTTAATTGTTGCCACGTGGTTCTAATTTTAAAAAGCATGGCGTGCCATTTCATTTAGATACTGATGACTGTCAAGTCTACTTACCTTTAAAACATATTACTTCCACTCACCCTCTCTTGGACTGGTTCAATGACATTAGGGGATAGATGGCACTGAATCTTCTTAATTTTAATGAAAAAAAGACTGAGGTTATGATTTTTAAATCCAATGGTCCTAGCGGTATCCCCACCTTTGACTTTTCCTATTTGGCGCCATATGAAAAAATCCAACGTCAGGAATTTAGGGGTAGAAATGGAACACAGTCTAAATTTTGACTGGCATGTCTTTGCTCTGGTTAAGTCCTCTTTCTTTCAGTTAAGGCGCATGTCACAAATCAAGCCCCTTCTTTCTAGACACCACCTTGAGACAGTGATCTATGCTTTTATTATTTTGTTTATTGTACAGCCCTTTGCCCAGCTGTTATGTTGTTTTTAAGTGCTTTAGAAATAAAATGGTAAAGTGGTATTGTACAGGTCCTTCTCAAAATATTAGCATATTGTGATAAAGTTCATTATTTTCCATAATGTCATGATGAAACTTTAACATTCATATATTTTAGATTCATTGCACACTATCTGAAATATTTCAGGTCTTTTATTGTCTTAATACGGATGATTTTGGCATACAGCTCATGAAAACCCAAAATTCCTATCTCACAAAATTAGCATATTTCATCCGACCAATAAAAGAAAAGTGTTTTTAATACAAAAAACATCAACCTTCAAATAATCATGTACAGTTATGCACTCAATACTTGGTCGGGAATCCTTTGGCAGAAATGACTGTTTCAATGCGGCGTGGCATGGAGGCAATCAGCCTGTGGCACTGCTGAGGTCTTATGGAGGCCCAGGATGCTTCGATAGCGGCCTTTAGCTCATCAAGAGTGTTGGGTCTTGAGTCTCTCAACGTTCTCTTCACAATATCCCACAGATTCTCTATGGGGTTCAGGTCAGGAGAGTTGGCAGGCGAATTGAGCACAGTGATACCATGGTCAGTAAACCATTTACCAGTGGTTTTGGCACTGTGAGCAGGTGCCAGGTCGTGCTGAAAAATGAAATCTTCATCTCCATAAAGCTTTTCAGCAGATGGAAGCATGAACTGCTCCAAAATCTCCTGATAGCTAGCTGCATTGACCCTGCCGTTGATAAAACACAGTGGACCAACACCAGCAGCTGACACGGCACCCTAGACCATCACTGACTGTGGGTACTTGACACTGGACTTCTGGCATTTTGGCATTTCCTTCTCCCCAGTCTTCCTCCAGACTCTGGCACCTTGATTTCCGAATGACATGCAGAATTTGCTTTCATCCGAAAAAAGTACTTTGGACCACTGAGCAACAGTCCATTGCTGCTTCTCTGTAGCCCAGGTCAGGCGCTTCTGCCGCTGTTTCTGGTTCAAAAGTGGCTTGACCTGGGGAATGCGGCACCTGTAGCCCATTTCCTGCACACGCCTGTGCACGGTGGCTCTGGATGTTTCTACTCCAGACTCAGTCCACTGCTTCCGCAGGTCCCCCAAGGTCTGGAATCGGCCCTTCTCCACAATCTTCCTCAGTGTCCGGTCACCTCTTCTCGTTGTGCAGCGTTTTCTGCCACACTTTTTCCTTCCCACAGACTTCCCACTGAGGTGCCTTGGTACAGCACTCTGGGAACAGCCTATTCGTTCAGAAATTTCTTTCTGTGTCTTACCATCTTGCCTGAGGTGTCAATAGTGGTCTTCTGGACAGCAGTCAGGTTGGCAGTCTTACCCATGATTGGGGTTTTGAGTGATGAACCAGGCTGGGAGTTTTAAAGGCCTCAGGAATCTTTTGCAGGTGTTTAGAGTTAACTCGTTGATTCAGATGATTAGGTTCATAGCTTGTTTAGAGACCCTTTTAATGATATGCTAATTTTGTGAGATAGGAATTTTGGGTTTTCATGAGCTGTATGCCAAAATCATCCGTATTAAGACAATAAAAGACCTGAAATATTTCAGTTAGTGTGCAATGAATCTAAAATATATGAATGTTAAATTTTCATCATGACATTATGGAAAATAATGAACTTTATCACAATATGCAAATATTTTGAGAAGGACCTGTATGAGTCGAACGCTACACAAACCATCCTTTGTGAAAGAGTAGCAAGACAAAAGCTTTTGTTTAGAGGCATTAGAAGTCCCATTTGTTATTACAGAAGCCATGTAGGGAAGAAAGTGCTCTGGTCAGATAAGACCAAAATGGCACTATGCTTACATGACACATGGTGGTGGCAGCATCATACTGGATATGCAGACAGAGATAATGGGAAGGTGAAGGGCTTTGAATAAGGAAAACATGTTAGATGCAGCAAAAGCCTTGAAGCTGGCTTTCGCCTTACAGCACGACATCAACCCTAAACATAGATTTCAGTCTCTAGATGTGCACAAATGATAGAGATGTACCCCAAAAGATTTCTAGTTGTAATTATAGTGAAACATGGTTCTACAAGATATTGGTTGGCTTCAGGGGGTGAAACAGAATGTAAATACCTCCCACAGTTTACAGATTTCTTTGTAAAAATATTTGAAAACCATATATTGTATAATTATGCACCACTTTGTGTTTATTTATTACATTACATCTAAATTAAATATATTGAAGATTGTGATTGGAATGTGAAAAAACCTAGAAAAGGTCAAAGGTTATAAATATTTTTTGGAAGTCACTATAGTGTAGTCTTGCAGTATTTATGGGAAATAGCAGCAGTTAATTTGTATCATACACTGCAGTCAATCGGGTTCATTGAGAGAGGCACAAACTTTGTAGAGGTCTGAACATCTCCATAAAAGCGGTTTTGGTAGTTTGCTGATCTGGTGTGTTAAGGTGTGTATTAACACAACATCAGGGATAAAAGATATCTTCATTGATGTCAGAGAAGGCCAATCAATGTTCGGCAACATCGATTAGGGAATATTTCTAAGGATATTTCCAAACTATCTAGAGTCCATCCTTCAACAATGAGAATAACGATTTTTTTTAAAGAGACATAAGGCAGTCAAGTCAAGATAGCTAATAACCTCTTGAATGAATGGTCCAGCAAAATCACAGCAAGGTCAACAGTAAAACAAAGACCATTATCAGGAGTTCATCTACCAAAGCATTCTACAGTAAAATATGTGGACGTCTATCCAACAGTTGAAGCTTGGACAAAAATGGGTCATAGAACAGGACAATGGCCTCAAGAAAAGCAACAATTCTACCTTGGAATGGCCAAAATAAAAAAGATTCTGGGCTGCAGTAAGCCAGTAAAGGTGTGGACTATAGTTGATAAATTATTCAACCACAGATAACAAACCTTTATCACCTGCATGAGGACATTCACAATTTTAAAAGACAGACTTGCAAACAACAAAAACACATCATGTGTTCACAAAATGAAATGTAAATGTTTGGTTATGTAAACACCTTCCAGTGAGCACACCTGGAAACCCCACCCATCTTCTCCTCTGCAGCACCGTCTCAAGCTGACAGTGTCTGCCACTGAGCCAACCCCCTTCCCCTCTCCTCCGCTTGGAGTGTTTTAACTTCCTTCTCTTTTGAAGTGCTGAATTAATCCATGGAAAGGATGCTTCACGTAGCCAAGTGTAGCCTCACTACGTCTAAGTGTGTTATTCGGGGTGCATGCTTGTCAGTTTGGGCCTGTACTGACTGAGCTTCTGTGTGCTTGTGTCTCTGCTTGTACCTGTCTGCTTAAGTGTGTGGGTGGCTTTGTTAAGTTTTCTGACGAACAAGGCCATGTGAGTGTGCGTGTCAAAGATTGCTCGAAATGCCGCTAACATCAACTCAAGGCGCTGAGTTGCCCTCCCCCCAAAACGTCCCACAAAGTGACATCCACCCAAAACAATGCAAACCCCATTACAGCCTGATGTAGACAACTGCACAGCACAAAGTCTACTGGCATAAAATAGGGTCGCATATCACATGGAACTCAAAGTGCTATTGTTTGCCTTCTGAAAACTATTTTTGTTTATTGTTCTTGTAACAGAGCATTAGCAAACGGATGAAGATGAGCCTTTTCAGTGGTTAACTTCCAAATAATCCCGACGTGTTTACGTTAATACAGCTGAAAATGTACTATGGAATTAAAAAATGTATTTGTATCATTCTTAAGCATTTTTGTTTTGTCATTTTATCTGATGCTTCTTGTATAAATAACTATGTGTTTGTCACAATTCTCTCTTCTAAACAATTGCAGTACATCTGTACTGCATGCAACTAAATTACCTGGTTTACAACTTTTCGAGAACACAGGTCCCAAAATACGGTGCCTTTCAAAGGTTTTCATACGCCCTGAACTTTTTTACATTTTGTCAAGTTACAAATGCAAACTTTAATGTACTTTATTACAGATTTTATGTGATAGAGCCACACGAACTAACACACAGTATTGTTCATTCAGCCCTCCTTTGCTCTTATATTCTTAAATAACATTTTGTGCAACAGAGTGCAACTTCAAACGTTATCTAATTAAAAAATAAAGAGTCTACCAGTCAATGATTTAGCTGTTCTGTGAAGACTCTACGGTTTGAAAATGCAAGGAATAAGAAACAACTGCAAATCCTGCGAGACATGACCGGCAAGCTAAACAAAGTGGTCAGGCAAGGAGAGGATCGGAGAAAAAACCAAGAGGCCCATGGTATCTCTGGAGGAGCTGTAGTTTAAATGTAGCATTATTAGTTCATAACAGCAGTGCAATTCACAAAGAAGCAACCTGTCCCCAAATGTTTCACTCAATGTTAAATAGAATCACTGTTCACAGCCACACACTTTTTTTTGCCTTGATTCATACTTTATGTTTTAGAAAATATAAAGAAAGGGTAGAGTCATGACATAAATTTATTTTTCTATGCTCCATTTTTCAGGTCCTGAACAAATTCCATATATTTCCACAAAATTCCAAGACTACTTTGAAACCCTATAAACTGTCCGGGCAGAAATACATTCAATTTTATAAATGGAAGTTATCTTTTTTCAATTTATATATTTCATAAACTAGTTTTATTTAAAAAAAATGCAAGTAGTTTTTTCAGGCTGATGACGCAACATAACTGAAAAGTTAAGGACATCTTTTTCAAAACTATTCCTTCAAATGTTGACTTTTGAATGTGGTCATTGTTGTGTCAGATGAGTGTCACCTTCTCCTCCATCACCCCCAAAACAACAAAGGACTAGAACTATTTACACAAACAACCCGAGTGAGGGCTGTCTGAGGTAGAAGCTGTGCAAAGAGTCATCCTGCCATTTACTCCCAAAAGGCTCTGATCACAGCGGGGATGACATGCAAGGACTGGTGCATGTCAGGGAGAATACACAGCCAGTGGCACTGCTCAGCAGCCTCCCAGTCGCTCCATACAACACACCCTTCAAAGAAATGTCATCCTTTATGGTCCCTTCAACACTCTCCAAATCCACTCCCCTTCGATCACTACAGCTCAAACACACAACAAAGCCGCAAGCCAATATCGGACGTCCTTTTCTCCCAGGCTGTCCCTCCTTCCATCTCTCTGATTGTCTGCCTGTGCTTTGGTGAGAAGAATCCAACCTGTGTCTCCACTTTGAGCTGACACGACTGCCTGTCCCCCACAGCGAAGGCCAGAGGCATCCACAAAGCAGACCATCTAAAGCAACCGAGGAGCGCTGGCTATTTGGTATTTGGAGCCTGGCCACCCAGCTGAGAGCTGCCAAGCAGGAAACTCAGACTAAATGCCACCTTTCCGTGCAGGCAGATCGAACGTCTGAGTGAAAAAGAGAGAGGCTGTTAGCCTGAGTTTTTTTCTGAGATGGTAAGGGAGGGTGACTCCCCTGCGGCAATCGCTGTCATCTCTCCAGGTGATGGACACACTAACAACACATTAGCTCCAAATTAGTCCAGCGACCACCTACTATGGCAACTCTGCTTGTAAAGCTCAGAAAACCTCTTTTTTCCCCATTTAATGAGGCACAATTATATTTTTCTTTCTTCACACCTTCACAGTATTCCCAGAGCGGGTCCAATCAATTTCCGGGGCCGGGGCCCTGAGGTGAGGGCTGATGAGAGTGTGATCGATCCCTCTCTGCCGTTCTCTGTTTACCGATCCCAGCCTCCTAACACATAGGCCAGAAATACTGCTTTCCCCAAACTCTCTGTGAGTCTCCCAACACTTATCACACATTCGCCAGAGTGGGCATATACCTGCAGGGGTATGACGGCACGAAATACTGTAGACATTTTTAAATTGTATTTGTAGCCACAAAAAAGGTTCTTCTTTTATTTCCCAACATTATTCTGAAATAATTTTATACAATCTTCAAAGAACACCGGTAATACTACTGCTCAGTGCTTGAATTTAAACAAAGTGAAGATGAACACATACAGGTATATCTCAATAAGTTTTAATATAACTGTAAAGTTAATTTGCACTATTAATTCAATACAAAATGTGAAGCTCACATGGTGATTTTTCAAATCATTTAATTTTGTTAATATTGATAATTATGGTTTACAGCTAATAAAAACCTTAAGTTTCAGGGAAAATTTGAATATTACGTAACTCATTGTGGAGGGTGGAGGTGGGAAACGTCTTTACTAAAGAGCCTGACTGTCCACACACTTCTGTATCCAAACATATTAATGTAAAGTTGAGTGGAAGGAACCACTGCAGCTGAAAAAGGACCACCACAGTAAGACGTGTCCGGGACAAGGGTTACAACTTTCACAGTTGTGTTAAGTCAGTCCTGGACCAGAAACAACGTTGAAAGTGTCCTGCCCAGGCTAAAGAGAAAAAGACAGCAATGTTGATGATGTAAAATTTACATTAAATCTGGAAAGCACCAGGGGAGTTTGGGGTTACAAAGTGGAGAAGTACAGAAACCCAGTTGCTCGAGGTTCAGTTTGAAATGGCCACAGCCAGTGATGATTCGGGGAGTCATGTCATCTTCTGGTGTTGCTTCTTTGTCAAAGTCTAATGCCTGTCTACCAGGACATTGACCATGGTGCCACTGTGCTTTACTGGCCATCAAACCCACCTGACCATAACCCCATAGAGAAGGTTGCCATTCAAGCAACCAGGGCTTCCTCAACACCATAACAGTCCCATAAGCTTTTTGCCTCCATGCCTCATTGCACTTTATGCAAAAGCAGCTCCAGACCAAGTACTGAAAACGTGTATTGTACAATACATGCTTTACAGTAGAATGAGATTATTGCATCACAAATATTCTTTAATGATCCTCTGTAGAATTCAAATTTTCTCAGAAACTGGATTTTGAAATAAACTAGGCTTTTAATTAAATTCAAATTTACCACATTGCATCTACAGGTCCTTCTCAAAAAATTAGCATATTGTGATAAAGTTCATTATTTCCCATAATGTCATGATGAAAATTTAACATTCATATATTTTAGATTCATTGCACACTAACTGAAATATTTCAGGTCTTTTAATGTCTTAATACGGATGATTTTGGCATACAGCTCATGAAAACCCAAAATTCCTATCTCACAAAATTAGCATATTATTAAAAGGGTCTCTAAACAAGCTATGAACCTAATCATCTGAATCAACGAGTTAACTCTAAACACCTGCAAAAGATTCCTGAGGCCTTTAAAACTCCCAGCCTGGTTCATCACTCAAAACCCCAATCATGGGTAAGACTGCCGACCTGACTGCTGTCCAGAAGGCCACTATTGACACCCTCAAGCAATAGGGTAAGACACAGAAAGAAATTTCTGAACGAATAGGCTGTTCCCAGAGTGCTGTATCAAGGCACCTCAGTGGGAAGTCTGTGGGAAGGAAAAAGTGTGGCAGAAAACGCTGCACAACGAGAAGAGGTGACCGGACCCTGAGGAAGATTGTGGAGAAGGGCCGATTCCAGACCTTGGGGGAGCTGCGGAAGCAGTGGACTGAGTCTGGAGTAGAAACATCCGGAGCCACCGTGCACAGGCGTGTGCAGGAAATGGGCTACAGGTGCTGCATTCCCCAGGTCAAGCCACTTTTGAACCAGAAACAGTGGCAGAAGCGCCTGACCTGGGCTACAGAGAAGCAGCACTGGACTGTTGCTCAGTGGTCCAAAGTACTTTTTTCGGATGAAAGCAAATTCTGCATGTCATTCGGAAATCAAGGTGCCAGAGTCTGGAGGAAGACTGGGGAGAAGGAAATGCCAAAATGCCAGAAGTCCAGTGTCAAGTACCCACAGTCAGTGATGGTCTGGGGTGCCGTGTCAGCTGCTGGTGTTGGTCCACTGTGTTTTATCAACGGCAGGGTCAATGCAGCTAGCTATCAGGAGATTTTGGAGCACTTCATGCTTCCATCTGCTGAAAAGCTTTATGGAGATGAAGATTTCATTTTCCAGCACGACCTGGCACCTGCTCACAGTGCCAAAACCACTGGTAAATGGTTTACTGACCATGATATCACTGTGCTCAATTCGCCTGCCAACTCTCCTGACCTGAACCCCATAGAGAATCTGTGGGATATTGTGAAGAGAACGTTAAGAGACTAAAGACCCAACACTCTGGATGAGCTAAAGGCCGCTATCGAAGCATCCTGGGCCTCCATAAGACCTCAGCAGTGCCACAGGCTGATTGCCTCCATGCCACGCCGCATTGAAGCAGTCATTTCTGCAAAAGGATTCCCGACCAAGTATTGAGTGCATAACGTTGACGTTTTTTGTATTAAAAACACTTTTCTTTTATTGGTCGGATGAAATATGCTAATTTTGTGAGATAGGAATTTTGGGTTTTCATGAGCTGTACGCCAAAATCATCCGTATTAAGACAATAAAAGACCTGAAATATTTCAGTTAGTGTGCAATGAATCTATAATATATGAATGTTAAATTTTCATCATGACATTATGGAAAATAATGAACTTTATCACAATATGCTAATTTTTTTAGAAGGACCTGTATAAAGTTAAGTAAACAAAATCTCAAACTGAGTACGAATAAAAATATAATTTATAATTTCTAAGAATACAATGGTACTAGAATCTTTAAGTTGAGAGCCTAAAAAAAGCACACTGGAAGGTTAAACACACTTTATTCTTTTTACTTTCTGTCAGGTGTAAAAAAAGCTTATTCCCTTCCTTCAATATTTACGCTTTTGAGACTAGCATCATATGAGGGGCGGGAGGTGTCCCTCAGGGGACTCTGTCATACGCACACCTGGGAAGAGACACAGTGGCTTTAAATGAGACAAGACATTTGTGTCTGGGATTAGCATTTCAAAGTGAAACATGCACACTGGGGCCATGTGGTGGTTTTATGTTAGACTTATTTGACTGACTAGGACAGCAGGTAAGATTAAAAGGAGAAAGAAAGAGAAGGACTAAACAGGTGGGAACTTTTCTTCATTTGAGTTCCTGCCTCCCTTCAATATCTGCTTCAATTAGGCATCTTGCTCCATCCCAAAAAGAAGACAGACGGATGGCAGATGCTCTACTGCCTCACAATCAGGCCCCACCTATATCCTCTGACAACAGCCAGCCCCCTGTCCCTCCTTCAACTGCGCAGCATCAATAGATTGTCAGCTGGTGCGCGGTTTAGCACATTTTGAGCAAAGGCCCAAAAGACGCTGCTCAGGTCAGGTTGCCTGCGTGTCTCAGGCTTGTTCACTCTTGGTCGTCCATGTCAAACACGACCTACGCAATGTGCACCCACCAAGCACCAAAGTGGGCCGCCATCATAAATAACTCCACCAACAATACATCATTTAGCTGGGTGTTCTGCTCTCGTGGGCAACTCCGAACAAATGGCCACATCGATCATTGCGAGAGCCGGGAAGGCTAGGCCCAAGCCCCTGAGAACACCCCCTTCTTACTTAAGCACTTACACACATTCACACACACATGTACATACACACACCAATGCTTGTATAAAAACCTCCTTGTTTTCCTAAATAAACCCTGCTTACCCTCCTGGTGAAAACCAATGCCTGGTAATCCTGTGGCGCTAAGTGGCAAACTAGCAGGTGTTGCTAGCTCGACCAGCGCAGCAGTTCTCCGGACGCAGACAGCCCTGTTGTTTGGCAATGCTGAATACTTAATATTGTCTTCAACCTTTAAACAACCTTATGTCAGACTCATCTGTCATGGCATCCTGCTGAGGGTCCTGGATGCTGGCGTCTGCTCAGATGTGCAATTTGGGCGCAGGGGTGTAAAAAGGGTGAGAGGTGAGATGGTGTATTAACTGCTGGCCTGCAGCAAGATATGGCAGGAGGCTGAGGCCTTCTCTTTTTTGGCCTCACTTTATCCCTTTTGAACCCCAGGCCAGCATCACTCATTGTTTTATATGAAAAGAGGTTAGAGACCGAAGAGGGGCATGGCTCCATCTTTAGGAAACATATGGAGAGCCTATTGGCTTGTGATCCATCACAAGCCAGGACTAATGAGACCAACCTGAATTTCATACTGTAGACATTTCCCTGAGTATACCAACAAAGTACAGTAAGCAGAGTGGGCAGCTGGCAAGCTCCTGTTCTGCCATTCAGAGCTTTAACCTGCCATCAAACAAATCCCAGAATGAGCTAAAACTCTCATCATGCAGAAAAAAACAAAAATCTGAAAATGACAAACGTTATTAAAGATATCATAACCCTTTCAAATGTTTTCTAATTTTGTCACTTCACATCACAAATGATGTACTTTACCACAAGTGTATAAAAAAGACCTACACAAAACAGCATAAAACTGTGAAGCAGATGGGTTAGGTTAAACAATAATATCCCAAGCCCTGAACAGGAAGAAAGAGGTCGTGGCAGCATTATAATGGGGGGGGTGCATTTCTTCAGGGAAACTGGTCAAATATGACGGTGAAGATGGAAAGAGCTAAATACAGGACAACCCAGGAAGTCAACCTGAAAATAACATTTGCAGATGTTCTGGATTTATTCTGACTGAGCTTGAGCTATTTTACAAAGAAGAATGGACAAAAATGCCTGTTCTGTAGCTGTAATGGAAGCGAAAGGTGGATATACAAAGTATTATCTGAGTGGCTGAACACAAACTTCTCTTTCTATTTCACAATGCTAGCCCATCATATAAAACTATAATAAAATACATTGAAGTGTGTTGTTCAATGTAACACAATCCAAAGTTTAAAGTTTGTGAATTGCAAGACACTGTACATGTTCCAAAAAATCAGATGTTGTTTTTGAAGAAACTGGTTGCCATAGAATAAAAGAAAAATCACTTATGCTGACTAAAAACACTTCAAGTGGGTAATCTGAACCGATGCATCTTGTAAGATTCTTGTCAAACAGAATATTAGGTCAACAAAAAAGGTTGTAGTGTATTTAAGTGTGCAGAATGTACAAACATCGCAGGTGTTTATGTCCATATGACACAAAAAGCATACATATATGTTTGCTCTAGTACATTTGCTTCCTTAATTAAATGCTTATCCATGTTATTTGCAGAAAAAGACTTCAGTGTATTTAACACCAATTTCTGCTGTCCGGATTAAATCATCATCTTATTTGCAGATGGTTGTTAGTTGTTTTGAACCTGCCTGGAGCACCAGATGGGTGGGGATTAATGCATTGGGGCCACTCAAATAGATTTAGAGAGGTTCACAATCAAAACTTGATAAATTTAAACTTTTGAAGACCATGCTATTCTGCAGATTCTTCTGTTGCAAATTCTGCTAATTGGCATATTTGCATTTTGAACTTTTCGCATCTAATATAACTCAAAAAGCTTTCTAATTGTTTACACTTAGCACAAATTATGTAGAAAAGGCTACTAACCATCGTGTGCACACAGGCAGGAATTTAAAAACAAGTAAATGTGCACTTGAAGGTTAACACACAACCACCGTGCCCCCACCTCATTGTGAATCTCCTCACAGTGCTGTAATGCTGTCGGCTGCAGGGTCACCAGGCTGTGGGAGCCCGTCTCGGGGTCAGTGTGCAGGTTGGACAGGGCCTCTTGGCACCGTGACTGGATGTAGGTCAGGGTCCCCTTAGAACACTGGTAGGAACGAGACCAGTGCCAACAGCACCATGACATGAAGGAATTACACAAGGCTATTAAACAAATGTGGCTTTGAAACAGCTGATAATGTATATGATTTTAAATAAAAATTATAAAAATGCTATTCTTTACAATTTAAAATTTTTAGAAAAATATTTAGTTTTTTTGTATGGATAAACAAAAAGTATATTTTATATAAAATATCTACAAATGTATAAAAAAAATCTAAATTATAAAAGGAAAATAAGATACTTACATATAAAGTGTGATGTAAAATTCAAATAATGTATAATACAATGTAAAAAAGTATTCAGTATCTTCACCAAAAGAAGATTTAGCTAGATTTCCACAGCAAATTAAAATCATACAGGTTCCTTCTTAGTCTGTCTGACTTCTCACCTCGGCAACTCTGTGAGTTGAGCTGAAGCGTGCGGTGTCTCCAGCAAGGACACAGTGCTGGTGGGTGTTGTTCAGGTCATCTAGCAAATACGACGAAAAGGAGATCCATCAGCACAATGACCAACATTAATGCTGCAAACCACTACACGAGGAAACAAGATGCCAAACCTAGAAGCTAAAAACCAGAAGAGAGCATATTGATGTGGAATTGATTGTTAATGGGAATAAATACAAGAGAAAAACAGATGAAAAGCAAGGAGTGGTTTAGACTAAATCAACATGTACACTCAGACAGACTCCCATTGGTCCAGCATCGACTTAGATGGAGGGAAGAGCACTGTAATATAATTTTAATTACCAAACAGAACCAGATCGAGCTCAATCTGTCAAGATGGAAGCGCCATACCAGCAAACATTTGTCCAATATCACACAAGCTTTACAGTGAGGCCTTAGCGCTGTTTTCTGTGTATCCGGCCATGTGTTTCTTTGTGTGTATAGATGTTTCTCAGCTCTGCCATTATTTGCCTCCTACCAATAATTAATTTAGCCATGACAGAGCTGTCATTCACAGCACATGTGCATATTTACACCCGCCTTGAGCAAGAGAACACCAGCTAATGCCTGTGATTTGAAAGTCAAACAGCCAAATGCTTTAGGAGGAAGATATTATTGTTTGGTGGAAGGAAGGGAAAAAAAAAAAAAAAAAAGAAGAAGACGGTGACAAACAAAACAACTTGCCTGTGTTTTCTTCACCCTGATGAGATTGTGAGGGATTAGGTCTCTGGGCAGAATTACTCTGCGTCTTTAAAACTGTTTATATCCAATAACAAATTATCTCCATCAATCTGCTCTTTTCTTGGCGCCTCTAATGCAGCCAGTGGGATCAGGAGGGAGTCGAGGCAAACTCGATAACTGTAATAAATATTTATCTTTCTTTCAACCCCTATGCCTGCTGCCACTTGTCCTCCTTTTCCAGGAAGCAGGCTTTTAAATATATTGGGTCAACTCTTTTCTCCAGTCCCCCGTGTATTGGGAGCTGGAAATCAGATTATTGAACAGGCCCGGTGTCAAGACTTGCATTGTTCTTTTTTAACCACTGAAATTCCATTTGGGTGGAAATGATGGTGATTCAATTTGCCTCCAGCAGCTTAGACATTAGCAGTTCAAAAGGGCCAGCCGCCAACAAAGAGTGCTGAAATTATATAATTGTGTATGTGGTTATACACCATTGTAGTTTCCTTTTAATACTGCAAAACTACTTATCAAGGGGTGTATGTCACAAAAAACACAAGTACAATATATTTTAACACCTGCTTTAGTTGTGTATGCCTTGAATGTGAGTATTTCGGATGTGGGAGGGATACTGCGCCAACCAAGTATTGCGGGCGTGATGCATTTTTGTGCATTGCAAGTACTACAAATTTATAGCTGAGTGACTATGCTTCCGTGCCGTGCCAAGTGTTTCATTCAGGTACACCGACAAAGCAACAGACGGCCAAGGGTAGCGCAAGCTGCTATCGTTGTGGAGCAGTTGGCCTCTCAGGGGCGTACTCACCAAGTGGAGCATAAATCCCCACTGATCCGCGACAGTCAAGTCCCATTAGAATGGTCTGCACACCAGCCCATCTCTCTATTATCATGACTGACTTGAAAGTGATGGTTTCTTTGTATAATCTTCTGCTGAAGAAGCTCGGTTTCAAGCCCTGTCAAACTAAATATTGGCAGACAGTTGTGCTCCATGATAAAAACAAATAGTCATCAGAATTATCTTATTCGCGCTTACTTGTTGCTGGTGAATTTCAAAGTTAAATTATAGGAGGTTACATACCTAATTTGGTTTTATGTTGAGTAAAGATGTCTATTGTCAAACTATTTTATGGAGATGCCGATGGCTCCATAAAGCAGATTTCTCTTGGCACGAAGTACTTTACTCCCTGTGTGTTTCTGCACTTATAAAAACATCCATTATACAAATGAAAAGTGTCAGAGCCTTGCTTTAGCTTATATTAATTAAACTACTAACATAAATGCTGGTGTGGGTACTTTACAACCTAACCTTTTTTAATGACCGCCACATTTTTAAAACTACCATAGATCTAGAATGAGTTTTAGAAATTGATCAATAAAAACACTTAATATCTAGGAAATTCCCACTGAAAAAAAGGGGAAAGTACAACCAGTCCTTCCAAAAATACTAAATAAAGTCTGAAGAAGACCTTGAGATCATATATATAATGCTTCCCAGCAACTCCAAAACATCAACACGATTAGAAGACTGAAGATGAGGGTTGCTATGTTTTCACGCTCTAACAGGACATCACTTGTTTTGAACTGGGTGCAATTCCAGTCAGGGCTTTACATATAGTCATCAACAGCACCAAAGTCATATTGATTTGAGGCTTTTATTAATTTATTTGATTTGTTCTTTGTTGCTGTGGATTAAAAATACAAGATACAACTTCAGTGATATTTATTAGCAACAGGGTACACAAATTTGTATTTGTTGTTGATTTCCATCACTTCATATAGTGAAATATTTCATTAAAGGTTTCTCAGCATGTTGTGTAAAAAACTACAAGCCTTTTTTAACCTTCAACAAATTTTAGACATGCTGTAATTCTGGCTTACCGCTCTCCTTTTCGGAAATGGTAGATCTCATTTATTTGTATTTTTTCACCTGCAAGAACTTGCATTAAAAAACAGTCCACAGATCTCCGATGTGGCAGAAATCCGGCACCTCCAGAATCCTAATTTTAGCCAGCTTTAGATATTACATATCAGTTTGGTTTTGTGATCATTGTCCTCTTGCAATACCCAATGCTGTCCAACTTTTAACCATCTAGTGCATAGTTTCAGGTGAAGATGAAGAGTGATGTTAAGCATCACCTCTATTGAAAACTTCTGGAATATGCTTTAAAACCAAGTCATTGACAGGAAACCAACACATTTAAATGGACTCCACCTTTTCTGAAAAGTAGAGTGCTCAAATATTCAGTCAGATTGACTGAACATTTAAGCACTCTACACGATAATTTCAAATTTGTGCACCGAAATCTAATCTTTAAAAATCCATAACAAAATGTAAAAGTTGTTTGTCCTATAACCAAGAAAAGGGGGGGGGGACCCTAAATTATCATTACGATCATTCCCAGCATAACTACATGTGTACTAGAAGACCCTGAAGGGATCAAAGAATAACTTTTAAATCCGAAAATAAAATAAATAATAATAAAAGGGTCAAATACATATAAGACTACAGGTTGCATCCTAAAAACAAGAGCATAAAGAGCATCATCAAAAAATTACAGTAGGTTGGTGTCACACACCATAGTCCTTCACGTGTTTGCACATAGTAACATTATAACAAATTTGACAGATTATTGAAAGAAATTAGAAACAGAACAGAAAAAGGCTTTACAAGCAAACATCATGTCTGTTATGATGGAATGTTTTTCTTGTTTTTAAGTAAGGTCCAATGTGTGTGTTTCTAGGGTTTCAGTTACAACACGGCAGCAAGCAAAAAGTATGTCTTGTCAATTTTAGTAATCTAAAATCAGATCTGATTAAAAACAAACAGTAATCTAAAATAAAATATAAGTAATCATCAAGCAGTGAAGTACAGGTTTAACAAAAGATTGGTTTTGTCCAAAGTAGGGAGCCTTTATAAAACAATAAATCGCCCCATCTGTCCAAGCAGGAGTCCTCACTTCTTGTACATTTGAACACAGGCCTCCGCTGTGATGTGGATTAATGTCCTTGCACTCAGAAAATATGAGCGAGCCCGGACGGGCCCGGGGGACCGAGAAAAGGAGGGTGGAGGTGTCTGCTGCAGCCAAAAGCATTAAGCCATGATTTACACCCCTGTGGCTTGCTGTCTGTTCTCCCCATAGAGACATAGTCAGCAATGGGTCACAGGACTTCAAAAAATAACATTTGGTTTTCCTAACCTCTCTAACGCACACAATTTCATGGAACCTTAAAGCTCTGTGTTCAGGGCCAAGAAACCCCTCACTCACTCTGTCGCCTTTACAAGCACACACACACAGTGTCGCAGTTCCACTTCTCCTGCAGAGGGAATTAGAAAGATGAGAGCAGCGCAGAAAAAGTGAGAGTGACGTGAATCCCGCTGCATTGGGTCATTTGGGACAAGGTACAAGGAAACACTAAAACCCAGAGTAATGAAAGTCTCCCCTTCTCCGTATTCAGACATGGTGGTGAATGCATGTCAACATGTGCATGAATGTTTCTCTGCGAGCATGTTGCAGTACCTTTCATGTAGTAGCAGTCTCCGGACTCCAGCGGCAGCATCAGGCCAGGTGTGTGGATGTCCCAGGCTACCTTCAGGCCGATCCTCCAACATGATTTCTCAACGCTGCTGCCTTCGCTGCACTCACCTGTCGGTCATACACATCCCACTTGATTGTAGTGTTTAAATCAAGTGCCTTGCTAAATTATTCCTAACTCTTGAACTTTTTCACATTTAATCATGTTACAACTACAAACTTTAATGTGTTTTATTGGAATTTTATGTGATAGACCAGCACAAAGCAGAGCATAATTGTGACCTGGAAGGAAAAGAGTACATGGTTTTCAAATAAACAATGTACAAAAAAAACCTGAAAACTGTGCCGTGCATATGTATTGAGTCTCTTGGAGTCAATACTTTGTGGAACCATATTTCATCGCCATTAAAGACGCTGTCCTGTTGAAAGGTGAACCCCCCAATTTCAAGTCTTTTACAGCTTCTAACGTGTTATTTTCCAGCTTTACCCTGTACTGTATTTAGCTCCATTCATCTTCATACCTATAGCATTGTGCTGCCACCACGTTTCAGTGTGGGTGGTGGTTTCTGCAAGATCAGTGGTGTTTATTTTATTCCACATATGTCAATTTGCATGTAAGTCAACAAGATCAGTTTTAGTCCCATCTGACCTTCTTCCACGTTTGCTCAGCTCCATTGCTCCACATTGCTTGTAACAAACTTTGAACAGGACTACTGATGCCTTTCTTTGAACAGATACATTCTTCTTTCAGCTGTTCAGGAGAAAGGGTTGGTAAAGAGCATCACTAATGTTATCTAACAAACCTCTGAGGCCTTCACAGAAGAGTTGTTTTTATACTGTGTGTAACTGATTAGGCGACCTTTAATGGCAATTGCTTGCACTGGATTTTATTTAGGGGCCTAAGATTAAAAGGGACTGAATACAAATACATACCACACCTTTCTTGTTTTCATTTATAACAAATTTTGGAAATCATGTATCATTTTCCTTCCACTCCACAGCTCATGGAGCTGGTCGATCACATACAACCCTAATAAAATATATCATTTTATTGTGACTGTAAAGAAAAAATAATATGTTTTGTCTCTGCAGTATTTTTGATCTGTGACTGTTTTTTTTGAAGGATGCAATGGAAAAATGGTCCTACATCCATGAACACGCATCACCACAGCCATAAAATAACACAAAAACTATATTAGAAATTAACACAATAAAAGTCTGGACTGCAACGATTAAATCAATACCACCCAAACAATGGATGTAAGTTGTAAGACCTTGTCTCCAGAAAGTAAGAATCACTTAACATCTGAGCAAAGATGATACGTGTTTCTGTGGTTATAACTGGCTGTTAGCACAGGATTTTTATGCTATCATTATGCTGTGCAAGAGGAAATAGTTGGATAAAAGCCCCTGATGTTGTTTAGTGAGTGTGCGAGAGTATGTATTCTGTAATATTCCTGTTGCTGAACCCGTTCCCTACCGCCTCCCTCGTTCTTCCCTCACTCCCACAGTTCTTACACGGCATCCTCAGAAAACAAGATTTGGCTTGGCCGGCCAACTCCCTTCAGCAAAATCAATACTAAAGTCTTTCTGGGCCTCCCTGCCCCATGGCTGCCTTTTCCTTTGCTCAGCACGGATAAATAGTAACTTAATTTCCAGCCCATTGTGCTCTGAGAGCCGGCTAATGACAGCACTCCCAGAAGGCCTCGGGAATGGTGCAAGCCCATCCTCTGTGCCGGAAAACACTCAGTTGTGGCAGATTCCTTTGGATTGGAGCAACCAGGGGGAAAAAAAACACATCTCTGCAGTTCGTCTAGTCAAAGGAAATAACAAGGTGAGGCAGCTGAGATGGAGAAGAAAATTTCACACCCTAATTTCAAAAGGTATAACAGAGAGAGTGTCTGTATTTCTAATAATTACAGCAACCTGCATTGTGTCCTTTTAGGAAGAGGTCTCTAAAAGCAAAGCCTGGCTCTGGTAAATCTCAAGGCTGACAACTAGAACACAGCTCTGTTTCCTTCTCATCAGAGTATCCCCCCTAAAGTTTGGAGCTGTGGGGTCATCCAGAGTTGGTACTGTAAGGTGTCACGTTTGAAGTCAATGTTCACAGGGTCAGAGTTGAAAAGGTCTTTAACAGATTAGGAAAACAGACCTTTGGCTCAGGTGTTATTCCATATGAAAGGTCAATACAGAAAACCCAGCTTTGAAATGTATCAGGATGCCAGAGCAATCTGAACCGCACCTGTGTGATACTGCAAACTTAGAAGTTGGGCAGAGGACGTGGCTGCATGGAGATGCCATCTTTAGCAAAAGTTCATAAACAAAGATCCACCAGGTCATATCCCTCAAACCGTTTCACAATTTGTCACATTTCAACTAAAAATTCAATGTATTTTTAGGCATTTTCAATGATAGACCAACACAAAGTAGAGCATAGTTGTGAAGTGGAATACGCTGGAATATCTTTACTCTAATACCTCTTTTCACATCTCACAGTGCACCGTTTAATCTTTCATCCAAAAGTTATTATTAAAAAAGTGTCATTTGGATCCTACACAGATTAAAAATTACAGGCCTATCTCAAATAATTAGTAAATAAAAGTAATGGCAGAACAGCTCAAATGTATTTTCGGAAAAACATGAGATCTTTGACAAATTGTAGCCTGTCTTTCATAAGTTCCACTCCACAGCAACTGCTTTACAAAGTTTCTAGCGACATTTTGATGTCAGCTGACTCTAGAATATCAACTGCAATGGTTCGTCTAGATCACACATCTGCGTTTGACGCTGCTGATCACAGTGTTTTGATTAACAGGTTCCCAGATGTAGTCAGTCTATCAGGTTGGCTCTTGTGTGTTTTAACTTCTGCCCTTCTGGCAGAACATTTAGTGCTTTTAAAAACCAGATAATGTCAGACTCCAGAAGCCTGCCATGTACCTCAGGGCTAGGTCCAGGGACCTATTCTGTTTCTTTTGTTTATGTTTCAAATAGGCCAAATAATCATGCAGTTTCTGGGGTGTTCTGGTGTGCTGATTATATTCAGCTCTACTGTTTCTTTTTTATAATAACTGAATATTTAAAGTTGTCCTCCTTGATAAACTGTTGTAGTAGTATGAAACAGTGGCTCTGTGACAACAACTTGCAAGTGAACTCTTGTCTTGTAAGACTGATTTACTGAAATCAAGGAATACCTTGCACTGGCCTCTTCTGTCAAACCAAACCTTAGAAACCTTGGTATTATTTTTGATTCTGCCATGTCATTGGATTCCCATTCTTGTGGATTAACCAGAAACTGTTTTTTTTTTTTTGTTGTTGTTTTCAGTTAAGAAACATTTCTAAGCTTCGTACATTGGTGACAAAATCTGAATTTGAGATGATTATGCATATTTTTATTTAATCTCATCTTGATTATTGTAACAGCCTTTTTATGTGTTTGAATAAGAAAGATGAAACACATCAAAGAGACAGCACATTCATTTAGTTTCAATCTATTTACATTGACTAGCGTTACATGTCAGAATTAATTTAAAAATGTTACTCCTCACTTTAGAGCCCTGAGTGATCAAGCACTCTCTTACATTATGCATTTAATGAGCAGAGAGGATAAATCCTTTAGAGTTGTGGCCTCTAGGTTGTGGAATGTGTTTACTCCATCTTTGCGCTGTCTTGATTCTGTTGATTCTTTTAAGAGGCAGCTGAAGATTCATTTATTCAGACTGGCATTTAACTAGTTTTATGCTTTATGTTGACACATGTATGCCGTTTTATCTTTTATATAATGTTTTTATCTTTCGTGTTTTTATGCTTACTGACTTGCAAAACTGAACAAGTTGACCAAAACCTCCTAACTAGTGACAGGAGATGTGGGCATTGCAATAATGGTAAAAGCAGTGATAAAAAGTATTTAAAAAATTCGTTACCATCATCATTGTTGTTTTTGTTTTGTTTTTTGGCAGTACATTTGTCTCACATACAAAGCCCAACAAATACAAATATAACTCTAATAACTCTAAATATAAAATCTAACCCTTTTTGAATAGGCTACTTTAATACAACAGTCAGACAAAATGGTGCAATTGTACCACTAAATAGTACACAATAATTGCACTAAATCAAAGCCAGAACTACATTTTAGGCGTATTAATGTGTAAGAATGGCCTAGGAAGGCCAATAAAGAATCTGTGACCTAAAAAAGAGCTTTTGATGAAAAAATTTCTATCCAATGTGACTGAGCTAAGGTTTTTTTCACAATAAAAAATGGGCAAACATTTCAGTCTATAGATGTGCAAAGCAGGTACAATTGCCTTAAAATACTTGTAACTGTTATTGCAGTAAAAGGTCGTTATAGTATCTATATCTATCTATATAAGTATTGACTGCATTCAAATTCTTCTGAGATTTAAATGCACAAAACGTACGGAGACCTTTCGAAGACCTATCCTTATTTTAAATAAAACACATTTTTACCTGTGTTCTGTGCTAGTTTGTTTTGCATCTGTTCTAAAAAACAAAGTTCTCTCTTTCTCTTTATCAAGTCAATCAGCAAACACTATTAGGTCTTGAGAGTGTATGCACTCGGTAATTAGGAGACATCGTATTATCCAAATGGTACAGTCTAGGAACACTTATCAAACTGGGGCTCATTATTCCATATCAGTTAATTGCACATCGATCATTTCTCGGGGAAATGATTTAGATGAGATGTAGCGCTTGCGATAAGGCCTGTTGTTAGACTGCGCCATTGAGCCGATGTTAAGGGCTCAGATTCAAATGTCTGTGATCTCCCAACGCACAGGCAGCGATAAGACTGTCAGCGGCGAACTGGTGATGACATTTGATAATTCCCTGACACTATCACATAGATGGATCTGATGGTTGCCTCACCAGAGGCCTTGTCTACAGCCGCTGTAGAAAGCTGCAGGGCCTTAATATACAAGGTTACCTGCATCTGATCCACCACCCAGCAACAGAGATAAGTGACTTGGATGAGTGGAGGAGGAATATGATTCTTCGTTTTTAGTACTAAAGTAGGAGTTATTTGCATGTTAAATTTAGAATAGTTTATCAATTTTAGATTCATTACTTACTTACCACCTAATTTACAGATGCATCTCAACAAATTAGAATAAAATCGAAAACAGAATTTATGCAAGTAATTTAAGTCAATTTTCTTAGAAAGGAGCATTATAACAGACAAAAAAATAATAATTTTTTCTCCCAGAAATATTAGGTAATGGCCATGTTATCACCTACACAATCATGAGGAAGACTGCTTACTCGATCCAGCAGACAGTCACTGACACCCTCTAAAGGAAAGGTGGGCCAGGAAAGGCCATTGCTAAAGATGTTGGCTGTTCACAGAGTGCTGTATCAAGTATATTAATGGAAAGTTGAATGAAAGGAAAACGTATTGTAGAAAATGGTGTGCAAGCAACAGGACATGAGCTACAAATGTTGAATTACTTCTGCTAAGCCACTCCTGAGCCAGAGACCATTTAGAGGCTCAGAAAACCTTTGCAGGTGTTTGGAGTCAATTGGCTGACATCATAAGTTCCACATATTTAACTTTTCACGATATTGGCATTTTCTGAGACATTGAATTTTGGGTTTTCATTATCTGTTGACCATAATCATCAAATTTACAAGAAATAGAGGCTTGAAGTCTTTCACTCTATGAAACGAGTGACAAAAAATATTGGACTTTTTCATGATATTCAAACTTTTTAAGATGTACCAGCACATACATTTCAGTTTTTGAATTAATTATTTTCATTGACATTCTGTTTTACTCAGATGAACTTCTTTATTTTACTTTAAACCTTACCTTTGTCGTCATGGCAACTATAGTTGTATACAGCCACTGGTGAATGAGTAATCAGGTTCTCATCATGGTGCCACCCTACTGCCATTTTCCCCATGCCGTAGTACGGTTCCTCTTTGAGCTGGCTCATTTGTGTTGGGTCCATGTAGTTGAGTAAGGTGACGTTGAACTTGACTGGACTAGTGTGCACCTGTGGGGGACTGGGCTGAGAACAGCCCTGCCCACCTGCATGTTTCTCTTTGTCCTGAATGTGGTAATCTGACAGACTGTGCTTTAGTTGTGCCACAGGCTTCTCCTGGGTCTCTAGTCCCACAGGTTCAGCCTTTGTCCCACTGAAGGCCTCCGTTGTCCAGCCGGGGCATGGAACACTAGTTTCACTTGGTTTAGCTTGGGATGACTCACCCTCCTCAGTCTCCCACCCACCTTCTTGTTTTGACCCAGAGCATCCTTCTTCGCTGTGCTTGGACTCAATGTCCCACTCCTCGCTGTGCTTGGACTCTGTGTCCCCCTCCTCACTTTGTCTGGACTCTGAGTCCTCTCCTTCACTATTCTTGGAGTCTTCACTGTGTTTAGACTCTGTCTCACCCTCTTCGAATACTTTTGCTTCTCCTTCGACCTTTCCACATTGTGCCAACCGGTCTCCCTCCTTCAGCTGAGACACATCAGAACAGAGGAACGTATTAAGCTCCCACAATGCTTTACAAGCGATCCTCAAATCGGGATCACAGCAGTTTTGTCCTTTGACCTCTGTGTCCTCACTGTGCCAGGGGATGGCAAAGAGCCGGGTGTCCAGATAGCGGTAGGTATGGCCAGGCTCACCCAGCAGTGCTCGTGACACGGCGGTGAACACATCTCGATCACGGACACGAACCAGATCCTTCAGGAGACAACCCTTCCTTCTGAGGGTGAGCAGAGCCGCCTGAACCCGGCAGTGGAGTTCAGCAGGAACTGAACACGATTTCCTCAACACCAAGCCAGAGTAACTTGAATCCCACTACAAAAACAATGTCCATAACCATGACATAAGAACAACAAAGGCCTTACCAAATCTATATTACTATCTGTATAAGTATGTAAAACAATTTTTATCATAGGTAATCATGTTAGCATCATTCAGACATAGGACCAACTCACCAGCTGCTGAAAACCACGATTTGAAGGTCCCAGAAAGGGGATCTTCTTGTCTCCCAACTCATGCAGTAGCCTTCGCCTCTGTGAAAAACAGATAATTAAAAGAAACTGATAGATATGTTTATCCCACTCACATGTCGATGTCGTTTCATGGTTCATAACTTTACCGTTTGTCAAATAATTTTGAAAAAAAAAAAGTGCAAATCCCTTTAAAAGTAAAAAAAAACAATAAGACAAACATTTGACAAACACACATACTTTCTGCTACCAGGAAACAAAGATCTAATCCTGAAAACTACATTTTCTTTTCATGTATCTGTTTCATGTATAGCATACTCTTCATGTATTGGTGTTCTCCCTGGTAAGATGTGGAAAAAGCCAAATAAAATGTCTAAAACAATTTAGAAAACTAAAACCCCTAATCTGAGCACATTTATTCACTGAGGGGAAATAAAAACATTATTAAGAAATGTTATAAAATATTTTTTTAACAAAATCATTTGTGTCCCCTAACAATTCCTAGAAAATATATAAAAAATAAAAAATTGTATTGCTTATTTTGTAGATTATCTATGTACTTTTTATAAGTAATAATTCATATGATATAACACAGGAGGCAATGTTCTCTCTGACACTCTTCAACATAGGAAAGACAAAAAAACAGGCCATTAAAGTAAGGCAGATGTGGGTTTATCTTCAAAAGTCAGTAAATGGCTCAGAAAAAAGAGCTACTGGAGTAAACTGCCCATATCTACTATCAGAGAAATAATAAAAATGGTTAAAAGAAATGAAACAGTCATGAACAGAATGGACAAAGACCAAAGCTTATCTTGGTATCATGCGCAGAGAGAAGGACCATAAGGGAGGTCAAAAACTGCAAAGATCACAGTTAGGAAATAATGGGAAAAGTACCATGTGCCAACTGTTAAAAAGGTGGAGGATTAGTGATGCTGTGAGCCTGTTTCTAAAACCCTGAGAAACTGGTGAGAGGGCACAATATCATAAACTCTTACAAGGCCTTTTGAAATGAAACATCTGGTGACTTCTCTTAAAGATTTGAAAACGGGTCGTCATGGGGTCTATCTGCGGGATAATGATCCAAAGCATGTTGCCACATCAAGACAGAAACGGCACAAAAATTAACCTTCTTCCCCAAATCTAAATCCTATAGAAACCCTTCAGAGTGAGATGAAGAGAAGAGGGAATTGGAGAGAACCAAGGGTTCTGGATGATCTAAAGAGACTGTAAAAAAGGAATATACCAAATTCCCTCTCTAACCCTGTGAAATGCTATAAGAGAAAAGACAAAATAATATTCTATTGATACATTTCGTATTTTTTTTTACCCGCTGAAAAAATCTACCCAAATTAAAGGCTGTATACATTTTTTACTGTGAAATTATGCTCATTAAGGATTAACCTATTTTTAGTTTTTACACATCTTTACTATCTTTACCATTAATAACCGAAGACAGTGCTGTCCTTGGCTGTCTATACCCACCTCCATACAGAGCACCTCCAATAAAACCTAAAACCTTTTGAGTAAAACGTGTTCATGGGGCTACATTCCTTTCTGACCCAAAAATCAAACAGCAACCGGCAAAAAATATTGCAGGCCCAAATAGTAATTCTCTGCCTTTCTTCCTGTCTCACAGGAGGAGGATACGTGCCCACAGCAGCGCTGTCTCTATGTGCATATGTGGACAATCATTCTCCACAGGTGCACACACACTCCACATGGTGTTCCTACAGCAGGGAGGTGAAATGTCACCAGCACACCACTGACTTTTTACATCTTTAAAGATGAATGGCATGCTCTTCAACTACCAAACATTTGTAACAGTTTAGGGGGGGAAAGGCAGCGTGTATATTTTAGCGACATTTACAGCATGCGTCCAACATTTTGCCTTCTCTAATACTGCCAAAGACCTTATGTGGCACGCTGCAGGGAATACAGGAGACAGCTGCCAAAATATTTCCTGACTTTTAAGAGCGAAATAAAATGTCTTGCTCATAAACATTACAGTGCATTACAGTGTGTCCCGACTCAAGGGAGGGAGGGATCAGAAATGGGGCAAGTGGGGGAGGATTGAGCATTAAAGACAGAAGGGGGTGAAAAAGAAAAGATCCCAATAACGGAGGCAGAAGAAATGGGAGGGCATCTGGTTTAAGGCAGTTTGACGAATCTACCTTCAGGGCTGAATCTGCACCTTAGGCTAAACAACACAACACCTGCTGGAAGTTTTCTTAAAGGATGCATGAGAGTGTACAGGCCTTCCAAATTATTCTGGAACAAACAAAAACAGACCTGCAGACAGTTGGAACTTAAAAAAAAAAAAACAACATGCACTATTCATGACTAGGCTGCATTCAAAGGCTTTTGGAAGAAATTGACAACCTGACATGCATTCATTGGTGTCAAAGTCTAACCCATGACAGAAGCAGAAGATATCAAGGTGAGACTCTGGCCTACTGTTGTATGTGTGTGTGTGTGTGTGTGTGTGTGTGTGTGTGTGTGTGTATGTGTGTGTGTGTATGTGCGCATGTGTATTTATCTATGCCATCTATCAGCCATGTGTTTGGTAAAATCCATATTTTGCCATTCACTTACTTTTTAATGTATTTATAATAAAATACTTCTAGTCAGTTTTATCTTTTGCTGAGAAAAAAGAGGGTCCTATAGATGTGCACACACATTTATGAGTTCCCTGAATAATGCACTGCTGGAGTTGCGAGCGTGATGCCTCAGCCTGAAACACGCACAACCAAAGCTGTCACAAACATGTCAAATACATCGGCCTACTACGAAATTCCACAGAAAAAAGCCAAAGTCAGGAAGTTACCGGAGCCCTCTGAGGCAGATGGACTCTCACAGCATTAGAGAGCTGCTGTGTCTGTCTTCCTGTCTGCATGTCTGGTACTGATTCTAAAAGGAAGAGAAAAAAAAGCCACAAAGGTGCGAAAAAAGGTCTGCGTTTCAACTTGGACCCAAGAAACAAGATTACCAATTTCTATAAAACTGCTTCATGGTAGCAGTGCAAGCTGTCTGTGCTAAGTGATATATCTGATGCTTTTTTCATTTTAATCTTTCCTGTCCTTGATGGGATTATTCCCTCAGCCGGGCTGTTTATCACAGAAAAACATATTAGGTAGAATAGAACTCAATTGGTTTGCTTTGATCTAGGCCTATAAAAGATATCATAGTGTGTACCATATATTTAATAATTTCATATATTTCACATCTGTGACACTCCAGTGGACACTTTCTTCAAAGTGATCCTCAGAAAGTAGATTAATGTCCAGCGCTTAGCATCAATAGCTCAAAATAGCCAGATAACTCCACAGCTGCAGGGATAAAAACACCTTGAGTCTGACTTTTGTCTGCCACTGGAATAAAAAAAAAAGGTGTTTGGTACAAATACTGATGGGGGACACCCAATTCATGGTGAACTTATGATTTGGTTATGACTCCTCATGAAGCGTGGATTAAGCAATTATGTTTTACTCTTTCCTAGTTCTCCATGGCCTGCCCCTTCAATTCCTGTGTTCTAAAAACGTCACAAGTGGGGCTAACAAAAAAAGCAAACAGATTTTAACATCTTTGCTTTAGGAATTTTGTGATTGTAAAACTATCCATTTTAATTTCCTATTTCATGTTCTGCTGCTTTTACAGCGTCGGTCACATTTATTGGCACTAGGTAAAGATGCATAAAATACTATTTATGGGAGCATAATCTTGCATTGAAAACTGCTACAAAAAGTGGCAAAGTTTTCATAATAACCATTAGATGCTATCTTCATGCTAACCAGTTGTTTTGGAGGGAAGCAAGAAAAATTTATTTTCTGAGGCTGAGCAAGCTTTTCAACAACAAACACCCAGAGTGAATTTAGCCTGAAACAAAGAATAACTATATGGAAAAGCATCTTGTGTCCACTGCAAATTATGGTGGGGCATCTGTTATGCTTTGGGCCTGTTTCTCTTCTGAAGACTCTGGGAACCTTGTTAGAGTGCATGGCATAATAAACCTTTCGATCCTAAAAAAGCTGGAATGCTTCATTATTGGATTCTTCAACAGGATAATGATCCAAAAACATAATTGCCAAATAATATAAATGATGTAGAAACATTGTGGGTTGAGCTGAAGAAAAGGTAGCATAAGAGAGAGCCAGGTCTCTGAATGATATAAAGAAAGTTTGTGCAAAGAGGAACATTCAAAGACCCTATCTCTGAATTGATGGCAAGGGTATAAACAATCATTCCACCAGTGTTCCTATTAAAAACATTTACAATGGCTTGCAGATTTTTATTGTGAGCTACATAACTGACTGCTTAGTCCATTGGAGGTCCAGTAAAAACACGTTGTGTCTGTTTCTTTAGAAGTAATCTGTAATCATTTATGGCAAAGAGGCTTCGGTGAAGGGGCATCGCATTCCAAGTGGAATTTGTCTAATAAAAGTCTGTTACGGCATCAAATGAGGGACATAGAGGGCACTCAAAATTTAAGGGGTTGGTGTAGTAAATAGACATCAGTTATTAGGATTTATTTAGGATTTCACTATAAATTGTATTGATACCCAGTGCAGACTTTTAGAGTAACATCATCAGTAAAATAGAAATTCTTGGATTCACAATCTTCCCAGATGTCTACATTCTGACCAGCCAAAAGAGGGCAGCATCCTGATCAATGCACAAGTTTTTGCAGAAACCTTTGAATCCAAACAAGCCTCCCACAGTACAGGTATGACGTCATGAGAGATGGCTGTGAAATGGAGTGCTGCATTTAAACAGCAAGCTACTGGTATTTGAAAAATCATCGAGTTGGATACGTTGGCTGTAAAATGTCAAAGTCAAACAGGCAGGCTGCCTGTGAGCATCAAAGTAGCTTCCTCTTCTGTCCATTTGGCAACAGGTCGAAGAATGTGGGATCTTTATGTGAAGCAACACAGAGCGCACAGAAGAACAGGGTGTGTCTGTTCCATCAGAACCTTTGTGTTTGTATTTGTGATGGACAAAACGTGTTAAAAAAGCTTGCCTTGATCTTTAAAATTAACAGAAACCTAGAGAGAGTATGCATGCATAAAAAAAGAGAATGCAGTTCGATTAACTGCCAAATAAATGTCCGTTACGGCGGACATTTATTAGTCTTTAGGTAATGGACGTCACTCCACTTCCATGAAAGTTTGTCATTTCAACTCATCTGCAAACTGCAAAAGCCTTGAACTTTTCCACATTTTGTTGTGTTTCAACCATAAACCTAACTGTATTTAATCGGGGGTTTATGAAATATTTGGGATTCATTGTGGTGTGGGAGGAAAACGACATATATTCATATATCTTTGTTTTTTTTACATATACTCGTACTCTTTGTCTTCCGCTTTATCCGGAACCAGGTCGCGGGGGCAGCAGACTCAGTAGAAACACCCAGACTTTCCTCTCCCCAGACAACTCTTCCAGCTCCTCCGGGGGAAGCCCAAGGCGTCCCTTGGGCCTCCTCCCGATGGGACGTGCCTGGAACACCTCCCGATGGAGCCCTCCTGGAAGCATCCGGTATAGGGGCCCGAGCCACCTCAACTATCTCCTCTCGATGTGGAGAAGTAGCTGCTCTACTCCGAGGCCCTCCCAGATGACCGAGCTCCTCACCCTATCTCTAAGGGAGTGCCAAGCCACCCTACAGAGGAAGCTCATTTCAGTCGCTTGTATCCAAATAACAATGTGAAAAGAGTGAAGTGAATTTCTATTCAGCTCTCTAGACACAAAATAAAAACATATCCAGTACAACCAACTCCCTACTTAAGTCATGGAATTGGTAAATGCAGTAAACATAATTTAGTCTGAAAATAAATTAAACATCTGTGAAGAGCTTCAGGAAGAGTACTATTCAATATAGTATCTGCAAATGGAAAGAGTATGACACAACTGCAAACCTACCAAGATATGGCTGTCCACCTAAACTGACCAGCTAAACAGTCCAGGCAAGGAAAGAATCAATCAGAGAAGCAGCCAAGAGGCCCATGGTAACTCTTTAGGAGCTGCAATGTGCCACAGCTCAGGTGGGAGAATCTGCTGACAGGGCAACTAGCCATGGTCCAGCCCACAAGTCTGGCCTTTCAGAAAGCAATAAGATGTCTCATTTACTGTTTTAACCCATGATAGTATCAGCATATGGTGGGAATGATTTTCTTACATAGGGGCAGGGAAGACGTCTGAGTTGATGGGAATATGGATGGTGGTAAACAGTGGGCAAGACCTGAGACCCTAAACATACAGTCAAAGCTACAATCAAATGGCTTAGATCAAGGCATTGTCAAGTATTCGGCTGGTCCAGTCAAAGTATAGGCCTAAGTTTATTTGAAGTTTATTTGCAGGACTTGACGACCGATGCCCACAGATATAATCCATCCAATCTGACTGAGCAAAAAATATTCGATGGAAATTTCAAACTGATTTGCAAAGCTGGTGGAGACATATTGCAAAAGACTTGATTGCAGAGAAAGTATTTTATCAGGGCGGCTGAATGCATATGCAAAAATAAAAAAACAATTTATCATTTTCCATTCACTTTACAATTAGACAATGCTTTGTACTAATTTGTGGTTTTTACGACATAATGTGAACAAGTTTAAGGGGTATGAATACTTTTAAAAGACACTTAAAAGGTGGATTTATTTAATGTCTGCCTCTTTAGCATAAAACAGTAAGGACTAACAGAATGAAGATGATGACCCAGTGTGATGGCTAACAGCGCAGACTGGTAAATGGATAACTGGAATGTGTGAGAGCTGACCTCAGAGTGGGGGCGTTGGTAATGTGTAACCCCTAGGCTTTATACTTTTGCTCAGAAGCAGAAACTGAATATAAATTAGGACTGTGACAGCCAAAGGTCAGTCACAGCAGGATGTTGCCAGAAATATCTTTAAAAAGTTTGTTTTCAGAAACTTTTTTGTTAAAATGTAAATTTTGGGAGGCAGTGTGTTTTGTCCTGCGATGCATTTACAGATTCTATTCAGCATGTAGGCCTAGTTTACATCTGCAGGGTATGTTTTATGCGAGGCACCCTATTCAAACAAACAAAATATGTTGGTTGTTATGCATAGCTTATTCTTCAACTTTTCTCAGAAAACACAGCAGATATTATATGTATAAGGCTTTGGGTTATGTAGAACCCATGATATTCAATGACTGTTTTCTAGATCTGATGCCAATTTTCTGATTAGCAACAAACAAGGAAAAAAGATAAATATCCCTAGAAATAAGATAAGGCACGTCAATAAACACAACATACTGCACACTTTTTCAAATCAGACAGCATTCTGTATATATTGACAGTCATGTTCAGCAGGTGTTCAGAGGGGGATGCCCAGGTGGGCTGAGCGATAACAAATGGCAGACTGGCGAGCTCCAGTCTAATTGTTGTTGGAGGCTGAAGGCTGTGTCGTTGATTTCACCTCACGACAGGGCGGTGGGAGACGTGATCATTAATATTAGACCACTTCCATCCATCCACCGGAAGAACGGGCTAGTCATTTAAAAAGATGACGCTGGGCAGACCTTTTATGCCCTGTTTATAACACTGATCTGAAACCATTAGCAGAGTGGTGGGGGGTCCACTGCCGGCCATTAATTAGGTGTGTACACACGCCCACACAGTGTGACCAGGCTTGACATCCGTCTACCAGTCAGCATACACAGCCACACACAGAAATACAAATATGGACACCTTATGAGCATGTGAGTCATACATCATATTGTGAGGGGAATTTCTGTTGAAACACCTGCAAAAAGCTGCACAAGACAGTTCTGGTCCACAAGGCTCCAGCTTAGTTGCACTTTAGAAATGGAAAAGTATAAACAACAAAAATAATCCAAACTTCCCATTAACAGTAGGGCAGACCAGCTGATGTATTGTTTATACCAAGAATCTACTGTATGTATTCTTCTATAGCTATGCTACCACACATCTTGTCCTATTCATCCTTGTGTTTATCTTTACTTTAGAACTGCTCATCTGTTTTTTTACTTAGGTGACTACTAACCCCAGCAGCTAAGGAGTGTGTGGAGGTGAGAGGGAAGGAAACTTCAGGCCCCATCTGTTTTTGTGGGCTTTCCATCGCTCTCGATGCACCTGCCAGACTTACAAAAAGACCCAGGTTTCCAGATCAATCATTCAAAGGTATTTACAAATGCACAAAACCAGACTCAGACAGGTTGGCATATGACCACTCGCTTTAAGTGCTTTTCAATGTGCCTGCGGTGTCCATATCTATTTCACACGTATCTACACCTCAAAGGGGGGAAAAGATGCTCAAATCTGTAGAGAAGAAGAGAGGGAAAGCAAAGAGCAAAGAGCGTTCTGTTGATGCACATCATACCCAGCTTTTTTTTATTTATCCAGGAGAAACTGACTGAGCATGTTCTTTATAAGAAACATATGAGCTGCCTTAAAGTATTTCACACAAAGAAACCTGCACTACATCTAAGGAGTTCCTGTGAACAATAAAACAATCCTTATCCTTTAACGTTACCCATGTTGATAAAAGCATTGTTTGAAGAGATTATTCGGATTTCAAGCCTCTCCAGGATCTGAACCAGTACCATTTCTCTCAAAAGAGACAAAATGTGAATGAACCTATTTGCCAGGACTCCTGATACACATTTTGCTCTAACTGTTAGTTTGCGGTCAGGTCATAATGTTTCCATTAAGATTATGTCGATCGAGAAAAGCTTTTTAGTTTTCACCTTCAAATTACAACTTGCTTGAGGTCAGCTGTTTTCCACCTGGAAAGGCCTGTTTTAATGCAGATACAGTCCCTTGATATTCAGACTGGGTCCAGTTCAGTCAGGGGGAAGAGTGAGAGGATGGAGGGAGGTAGGAGAGGAGAGGCAGAAAAGTGTTTGATTGAAAGACTTTGATTAGCAGTTTTCATCGAAGCACCAGGGCCACTGAGTTGTTCTAACAGGGTTGTCGTGTCTCGAGGTGCAGTCAAGGAGAAGTCAGTGCTTTCGAGAGCTCCCTTGATTTCTCCATTTCCCCCTCCCTCCACCTCTTTCACTCTCGTCATTCAGCCACACTTTCTCTTTCCCTGCAAAAAAATCAATATGGCTGTGCAAAGTGCAGCCTGGCCCATGGGGAGGGTGAGCTAACTGTAGGGGCTGGATGCTGAGCATACAACGAAGACAAGAGGCGTCCACGAGGCCTGTCCCACAGGCAGTGTCAAGGACAGACCAGAGGTGCACTGGACCAAGGCCACCTACCCTTCCCCTCTGCATCTTGCCTACTTTGAAACTTAGTGTTTCTCTGTTACCTCGGCTAGGAATGGCATCAACGAAGCAGAAGTGATCAATAACCAGGTGGAGCGTTTAAAATCCCCTGTTCCAGGCTACGCTCCTCGTAGTCCATCGGACTGGGTTTGCAGCAGTCAGATCTGGTCATTGTAAGGTTTGTGATTTGTGACAGTAAACAATTCAATAGCACTTAGCGATACACAGTGTCTGAGGGTGTAAGGCCAGACTCTTCACACTCACTACCATTGTCTCAACATGTCACAGATCAGTGGGATTCAGGCAGGTCAAACAGCTATATAGGCCAAAACATCTTGGTACTGTATCTCACTCGAAGGCATCTCTAAAGGTGTTACTACAGCTGCACGGCGCCAGTAACAGAACAGAAACCTCTGAAAACATGCACTATCATTGTCAACAGCAGTGCTGCTCATTTCCATACTGTAGGCTCGACGACAAAGGAGCTTGCATATAATGTAGATGAGGTGCGCAAGGAGGATTTCAGTCCCGCCGCATGTCTCCATGAATGAGTGACTGATCACAGTGAAAGTGGCTTGTGCCTCTAATCTGGTACCACTGTTAGACGGTGCAAAGACCCGGCTCTGCGTACAGCCGCATGGGCTGATCAAACCCATCCCGTGACAAGAAACCACTTCAAATGACGGTGATTTCCCAGCTCTGTGTCCTTCCGGCTCCATATTAGATCATCTTCTGACACTACTGAGTCTTGCATTTCATCTGGGATGAAGCCTGAAGCTCAATCCGACCCAAAACGGTTGGGAGTCAAGCGTAAACGAGGGGCTAAGACATGGGAGTAATGCCTGCTTGGTTGACAGCTGTGACAATTATCATGAGGTTTATTATCACCTTATGATAAAGATAAGATTTGATGCAGTGTTTGAAAAAACAATTTAGGGTTAAAATACACCAATTCTGGAATAGAAAAAAATCAAAGGCCCGCATAAAACACAAAAGAAAGGAACCAATCTGTTTCAGTTTTCCAAGAACAGCCCTTCTACCCTGACTACCAACTTTTTCAAAATCAACTTAGTTATATTTTTGCCAAAAGAAGTAGGATCATCTCTTGAATTATTTCTTGCCCTATTTATTTAACCACTTTTTTTTTTTTTGCATAAGGTCCTATAAAGAAGCAAGACCAGTGGTCCAAGTTTTAATCCTAAACCACTAGAAAAACATATGGCTCAAAACAGATGTGGACAGCACATCTAGGACAGGTCTAATCCCATTTCATGTAGTCTTTGACCCAGATAAACCGGCATTATGATGCGACCTCAGATTAATATTAAATTAAGGGCAGAATATCATATGTGTCTGTTTATGCAACACCCAGACAATCTTCCCAGAATCCAGAAGCAGATAAGTTTGTTGTAATAGCATTAGTAAAATCCAGAAGTGTAGCAGATGGCACTTGTCTTGCTTGAAGAGCTACCTCTTCTCCTTATTTATTTTTCTCTCACTCATTCTGAACAAAGGCAAATATTCTACCAGGAACTGAACATCTTAATCCTTTTCACACTTCACAGTAGCCAGAACGGTGACAGATTAACATCCTGGAGGTCTAGAACCCAGTCATTTGAAAATGTAATTGCAGATGTCACACCTCATGCATGCATTTAGTTTGGGAGTTAATATTAAAGCTCAAAAACCTGACACAAGCCAGGAGGGATGTGGGTAAGTTGGCCCTGGGCCAAGTCACTAAGGCTCACGTTTGCACTATGTGAAGGAGTTGCAAGCTGTCGCTGCCGCTCGCTGGGCACCAAAGTTACTGTTCACTTCTGCTAATTATTGCAGCCAATCCGAGAGGTTAACGGGGCGGAGCCTGGCCAGACCATGTTACGCAGCATTTAACAGCTGGCTGGAATGGAGGTGAACGCATTACATTGCCCCTCATCCAATAAAAATAAAACATCCTGACATCTGAGGTGTACTTAGCATAGAAGAGAGGGAGGAAGTGAAGATGGCAACAAAGCGGGAGAAAGAGGATGGTGAAATGAAGTGAAGTGAAGGGTGGGGGGCACCTGATTCTGTGATGTCCAAGTGCCACCTAGTGACAGCTCTCCAGCTTTTCTGATCTAACCGGTACCACAGAATAAAGGGTGAGGCAGAAGGATTCAATATTACATGTGTATCTCAATAAATCAGAAGAATCAGTAGCCTTCAGTTAGTAGTATAAATGTATCCCAATTTTAACACTGAACTGTTTCGACCATGTTATCACTTACATATTTATGGAGAAGACTGCTTTTCAAAGAGTGGTGTATTAATGCATAATAATGGAAAACTTAAGTGAAAGGAAACACTCAAGTACAAAGAAGAGCACGAGCATCCTCTTTGAAGATGAAAGTAAATTTCTTATCGCATTTAGATTTAGTCTGGGGGAGGAGTGAAGATGCAGAAAAATCCAGGTAATTTTAAGGTCCAGGGTAAAGTTTGCACAGTCACTCATGGTTCTTTGAGCCCTGTCTGCTGGTGTTGCTCCATTAGCAATTTTTTATCTGATTACTCGATTAATCATTAGAATAATCGATAGAATCAGTAGAATTCTTGATTACTAAAATAATCATTAGCTGCAGCCCTAATTAAGATGCACCTACACTAGCAAAATATTCACTCCAAACGAAAGCTATTCAAGGGTCAATTTAGATGTCAACGTAATGTAAAAAGATTTATTTATAACTACAATGGTTATATCTTAATTATATCTAATCCAAAAAGTCAATCAAGCAAGCAATCAGTTACCTATGTTCATGTGACCACATTGTCTGTGCAGTACAGTTGTCTGTGTGAGCCAGTAACACTGCCACGATAGGCCAGCAGCCCCAAGCTCCTAGGTCCCCTCCCCTCATTAGCCCAAATATAAATCACACTCTGCTGGTGCCCAGAGGTGAGAGGGATGAGAGTGGAGGTGAGCTTAAAATAATGCTTATGTCACGGCAGGTCAGCCCTCCATTATGGCCGTTTCAAAAACTATTAATCTTGCTTGTAGTCAGTGGCCTAGAAATAATTACTTCATCTACCCCATGTAATACAGCATGACCAGCAGTCGAGCTTGGTCAATTTAAGGCTGGGGAGGCAGAATGGAGGCTAAGATAGGGGGTAGAGCCGCAAATTACAAGGGCCCTGTCTTCTGCTGCCGGGTGACTGATGTCCTGCTCGCTGCTGCTGTGGCCTTTTACATTCTTAACACTGATTTAGATAGATACATCCACGCTCTGAAAGGCAGATCATGTACGAGCAAAAATGCTGTGTGTATGCGCATTAATGCATGACTGAATGCACACACACTGAACCAGTAACATGAAAAGTGTGTAACTTTACACAAAAACACTTTCAACTTGAGATCTGAAGGACCCAGATATCTATACAACACTGTATTTCACTTTTCATAAAGTTATTTTCTCTTTAAAAAGGGAATTAGTTTTGTCACAATCAATTTTACTGTGGTGCACTTTTATAGTTCTTGTTTTAAAACAAGACAACATTTAAACAAACAGCATCACAAAAGTATCTGAAAGAAGTGAGATAATTTTGCCTCAATACACATAAGAAACCTTGAAGTAAAGCCATGACATTACACTTCACCATCTCCTGGCACCACAACTTCCGGTGCCATCACCTGTCTGGATGGCAGAAGACTAATCCACCCCCACATCCCCAAAATCTCAGCGGACACAGACACAATGAAGACAGACATTGGAGAAACCCACACTGACAGCAAACAGACGAGCTAGTGCAAACTCAGCCTCCGTAAACGTCACAGGAAGTATGTATAGAGTGACATAAATAAATGCAGCCCTCCAGTGGCTGTCACAGCTGGTGTTGCAGGTGCAAATTTAATTAGTCAAGGTGAAGTCTCCCTTGTTGTCTAGAAAAAGATGGGGTAGGGGGTGTCCTCGCCATGCAGGACTGTAAACATGCACTATATCCTAATCAGGTGTCAACACAACGTTTGATCAGCCAGCGAAAACTTGTCATGAATCCCCAGCAGAGAGTGGGTCGACAGGTAGAACAAAGGAAAGGAGCTGTCATAAAAGAGTGGGGCGGCTGCTGTGATGGTAGTGGCGGTGGATGAAGAGACTTTGCCCATTAGCAGTCTCTGTCGCCTGTCTCTCTCCTACTCCCCTTAATGTTTCTCCGCCTCTAGTTTCCCTTCGTTCTCCGTGTAGCTACCATCAGCATACACCTTCCTTATAGTGTCCCGTCGCAGCTCTGTGCCTGAGAACCTAAACCACAGCTGTCACACAGATGCTTCACAACCGCCAAATAAAGCTTGCAAAAGAAAAGCCCAAAGTAGCACGCTACAATTGTTTACCACCCAAACAACCACGCGTGTACAGAGATACAAGCTGAGCTCGTTTTGTTTTCATCAAGCACCATTCCAGGTGCCTGGGTCCCTCTGAAAAGCCTGGGGAAGTACAGGCATGCATGCTGTGCTCCATCCACCCAATGCCTTTAGGCTGCACTGAGGCAGTGCAGGAACACGTGCGCCATTAGATACTGTTTACCTTTCAGTTTGGATGATATTGAATACATTAGCCGATTGAACCCTCTAAGAAACACAGGCAAGTGACAAAGCCCAATCGTCTTTGCGACTAGCATGGTAACTAAGATTACAGACTAACAAAGAGCCGACAGGAGGAAAAAATATTTAAAACCCGAATAGTGATACATAAATTAATTAAAGGACAAAAAAACAAGTGGAGAATTAAAGTTGCAACATCTGTCAGCGACTTAGCTTTCCAACGTAATACCAGTGTTAGAACATTTATACCCTTGAAGTTAATGATCCCCTCTTTAATTGACAGTCAAGAAAAGCTGGTTGCGGCAGCATCCTGCCAAGACACCGATAAGGCTCCCCTTCCCCCCTCCCAAAAGTAAAATAAAAAAATAAAACAGTTTAAAGAACCTTGGCACTAATCCCTATTGTCATCCCAGTGCAGCAGAAGGACTTACAAACACCGATAACTCTGCTCAAGCTGTCTATTTCTTAGGAGTTACGGGGACAGGAGAGTCAGCGTATGCCTCAAATCAGTCAGTTAGATTACCCCAATCTCTCTGCACTGTCAGTCAGCTGCGACACTAGCCTGTCACTGCATTTACATGAGTCCATCTTATATATGACAATAGCTGCAGCGAATGGGTCCACTTGCCCGCCGATAGCGCCTCTACAATGTAGCAGACGGGCTGTTGTTGGATTAAGCTCAGCTTGCCTGGCACTCCTGTCTTCACTGACACTCCAACAACAAATTTAAGGGGGTCTTAACAGTTTTTTTGTTTTTTTTCCTATGGTGGGAAGAATGTAGGAGATGCATGTCACATGAAAGATGCATACAAACCTGCGATAGCAAACACAAAGCTTGGAAGTTTAGAATAAGTGTAGGAAAACCAGAAGCTTACTGAGTGTGTTTCTCTAGAGCTGGCCTCAAGAACGACTTTAATCCAAATGATGAAGCTCAAAGACTACAACAGAAATCAACACATTTATTTCTCACAGTGGAATTGAAAAATGTCTCCACTTTGAATAAACAGTTAAGAAGGAGGTAAAAAGGCCACTTTATTAGGTACATTGTGACCGTTCCAAATTCAACATCCTCTTGTAGTCAGAACTGCCTTAATTCTTCACAGCAAACATTCAAGAAGGTGTCAGAAACAGTTCTTACAGATATTGGTCCATTCTGAGATCGTAGCATCACACAGTTTGAGCAGATTTGTCGGCTGCACATCCATTCATCCATCAATCCAAACCCTTGTTTGGACAATGGCTGCCCAATGACTGCTTATCTCAAGCAGTCATTGGGCAAGAGGCAGGGTACACCTTGGACAGACCACCAGTTCCCAGATACCCATCTATTGTGTGAATCTCCAATTTCACATTCACAAACACATTCCAAAACTGTAAGGTGACTTTGTTGACATTTTGAAAAACAAAAAACAATTTGAGATTATTTAAGTATTGTCACATATTGTATTATCTTTTCAGAGGTGGCCCAGAGATGATGGCTGAAACACCATTTACTCCACATCCACCAGCCTGAACCGGTGATACAAGGCAGAATGGATCCATGCTTCATGTTGTTTATGCCAAATTCTGATCTACCATCTGAATGCCACAGCTGAAATCGAGACTCATAGGGCCAGGCAATGTCTTACAAATCTGTTATTATCCAATTCTGTGGGCCACAGATTCCTGTTATTAGCTGACAGGAGTGTCACCCAATGTGGTTGTCGGCTGCTGGAGCCCATTTGGTCCAAGGTTTGACTTTTTGTGCATTCAGAGATGTTCTTCTGCAGACATTGGTTGTAAGAAGTGTTTATTTGAGCTACATTTTGAGCCAGTTTGTAAATACTGCTCTAACCTTTGACATCAACAAGGTATTTTTGTCCACACAAACACCGCTCACTGCATATCTTCTGTTTCTGTGCAAGACTGAGAGATGGTTATCAGTGAAAATTCAAACAGATCAGCAATTTATAAAATATTCAAGCCAGCCCTTTTGATACCAACAATCAGAGAATCTTCATTCACTTGCCATGCCATGTTTCTTCCCCTTTCTCATGCTATGTTTGAGCTTCACCAAGTCATTTTCTCCAGGCATCTAAATTCATTGAGCTGCTGCCAGGTGATTGACTCCAGTTTGTGTTCAGCTGCAACTGAACAGGTGTGCCTTATAAAATAGCCGATAAGAGTGCATCCAGGAGAAGACTCAAACTTTGGTGTCACTTTAAGGGGGACTTTTTCTAGCAGATATTTGCACTTTTAAATGACTATGTGGTACATCATGGGACCTGGGAGCTTACAGACTGCTGACTACTTTTTATGCTTCTGTGGCTCACTCCACTTCAAACAGTCCTGCAACAAATGACAGTGGATGCCCTCTACATAGCAGGGCCAGGGCAAGCATGACACAAGGGTTGACAAGTGAACCCTCAAACTCTCTAACCCATACCCCTGCCATTGCATCCACACACACACACGCACACATAGCTAAACAGTCCAAAAACAGACCTGACATGACTGCTCTGCAGCCCTGCCTAACCCCTGCTTGTGTTTTTTCTCTCTTCATCTCACAGGAGACAGCCCTCAATTCAGGATCATCTTAGCCAGGCAAGTGGATGTGACCTGCTGCCCTCCAGACAGGCTCATCTGAATAAACAGTGCTGAAGAAACAGACAAAAGACGGGAAAAATCTGCCTACATTAGGATAGGAAGAGAGGGGATGGGAATCAGCCAAGGGCTCCTTTCTTTATGCACGTTTGATCAAGTGCTCGACGGTGCCTGTGGATGGAATTACGGACTGCTGAACAAAAAGTGTGGGTGTAAAGGCGGGTGGAAACGAGTGTGTTTGTGCAGTTTGGTCTGGACGGCTGAATTTTCCGAGGCCTGACAGCGTTAGGTTTGTGACAAGCCTGCTTTACCTCCTCACCAGCACATACAAAATGCGAGCTGCATCCTAGCTTTCCCAGTCCATCACTTAGGACGGCAGAGGAAAGCATCAGGATAAGAGGTCAGACGTGGAGAAAAATGGCAGAGAGGAAGAAGGCAAAGAAGATGACGAACCAGAGGAAGAAAGGAGAGCTGGTCAGGGGTTAAGTGTAGAGAAGACAGCAATGAAAGGCAACTGTCATGCACCAGTGCTCACCCAGGAGCACCTGTCTCGAGCAGAACATGCAAAGTGTGCCGGTCACGTCCTGACAATACCCCTGCTTTTTATACACACTCTTGCGCATACAAGCTCTCAGGAAAGGGCCGATGCTCCAGCACTGGATAGGCATCACCTGTCTGACAGTATGCCAGTCAAACTGTCGTTGGCTCTTTCGCATATGCAAGAAAAACTTAGACTGATGAAGAAAAACACATGGGGGGCTCCAAGAAGAAATCACTGAGACATGAACAGACCACCTGAAGTGAGCAGACACCTCTCAAAGACTTGCTTCAAAGTTGATTCTGAAATGAGCAATACACAAAGGTCCAAAAAGTCCAGCATCACCAAACAACAAAACTAGAAGTTTCTTAGAACCTCAAACAATTTTATTTCTGAATGTTTAATTTCAGAATTAGAAAATAAACATTTTGTTAATGGAAGTCAGTAACCAAGAGGCAGACATAAAGTGCCTTGGACAAGTACTCACACCCTTAAACATAATTTACATTTTGTGAGATTTCACACACAAACTATGTATTTTGTAGGGATTTTATATATAGACCAACACAAAATAGTGAAGAAAAGAAATGGATATATGGTTTAATAGTCTGAAAAGTATTTCCATCAACTCTGACCAACAGGCTTATCCTTACTGACAAAATGATGAGTATGATGCCGCTACCACCATGTTTTATGGTGGGGAAGTGTGTTCAAGGTTATGTGCAATAAGACATCTTATTGAGTTTTTCTTGCCACTCTTTTTTAAAGGCCAGATTTATGGAGTGCAGAACTAATAGTTGTCTTGTCAACAGATTCTCCCTCCTGAACTTCACTGATTTAAAGCTACACCCTAACCTATATTAGTTAACAAATGGTCTCTAACAAACCTCGGAGACCTTCACAGAACAGTTCTATTTTTACTGAGATTAAAACAAAAACAGAGGAACATTATTTACTGTTTCTGTGATTCAATTGGTTGCACATGATTTTATTTAGGGGTATCAGGGTAAAGTGTGCTCAATATAAATAGCTACTTTACTTGCCACACGTTTCACTTAATTTGAAAAAAATTTGAAAATCATGTATCCTCTTCATTCCATTTCGCCATTATGCACAACTTTCTTTTGATATATTACAGAAAACCATAAAAATACATTGAAGCTTTTTTAATACGTTACTCATAGCTTTTTTTTTGTAATAGGAAACAATATGAAAAAGTTCAAGGGATATGAATATGTACGCAAGGCACTGTGATAGCAATGCCAAACTCTATCACTGGCAAAAAGAAACACGTAGGGCAGAACATTGAACTCACTTTCACAGCTCACATTTGTGGAAAAAAAAAACTTATGATGTACAAATTAACAAGTTGGATTTACAATGCCTTGTGAACCTGGCACCCTGCAGCTTTTGTGAATGAAGGGTTGAAGACTCCACATTGAAACCAGATGATAACAGCAGGCATTTTTACTTTATTAGAAAGGTGAGTCATTACAAAGGGAAACATGTTTTACAAACAAACAGCAATGAGAAAGCTCTTCAAGAGAAATCCTTTTATGAGCAATACTGGCATTTTGTTAAAATGGACTTCCATTGAATCGCAGTCTTGAGTGGCTAATTAACCCCCAAGAGGATTTAGCCACTGTGTATAAGGTGAGCAGGTCATTTCCATGTTTATTCAGTACTAGTTCAATGAGCAACCACCATCTATTGATTGAACTGATTATTATATGTCTCTTGTGTGGCAGGACACATACATGACAAATGAACCCTACTTGAATAGGTCACATTGGAAGTCACCTCATGGAACCTAACAGCTGAACTGGACAGTTTACAAGATCTATATTACTGCCTTGTTTGCAAATACGTTGGCATCTGTGTGTATTGTCTCAGCACCAACACAAAGTGCTTGTTAGGAGCTGTCAGACACCTAAGCTCTCAGAGGCAGTTTGATCAATCTGTGGTAAAGCTTCCAAAAAATGCCAACAGATACAATAGCAAAGAAAATTATTGGTAAATATATTTCCTCCACCCCTCCACTTCATTTTTCCTTACGTAAGAGAAAATTATAAATCCTTATTTCTTTTGCTTGTTCTTCTTCCTCTCTTCATCTATGTACTTAAACTTCACACTGTAGATGAAGAACAACATCCACCCAGAGTCTTCCTCTTACCGGAAATCTACTAACTGGGGTAACAGGTAAAAAAGGGAAACCCAGACATCACTCTCTTCAGCAACACTCTCCAGCTCATTCTAAGGGACACAGGATGCTCCACAAGACAACACAAGAAGAATGCCTGATAAACTCCCATGAAATGGTTACCAACCCTTCAACTGAGCAAACCACTGGTTTGGTTCAGTGTTTCACTGCCAGGACTAAAATTACACTGCTCTTCATGAATTCGGAGTTGGAGCTTCCTTTCCAGAACCCATGAAATAAAGTTCACCCTCTGTCTTTTTTAGAGTTTTAACATACACACAATCTGGTCATTATTGTGCGGCTCTCACTTTGTTAATCAGCAATGGATGTTCAAGCAGATGCAGCCTAAGGCTCATGCTAACTGGCTTCCATTGTTTTCGATTAGATGAGATCATTACAATAATTTTTTTGTCATCTGCTCAAAGAAATAAATAAAAACATTTCTCACCCAGATTGACAATTTTTATATACTGTTCCGCTCTCTTGTTTATCACTGAACAATGAATGTCTTGAGATTTGATAGATGTAGTGCTTTGCTGACCTCTTTGATATGCCTATCCAGGTCTCATCTCACAAAGAGGAGGGCTATTACCGGGTTTTCTCTCATCCATTGTGATCATCATTGGGAAATGTAAACACAGTTAATATACTGTAGATCTGGATCAGACCCACCATTCAACAAATACAATAATGATTCTTTCTTATACGGTGGAATATTTTGGGTGTCAAATGCTATGATTATATAAGTGTTTTATTGTGTCCTTATTCCATCAAGCACAATCTATAGCAGTGTTTTTACAGAAATTAACATTTTAACACAAATTCAAGTTGTCAAGTCATATACAGATCAGTTGTTGCATTATGATTAGCCACACAATATTGGCTACGTCCACCTTTAGTTAAAACAACAGCCTTGACTGGTTGAGGCACAAACCATAATTGACTTCTGAATGTCAGGTATAATCTGGCACCAGGCAGACTCATGAAGTTCAATAGCAATAAGAGGCATGCATTATTCAGAGTTTTAACTAGAGATCCACTAATAAGGTTCTCACCGATTCCGATTCATTTTTGCTACGACACATAAAAGAGAGGAAAATGTACTACAGATTCTTTGATATATGTAGTAGTTTTGAAACTAATAAAAAATTAGGAATTACAAGATTGACCTTATTTATGCATCACAGCATATGTTCCTAGCATTGCCTAATTTTGGTTAAACTTAAAAAAGTGCATTAAAGTAAATGGTGTGGTTTGATACATTTACAGATTTATTATTGAGAGTTCTTAGTTTTAATGCATTAAATGTATAATACAAAAAAATAAAATTTTTCAGTATTTGACTGCCAATCACCGATGAGAGCTGATCAAGGGAAAATTGGCCAATTTTGATCTCTGGCCAATTAATTGGTGCGTCTTAAATTGTAACAGATGCTGCAGGTGACTGACATGGATATGAAGGCTCAATTTTTGCCCAGTTAACACCTAAAGCTTGCTGTTTTCCCTAAAACACCCTTAAATAATTTTAGCAATATAGTCACCCACATTATTCTGCTCAGTGAAGTCTATGTCTTCAGGATATGGCAATGCTAGGATGTCTGAGATTCCAATGTTTAGACTTGAGGAACAAGACAAAAAACATCTTTATGCATGGTAGGACCCAACCATTTCAAGATTAGGGATGCCCACCGACTCAACTAATCCACATACTGTAAAAGACAGCGTTAATCTTTAGACCAAGAAGACATGTTCCAATAGTTCAGTCCTGATTCCTATTCATTAAGGCAGTTTGAAAACAACAGGAAAATGGTCATTGGTACTTGTGACCATTTTCAGTTAAGGGGAACAAGATGAGACAAAATGGGATCTAACTGCAAATTCGGGAAAACCAATGTCAAATGTGAAGTGTTATTGGACCCAAAGGCAGGTAGGCTGGCAGACATGAAGTGGACTTAATGCAAAAAAACTTGCTCAAAGTCTTAAGCAGAGACAAAAACCAAAACTGAGCAAGTCCAAGGACTAGAAGCATGAGGTGATTGTTATGGAAGGGACTTACAAAGAATGTCAGGAAACAGGAAGAAAATACAGTTAAGCCCATAGTTATTTATACCCCTGGCAAATATAGATTTAACATTATATAATATATATAATTATATAATATAATTTTTATTTAAGCAAGAGGTTTGTGTCTGATAAGAAATGATAGAGGTATCTCTCAAAAGGCAACAAAACTTGGGAAAAGCATTGTATATTCAGAAAAATATTGTTTATTATTTCATTAAAAACTGACATTTGGCAAATTATTAATACCTTTCTCCATAATCGATAAAAAAAATATAGTGGCATTACAGCAGCCAGATAATAAAATGTCTGACTAGATTTTTGCATGTTTCCACTGGTTTTATGACAATGTATATTTGGTGATGAGTTCCAAGTCACTGAGGTTGGAAGGCCTCCCTGCCATTACCCTAATCTTTAATCCCATCCACTGATTCTCTATTCAGGTTTGGACTCTGGCTGGGCCATTCAAAAACAATAATATATTTCCTGTGAGAAGAAACGCTTGTAAAGTTAAAAGATTACCTAAAGCTAAATCTGCTGGGTTATGGATAATTTTGGTCCTAACTGTATACTGGGGGAAGGCTGATTACTGGGATATGGACCAGGTGTGACTGATCATTGGATGAAATCAGCTGAGGACAGAGGCATCTAGTGAGTCTAATAGGACTAAATGGCTGAACAGATCAACACACAGAACAAGAAAATTTAAAAACATTCAATGCACACCCAAAAGGTGATAAAAGGAAACAGGTTACCAAAATAAACAAAGCCCTAAGGACTACAAAAAGAAACAGCAACTAAACAGCTCAATCAAAGTCCTTTGTGTTTTTACGCATGTTTCTATCAATTCTGGTCCAAACTAAACACAAAAACACTGAAATGTTATTTTAGCATTTTTTTTTAATTGAATCTAAAGTATGTTTTGTAAATCTCTGTACAAAAAACTATTTCTGTGCAATGTGGAACAATCCACGTAAGACCATTCTCTTTATTTCTGATAGCGAGATATCTAAATAAAACATCCTAACCTTAAATTCAGATATTTCATATATTTACGTGTCCAATTCCCTTGAAGGTTCAGCTGTACCAAGATAATCTATGTTTTCATTTAATATGTCACTCATAACTTTATCAGTTTATTTCTCTGTAATATTTTAAAGATATAATCATTTACAGCCCTTGCCTTCCAATAAATTTTAGTTTGCTATGGAATAGACTCTTTCCACCTCGAATGACACATTTAGAGTTTACAATTTTACCACATTTAAAACACTGAATACTATCCATACATTTTAGTGTCATTGCATCTCTTGCTCTGTTAACTTAATGGTATCACAGGTTTTGTAGAGCTTTCAGGAATTTTAATGTCTGAATGGTTTGAGTACCCAAACTGATGTGTAAAAATGTCAATCCAGATATATGAGCACAGATCAAACAGCCAAGACAAGGTAAAGACATGTAGATGAAAAGCTCAGCAGCACACTAATCAGCCCCCTCTAACGCTCAGATGGGCGATCAATAGAAAGACCTGGGGCCTAGGGCCAGCACTATATTACACACCAAAATTTCATATTCATTCATTGATTTTACTTTTCATAATAGTATATCATTGAGCTCCAATGGGAGCAAAAATGGAGGCCAGGGCCGAGGTCAACTCTCACATGGACGCATGGATGGATGTTTGTACAATATTGATGGCGCACACAGAAAGAAATGACTAAATATCTGGATCAATAGCTCGTTTCCCTAGCTAAGACAGGTTGTTTCAGATGGAAATATATAAATACTTCTTTATAGCTACAGGACTAATGCTAACTAACAGTGCAAATGCACCCCTTAAGGTAAACTCTTTGATTAGCCAAGGCCAGAGGTGAATAAACGGGTGTGTATGGGCAGGGATGCCACATTTCCAGGGTCCTGGGGATGATAATGCACACAGAGGCCCAGTAAAGGGCCCAATAATATGGCAAGTCACAATCCCTGGGCAAAAGGTTCTGACCCTTAATTAATTTATACTACTGACCATCTCAGAGCATACTATCTTTGGTCATGTTAAAATGATGCATACCATAAATAATTTACAAAATGTTTTTCTCTGTTTTATGGTGTAACCAAACAATGAACAGGAAAGTAATTGTATCCAGAGAAACAAAGCACAGAGAAGCATTTGGACATCAAATTAACCTTAGTGGTCATCACCTTCTGCTGCTGATAATGGCAAAACAGCTGACTGTTCTTATTTACAGTACAACACAGAAAATCAACACCCAACTACACAGCTTCTTCTGCTCCACAGTGGCCAGCAAGGCCATAAAGAGAAGGGAACTACATCACTGCCGGCTCCTTAATTAAATGAAAGCTGTTAGTTTCATTTGCCTCCCTTCGTTTTTACACCAGGAACCAGCTTATAGTTGAGGACCTCCCAGACGCCATCCCTGCTTGGTCCTAAATCATGACTGGGTGAGTGGCCCGGTGGGTCCCCACTGGACGAATAGCAGCCGCCCAGCGACTAGGCGAGCACAGGGCATGTGGCGGATCGACACCTAGGCAGCGATAAGTAATTCTGTAGAGGATTAGCAGCATGATAGCCTGATCAATACTGTGTGCTCAGGTCATTAGGAATGCAGTGAGGAAATGACCCCCTCTGGTAATAAAGCAGGGCATCTGGGTTCTCCTTCATTTGCCAACTCCATTAGTGTAATAGTATCATTATCTGCCACAGCCGTATTTTTCTAAGCACCAGCTTTAATACAGTCCAACCAGCGGGGGTCTGATGAAGCTTTGAGAGCCCCATGCCAAGTGTTCCACCATCACCATTCAATACAAAGCCTAGGTGTAAATCTAGCGCCATAGGAGATTATGTGCTACTCAACCTCAGGTACACATACCCAGGTTTTATGTCAGTACCTAACACTATTTCACCATTACTGGCCCATTAATAGAGCAAGCAGCATGTAGCTTAGGTTTAGAGGGAGAAAAGATGGCTGGTAGAGCGTGAAGCTGCTGAATGTGCTAAATCTGACACCCCCCACTTGCTAAAACATCACCCCTGACATGACAGGACATTGGCATTAGTTGCCATAAATCGTTTGCTTTACACTAATTCATCAGCTAACATTTTGTAGGGGAGAATTGATTAACCATGTCCGGATGTGTGGCTACATAATCAGCTTTTACCTCAGTAGCTGTTAATTTAACAGGCCCACCAAGGGAAACACAAACCATTTTAATGAGTGTTTAGAAATTAAATACCCTAAACAGCTTGCGCAAGGTACCGCAACTAGAGCAAACCAATGAGGCTGATCTAAGCAATGGGCCGGGCCGAGCGCAGGACCTCACAACATCTGGTGACCCTGTGTGATCATTACTTAGGCGGCTGCTCACACACATACACACATACACTTTCTGTTTCGACCCAACACTTCCTACTTGTCATCACTGTACAAATGGCGAGTTTGCTTCAAAGAACATTGATATGGGGAGGTTGCATCAAAGAACATCGGGTTAAGGGTCAGAGCTGTTTTCTCACTTGCCGAGGCATAAGTGGAAACTCATCATGTGATGACAATACTGATAGAGCACAATGAAATGTTTTAAAGTCATTTACAAGCCAAATGGAATCGTTACGCTGGTTAGGGTGAAGTAGGGGCTGCTGTGCTAATGCAAAGGAAATATTACTTTTAGGTCTGACTTGTCAAAAGTATGGCTGCACATCATTTGACCAACATAAAATTGTAATATTTCTGAATATAGCGATGAAAATAATAATTGCAATCACCCACACTTTCTCACTCTTCTCTTTCCTTCACCTCATGATGATGTCCCCACTATGTTCCCTAAGCTTTAACATCTTGGTCACTAAGATCTAATCAGGCTTTTATGCCCACAACTCAAAGAATTTTAATACCTGGAACCTGAAATATTATAACCTACTCAATATTGCATCCAAGCAGCCCTTTATGGTTGCGAAATAGAAATCGTGATAATTTGAGAAATTGTGCAGCTCTAGACAAAACCCAAGAAAATTTGTTGTGCTATACCAAGTATATATTTACTCAGTCGAGCAACAATAGTTAACATTTCACATACAGTACAGACCAAAAGTTTGGACACACCTTCAAAGAGTTGTCTTTATTTTCATGACTATGAATATTGTAGCTTCACACTGAAGGCATCAAAACTATGAATTAACACATGTGGAATTATATACTGAACAAAAAAGTCTGAAACAACTGCAAATATGTCTTATATTCTAGTTTCTTCAAAGTAGCCACCTTTTGCTTTGATTACTGCTACGCACACTCTTGGCATTCTGTTGATGAGCTTCAAGAGGTAGTCACCTGACATGGTTTTCACTTCACAGGTGTGCCTTGTCAGGTTTAATAAGTGGGATTTCAATCCTTATAAATGGGGTTGGGACCATCAGTTGTGTTGTGCAGGAGGTGGATACAGTACACAGCTGGTAGTCCTACTGAATAGACTGTTAGAATTTGTATTATGGCAAGAAAAAAGCAGCTAAATAAAGAAAAACAAGTGGCCATCATTACTTTAAGAAATGAAGCTCAGTCAGTCCGAACAATTGGGAAAACTTTGAAAGTGTCCCCAAGTGCAGTCGCAAAAACCATCAAGCGCTACAAAGAAACTGGCTCACATGAGGAGCGCCCCAGGAAAGGAAGACCAAGTGCCGCCTTTGCTGCGGACGATAAGTTCATCCGAGTCACCAGCCTCAGAAATCGCAGGTTAACAGCAGCTCAGATTAGAGAACAGGTCAATGCCACACAGAGTTCTAGCAGCAGACACATCTGTAGAACAACTGTTAAGAGGAGACTGTGTGAATCAGGCCTTCTTGGTAAAATAGCTGCTAGGAAACCACTGCTGATGACAGGCAACAAGCAGAAGAGACTTGTTTGGGCTAAAGAACACAAGGAATGGACATTAGACCAGTGGAAATCTGTGCTTTGATCTGATGAGTTCAAGTTTGAGATCTTTGGTTCCAACCACCGTGTCTTTGTGCAGCGCAGAAGAGGTGAACAGATGGACTCTACATGCCTGGTTCCCACCGTGAAGCATGGAGGAGGAGGTATGATGGTGTGGGGGTGCTTTGCTGGTGACACTGTTGGGGATTTATTCAAAATTGAAGGCATACTGAACCAGCATGGCTACCACAGCATCTTGCAGCGGCATGCTATTCCATCCGGTTTGCGTTTAGTTGGACCATCATTTATTTTTCAACAGGACAATGACCCCAAACACACCTACAGGCTGTGTAAGCGCTATTTGACCAAGAAGGAGAGTGATGGGTTGCTACGCCAGATGACCTGGCCTCCACAGTCACCGGACCTGAACCCAATCGAGATGGTTTGGGGTGAGCTGGATCGCAGAGTGAAGGCAAAAGGGCCAACAAGTGCTAAGAATCTCTGGGAACTCCTTCAAGACTGTTGGAAAACCATTTCAGGTGACTACCTCTTGAAGCTCATCAACAGAATGCCAAGAGTGTGCGGAGCAGTAATCAAAGCAAAAGGTGGCTACTTTGAAGAACCTAGAATATAAGACATATTTTCAGTTGTTTCACACTTTTTTGTTCAGTATATAATTGCACATGTGTTAATTCATGGTTTTGATGCCTTCAGTGTGAAGTTACAATATTCATAGTCATGAAAATAAAGAAAACTCTTTGAATGAGAAGGTGTGTCCAAACTTTTGGTCTGTACTGTATGTTCATTGATTTAACAAAAAACTAAGCAAAGAAGCAAAAGACATTAAACATTTGATGAAAAGATGGATTCCAAATTGCTTGGTTCCAAAACCTTCCAAAAAAAAGGGCTTCTGTAAGATTATTACTGAGGACTCTACATGTCTGCAGTGGATTAGCGGCAACTGGGTACTACAAACCTCTTAGCAATGATTATCAGAACTCACTCAGATATTTGCTTGTTGTACATTGCCATGCAAACGTTCATCAAAAACATTAGTGTACTATTATTATTTTGTAGTGTATTATGTTTATATGATAGACAAATATAAATCAGTGTGAAGTCCTATCTAGAGTTTCCAACAAGCAGCCCAACAGCAAATGTGTGGCAGAAGGTGATCTGGTCAAATGTGACCAAAATGTAACTTGTAAGCTTACATGCAAAATGGTCTGTGAGGAGTAAAGCTAACAACATACATTCTCCTGAATACACCATGCCCACAGTGAAGCATGACAGTGGTAGCATCATGTTGAGGGGATGCTTTCTTTAGCCGAGTCAAGTCAGCTGGTTAGGCTCAATAGGAAGACAAATAGTGCCAAACACACTGCGAAAGACTGGGGAAGAGTTTAATCTAGCTGAAAGCAAAATTAACGTACAGCCATAGATACAATAGAATGGTTTAAATCAAAGCATATTAATGTCCTAAAATTCTACTTAAAAAACATTTAAGTGTGTGGTAATGTGGAATTGCACATAAGAGGGTATGTAACTAGACTGTGTAATTGTATGGCATTAATCATCTGAGGCGTGGTTTTCTTTAAATGAACAAGCACCCATTAAAATGAATCTCCAACCCTGCGCAGAACCTGAAAGACAGATTTAATATTTAAGAAAGCCAGATAATATCTAAAGTTCCCCTCACTGTCCTATTAAAGAACAACAGATACAATAAAACCTGGTTAAAAGTGAATGCACTTCTATTTTGGCTGCTTTACATTGATAAAGTAATTTTGCCATTACATTGGCACTTGCGCAATCTTTTATTTATCTTATGAAAAAAGGAACCTAAGCCATTAGGTCTGTGCCGGCCGACTGCCTGGAGGGCCAGCCGGAATGAGTTCCTTCTCTGAGCCCTCATCTGGCCGCCATGACTGCTTTCATAAACAGGAGGAACCACGTCTTACATAGTTTTACTGCTGTCTAACATAATCCAAACACATGTGCCTCAGCAGAGAGTCACCAAGTTGGAGGACAAGAGGAAAACAAACATGCAAACAATAAGAGGCAAGAGTATAAGTGCAACAGTCCAGAACAGCATTATTCTAATCGTGATTAGGCATTGCTGATTACCGGTATCAAAGTATACACATTACTGTCCCAATGAGATGTTGTTAGAGAAAAGATGCACTGCAGGTCAGCAGGCTGAAAATCAGCTACTACATTTTACTCTTGCCTTACATTTACTCCATGACATTCTGTTCAATAAGGAGAGTATATTTCATTATATGTTTTGTTTTGGTCTACCAATCAGAATCAAAATAACAATACATTTATGGTATAGATAACATTATTATAACTGTGACAACATGTATGACTTTGAGTAGCAGAATGAATAATGGTTGCTTTTCTGTTTAAAGTTAGAGAAATTGAACTATGTTATATGATTTTTATTAAACTTTTTGTGTAACATCCATGATACAGTAAAACTGTAGTAGTTCCACTCAAGATTATCAAAACATGGAACTCTCATATTGGCCCATGCCTACTCCTAATTATCACAAAACAACATCTCCCCTCACCTCTAAAATGCATAGAAATACTAAGTCCCGCACTTTATTAAGTACTACTAGGAACACGTGGATCAGTATGGCATTCTCAAGGTAAGATAACTTTGAGTAAATACACCACAGTTTCATGGTATCAAGATGTTAACACGGCTCAGCCAGCTGACCGGCAGTGTGAAGCAATAGAAGAAGCCTGTCAATTTGATATATTCTCCAGCATCTCATAAAAAGGACTTTAAACTCTAGAAACAGCATGAAGGACCATTTGATGAGTTTCTGAAACTTCAAAACTAAAACTACTTTGATACAGATACTAGTTAAGTTTCTATCAGGTCTGTGGCTGCTGTTTGAATTCCAATCGGCTCATTACTGATTATTCTACCAGCTGTGCCGTCCCGTCAAAAATAACTTTTTAGTTTCTACTGAGAGTTGCTGTTTTGAGAATTGCCAGTATTAATGTAAACATAACTAGAATATCTTTATCCTAATTTAATTGCAATTTCACTTTAATCGAATATGAAAGCAAACTGAATGTATGTTTCAAGGCAAAAATATTCAGAGTCACTGTTTTTAATGTGAAAATGAAATATTCAACAATGGCTGGAAAAGAATACTTCAGGTAGCAGACATTTTTTGGAAGCACTGAAAAAGATGAATAGTTCATCCATCATTAATGTAAATTGAGGAACATAAATTACACAGGAATTTTAGCTTTTAAAACGCTGCAGCTGTCTTTTTTTTTTTCCCTAAACACATGATGTTGATATCAAAGTTCTTTTAGAGCTCTTTTAGTTTAAATACTCTGTTGTGGCATGAAACTTTTATGAATATTGAGTTAATATGCTTAGTCATATGACAGGAAAGGTCATAATTAATAATAAGGGAATTAACTGGTTTCTCCTGCACTATCACAGTGCAGCTTATAAGCCGATGTATGAGCAGTAAAGCCTAAAGCAGCTGGAGACTGCTGGCCTGGCAGCTGACCAAAATCCCAAACACTGATGAATAACTTCACTATTTGTTTTAACTGTTGCACTGAGTTGTTGCTGCAACACAATTAGCAGCTCTTTTTCTCTATCCCATTCATACCAGAGTAAAACCCAAATGCTACATCCAAATGAGGGCTTTAACGTCTTGTTGTAATTTTTTATATATATATATATATGTGTGTGTGTGTGTGTGTGTTTATGATAATTGAGAGTATTCTATACTCTAATAAATGCGTTTTATTTTAATTCGCACCATGTCGTATTTCCAATTGATATGGAGTGTAGCTCAGACTTCCTGCAACCTAAAGCAGTGCATCTGCTTGATAAAACCGCGCTTTCAATGTGACTGTAACTCTTCATTGTGGCAGACTGAGAGGGGGAAAATGGAAAAACACAATAAAGGAAACAGGCAAGGTGAGGTATGCGCTGACATTCGCAGCTTTGTAGCCTCCAGAATGCAGCCAGCAGCACCGCATACGGAGCGTTAGACATTCAACCAGCGACAGGGCTTAGAAATATGCCAGACCGAACGGAGAAAAACGCTATCAATACCTTTCTTCTCTTCTCTCCCTCACTGTCACCCGATCTTTTCATGTTCCTGGAGTTGTGTTTACACTGCCTCGCTTTCATTAGGGGCGATGTTGGTTGTTGTAGTGCACGAAAAAACGCATTTTCGACATTTTTTCAGTCTGACTCACAGTTCACATAAGAGACAAGTTGATTTTGTTTATTTGCAAGTCAACAAGCCACGCACCGTGGCGTTCATCGCGTTCTGGTAACAATTTCTTAACAGGGATTCTAAGAGCGCAGATGAGAGAACTACAAATCCCAGAAGTGAAAGAGTTCTCGAAGCGGAAGCAGAATCAGAACGCTCTGCGCAGGTGCGACACTGGTACTGAAATGGTTAAAAACGTGATAAATTGAGTTTACGCATTATGAATACCTGCTATTAAATGTGTGAATACATATAAATAATGTCTCTGTGGGATTCCATATTATTACCTAAAATTTTCATAAGTAATTCTTTACTGAGTAAAAATATTAAAATATGAAAAAAAGAGACTGGATGTTTATTTATTTACCATAAATAAATTAATTAATTAATTAATTTATCTATTTATTTTATTTATTCATTTATCTAGTTTCTGTATTTCTTTATTTTTCTGAGATGCAGGCACATCTTTCCTCCATTTTTCAAAGCACTGATTAATACATTTCATTGCATTTTGTAGTTACTGTCTCTTGATGTTTATTTCTTTTGTTTTCAAATTTAAAGTAATCTTAAGTTAGTTATGTTTATGTTGTTCTTTAAAAGAAATGTTTAACATGAACACTCCATATGGTCCCCAAGTTTTTTAACAATCAAAAGCAGTGCTACTTTCATCCTAAGCCATGTGTAAAAATAGCAATCGCGCTTTGAACAGGTTCCAGCTTAAGTCATGCCAACCTTCTTTCAACTCTTGCATGCATCTCAAATCCAGGTGCCTGCTTTTCTGCCGGTGTGGGCTTCAGCTATACGTCAGTCCGTTTCAACTCACCACAGATCATGAAAGTGCACCATAAACACACATCGGCAGTGTGGCTGCCTTTATCTATCACCTGCAAATGCCCTTCCAAGCACTGAACCAGACTGCTCATAACGTGGGTCGAACAGTACTGAAATATGTTTTGTCCATTGTTCCTATCAAAGCACATGTGAAATGCATTCGAGTTTCACGGATGGTCTGGTGTTGGCTGTTGGAGGGTGGCGCAGGGGTGGATTGCAGGGGTCTGAAACACCTGTTACATATTACCATTACATACTTTGATCAGTGTCTTCATTAGTTCCCTTTGTAATATCTTTTCTTTTATGGTAGAGCTGACCCGAGTGAGCACACAAAAGTGATTTAACACATATGTTTTGCTTACCTGTCTTGCAAAGTGCTTAAAAGCTCACCCACTATGAAAGATGTAAGTGTGTCTGGTATCCGTAGTTATTAAAGAATGACAGTTCTTTTGATTCCTATTTATAACCTACATTTCCTCCCATCTGTCCTAGTCCTCCAAGGCGAGAATATGTTTGAAAAATACCCTTACACTACCTTTTCATGAAAACTAGATCCATATGTGTGGAAAGATCTAGAAAAATCTAGTGTTGTAAATAATTTCTTTTGTATAATCTTTGTTATTATGTCAGAATCTGCCTACATTAAACCTTCATTTGTCATTACACAGTATGTGTTCCTTTCATGTGTCTAACTATGATTCACATATTCCAATTGTCAGTCATATTTATGGTTAACATAAACAATTTTGGCTTACTTTGAAAGATCTGCTGCTCTTTGAGTGAACATAATCTAGCAGATTTTTAACAAATACATATGGCACATATGTTGTGACTCCTGCTGAAACTTCAGTTCCTGTTCATTATTATGGGATCGTGATCCTACCCATCTCTGAGGCAGAAGAATTCATTTGATATTTTGGTCACTGACAAACAATCAAATATCACAGATAATTTAGTCTTAATCTCAATCATAAAGGTATATAGAATAATTAAAAATGTATAAAATCTGTTTTGATTATGCGGCTAGTGGTTAGTTATCTCAACTTTGCAGGAAAAACTGAAAACATAACGACACAGCAACTGTACTAAAACGAATAAAATCAACCTCCAAGCAAATCAGTCTGCATCAGTTAATACTCTAGATCTCATTAGTGCACAAACCAAAACATGAAAGTTAATTGTTTTCAAGAACTTTTGTATTTTTTATTTGGTTTTTAGTTTCTTTACTACGACTGATGGCAGAAGGGGTCTAAAGTTATGTAATTAAATCCCCAAAATGCAAACACTTTAGAGCCTGGCTTTCTAAAATTAAAGGTATATCTGGGCCAGTATGCCACCTTTTTAAGTTTAAATATTTAAATCAACTTTTTTCTCATTGCTGTAATGAAGGTTATCAACATAACTAACGCACTTGATGACAAGCCTCGCTGTCATTCCATGTATTTGAATTTCTCTAAAGCCCTTCAATCTGTTGCATTTATTAAAGATATGTTTTTTTCTAAACAAGCAGTGGGATTGTTTGCTAATTGAGTCATACGTAGAGCCCAGGCAATTAAGAGTTCTACCTCAGACTCACTGCAAGTCTAACGGTGTTCCACATGGTTCAGTTCTCAGCCATTATTGTTCACACTCAGCTGGACAAACCTTGGTAAAAACAGGAAAGTGAAGGTTATGTGAAGACTGACAGTCCCATGAATCCCATCAACTGTACAATTTGATGATTTACAATTAGATTTTGCATATTAATAAAACTCAGGAAAAACTAGATTTGTCTTTTGTCAGGTCTTTTGTTAATTATTAGCAAATTACAAAAAAGCAAATACATAACACAAAATAAGAAAATAGAAAAAAGAAAGTATTTTTATTTGTAATTTTAGTATGTTGGTTTGTTGCTATGAGCACAGTACATATTCCATGGTGAACTTTACAGCTTGAATCTTATAAGAAGGTGAGTAAAAGTAATTTCGGGCATTAAATATATTGTATACTTTTTGCAGCAAAGTGTAAGTCATTTAGATCAGCTGGCCAATAGATTGCAACCATATTTTTAAAATACTGGACATCAAACTATTTAACAAATATTGGCCGATATCCTAGCAGACTTGGGATGGTCAGCAGGACAATAGTTGTGGGCAGCTGGATTTAAAGCGAGCGGCAAGTATTGCGATAAGTACTGGACACCAAAGGGTCGCAGAGTAATCATTTCCAATTTTATTATCTGTACCAGGCAATTTCTCTTATCCCAAGGCTGTACAAAAGACACAGAAGATCTATGAATCTAATGTAAGCCCACTAAAATGTCCCCACCACCAGAAAGGCAAAGAAGTAGAAAGAAGCTGCTGCCTCAGCCCACTTGTTTCAGCCTAAAAGATGTTCAGACCCAAAGAAATGGCAACATTCCCTGGTCAAAAAAAATAAATAAATAACATAAAGACAAACAAATGGGTTTTAAACAAAATAGTCAGACTCAGTTATTGACTGCATTATTGTTTTTTTTTTTTATATATATATTGGCAGTGACATTGGCCATGGAAAAACTTTTATCAGCTAGCCTGTAGTTACCAATATGGAAGTCCCAAAACTGGTGTTTCTTAATCGTTGGATCTGCTTCCAAATGGAAATCAGTAACTTTAAACAAATAACCTCAATGCCGAAAGCCCTCCTGTTCTGCAGTGTATATCTCCAACTGGTCCAATTTTTTCCATTTTGATCAGAAACTGAACAAAACGTTTGACAGTAACCCCTAAAGCTAGCAAGAATATAAGCGCCCGTTGAATGTAAATACGTTTTAAATGACCCACATTTACATAATAGATGACCATATTTTAAAACCCGGTATTTGTTTTTCTCCAAATAGCTACTTTGTCCTATAGAATAACTGTACCGTTGTTGCATTTTCATGATGTGCAGTTGTAGTGTGACTTGAAATAATGCATTAGTAAAGTTTTATTTACTCCAAGGCCCAACACAGCATCTATCAAGTCACATTAGAATCCATTGCTTCTTTGAAAACATAAAAAGGAAATGGTGATAGAAAACTGACTATGTTGACACCAAAGCTTTTAAAACAGTAGTATTAGCCAAGGGCTGACAATCAAGATCACATTTACATAGATAACAGGAAAGTAGATCCTCAGTACTATTGTACTTTTACAACATTAGATTTAAAATGAGATACAATTTTTAGGACAAACTGTTTGCATCATCCTAGAAAGAATTAAGTGATCCTGAAGTTTATTGTTGTTCTCTGGCTAACATGGAGTTTGCCTGGTCTCTCACGTGTTTGTAAGGTTGTAGTTGTACCAACTGCCTTTTTTGCCTTGTTGGATGATTGATTGAACAGTGCTCCATGAGATATTCAGCTTTTTTATGTTGTTTTGTAGCCTAACTCTACTTTAAACTTCTCTACTGCTTTTCTCCGTTCTGTCTGGTGTCTTTCTCGGTTTTGATGACACTGGTTATTCACTAATGTTCTCTAACAAACCTCTGAGGCCATGACAGAGGAGCAGTTTTTTGAATAAATTAAACACAGATAAACAATATTCAGTTATCATGTCACTTCTGAAAACAGCTGGTTCTGCTCAATGTTATTTAGGGCTATCAGAGTAGAGCAGGCTGAGCATAAATGGACCCCTCTTTAAAAAAATGTATTTGTAAATTAAAAGAAAAATCATTTAATATTTTGTTCAGCTTCACAATTGCAATTCATAGCAGCTTGTGTATTTAATGTGAAAAAATGTGAAAAACATCAAGGGGATTGATTACTTTTGTGTTTGGATTGAGCCTCATCTGCACATTTAAACTCCCACATCTTTGTGCTGGTGATGTTAAAATCCCTTTTTACTCTCTTCAGTTCACACACTCTGTCCACCATTAAAGTTTGTTCCCACAGGGAATGAGTGAAACTCATATTCAAATGTTCTCACTGTCAGTCATCATGATGGGGAGCGCGCTGAGGAGGAAAAACTTCTTTCCATTTTTGTGTTTGATGCTTGTGTTTGAGGCTCTGTGACCAATCATAATGTGTAGGCTCTTTACAGTAAGACAAGCCAATTACCTTCTTCAACAGCGCCTGTCATTTGCTGAACAGTGAATCATGGTCTAATGTAGGCACCTCCGCTCTTATGTCTGACCTGCTGGGTCTGGCATCACACGAGGTCACCTCTGTACCTTCTCTGATGTGGTTTCGTCTGGGGTGAAAGAGGGGAGGAAGAACTACTTTGAACTTCTTCTATCATCAAAATGTCCTATGAATGGATCTGGCTAATGTGTTGGTGCTCAGAATGGAGACATGTTTCCTGTTAATGTGCATTGCATCAGCCCTGGATGACACTTTGACAAGGCTTCTCTTTCACGATATAATGAGCGCATAAAAAGTCACTGGAAGAAAAAAGGATAATAAGAAAACAACCCCGATTTAGAAAGTGGTATTTCCTGGGGAGATAGAGACCATTTTGTTGTGTCTGTATTGCAACCAAAGTCCAGCAATCATCTTCTAAACTACTGTATCTTCCAAAAACTCAAAAAGACAAAAGAGATGCATCTTTGTGTAAAATATGTTTCAGATGCACGGGTTTCAATTGAGCTACCTTTTGAAACCACAGTTTTATCAAATTATAGTTACACTATGAAAGAGAGGAAACAAATAGTTGTCCTGCAGGATCTCCGGAGAAGGTAATGCAAGGAATTTTAAACAGCTTTTTACAATCACCACAGCCGAGACCCAGGACCATCTATACTGAATGACCATATGGAACAAGTATGTGCCTCCTCTGCTCGCTAACCTCTAATGCTAAGCCCTAGGAAGCTGTTATTTGTCAGTACTATAAAGCAGATTGCTGTCCAGTGGTTTCAATTAACATCAAAGATTTCTTTGCAGGCAGTAATAGCTGGATCTAAAGCTGAAATGTATTATTTATCTTGTGTGTTAAAATCTTCCAAACAGTTATGTCTTCCCTTAGTTCAAGATTTTCTTTTCTTTCCTGCCACCACTTTTGTCCTTTGTTGTTTTTTTAAGACCCCACATCACTCCTACAGAGTCTCTTTGCAGCGCCTGGGCACCTATGGGCCTCAGACCTTGTGGCCTGTTAATGTCAACAGCAAAACATGGCTCTACAATTGTAACAAGGACAATTAAACCTCATACGTGGCTGTATTGTTGAGGACTTTCTAGTCTTTAATGTCTGCTTGTGCCATAAAAGTCTTGTGATTCTTCAAAAGCAAAAGTTTAAACCTACTAAAAGATGATGAGCTGACAATAGAGATTGAAATAGTGATGGCCATTTCCAACATTAGAGGAAAGGTTGGCATGTGTCTGGAAAGGTTCTGTTAGTTTAGTTTTTAAGGCTGTAGTGCCTTTCAAAAATGTTAACACACCTTGAACTTTTTTCACTTTTTCTATACCTCCAATTTCAGTGTATTTTATTTGGATTTTATGTGAGAGACTAATGCAAAGTAGCACATAAATATGAAGCAGAAGTAAAAGGATACATTTCTTTATTTTATTTATTACAAATTTATTTATTATTAATAACTGTCAGTTATAGTTTCCTTTGAATTACCATATTTACTTTTCCATTGCAAATTGTTCCTTATTCCTTTCCTATTTCCTGTATGTTACTTTGAATTTTTACATTTTTTACTCTCCTACGTTTCCTGTGCATCAGCCAAAGTTATGTCCAAGCACCTTTGTTTGAGTCAGTTCATCTCAGAGTTGTAAAAACTGAGTAGTTCCTGTTCCCTGCGAAACAAAATTTCCATCACCTATTCAAAAAATAAAATAAGATAATTTTAGCAACACCGAAAGCAATCCTGAGATTGAACATTTTCAGCTCCATAGCTGGGGCTTAAAGTGCATAGTTGGTTTTGTGAAAATGTACACGAAGAGCACCCACCCTTCAATGGCCACTGATTAAGCCTCAATAAATGATCATAAAGCCCCAAAGGAACGAGCCCTTTGGTTCGCGAACAGACACAGCGTGGAGCCTTAGCATTAGATGTGGTACACCTCTTTGCCTGGGATCACTTCCAGACACGAAAATGAGGAAGCGCTTTGCTGTTGCTGTGATTTGAAAACCATGATCACTGAGCACTTTTATAAGAAACCCATTAAAATGAGGTTTTGACATACAAAAGAGCCCCTGTTTAAATCTCACGCACACTGTAAGGTTGAAAGACGTCATAAAACTCTATAAGGAAGCATACAGTCTCTGAGTTCGTCCTTGACTCCATCAGGAGGGAAAGTCTTTTGTAGAGGAAGACGTGACCTGTTTCTCTGGAGAAGCCTGTGGCCTGTGATTCGCTGGCCTGCTGTGGATTAATCTCACATTTGTTCAGCATGACATGATCACTCCAACCGGACTTAACTTTTCACAAAGAAGTCTGTTCAAAATATGCTGATCTGTCAAAACACTCGCCAATCTGAGGGGGTAAGTCTCTCTGAATAGGTCCAACTGAGGTGGGCTCAGTGGTGCGGTGTGACCCCTCCTCCCACCTGCTCTTGACACTGTTTATAAAGTGGCAACTCCTCTCATTACCACTCCTATTATCCTTGAGTTAAAGGAGCCCTGCACATCAAACAAATCCAGAGCCGGCACTGGCTGATATGGCATTAATATGATATGTAAGAGTTCAATAAGAACTGAGAAAAATCTCTTTGATGGGGACTGTTTTACATTAAGGACTTTTTATTAGGGCTTTTCTGGTCTTTAATGTGCATGTTTTCCCCTTGAGTCAGTGTTACCCGGTTTAGGTCTCCTTGTTTGACCGCTCTCTGAAGAAGTGGCACATGCGGTCTGCATACGACAGCAGTTGCTGCTGGAAGGACATGCAATATACTGGTGGTACTTGAAGGGTAAAAAAGCTGTTAGGTTTTTTTGAAGTCATTGCTGGGTTTATGTACTTTATTTTCAATAACTATAAACATACATTGCATTATTTAAACTATTTGTTAGTAATGCATGTGAGACTGATGAATATGAGGTGGGTTTAAGTTTGACAAGAGATCAAGTATTTATTTGACAGCCCAAAGCGTACCCAAACCCACCAGTGTGACCACTGACATGTAGGCTGAAGGGAGTTTATTTATCCGTGCACATTTTTCCTCATTTCTACATTAGTTGACGTTATGGAGCGTGCTGATGGTGACAGGTACATTTAGCGCTAGTTGAAGGGTTTAAATCACACCCATCCTCCTGTATACAGTGTTCTCTCTGCAGCAGCGTCATTTTTAATTACTACACATTCAATTGACAAACGTCCTGGTTTATAGTAAAGCCCGAGGACTTTTCTTCTTAAAGGTTAGTCGAAAACTTATTTTGGATTTTACAGCTTGCACACAGTTTGAGAAATTACCTTTCTCACCTGATGACAGTCCAGCTCAATGGCAGGGTGAAATTCATAAGGACCCCAAATGAATTTCCTGAAAAATAGACATAATTGCTGCAAAATAAATTAACTGTTTGCATTTGCCAGTACAAATCTTTTAACAACATGTGGGTGAGTCATTTTTCAAGGCGGTTAGCCATTACTGTACGGACTGGGATGCTCGATGGCAGCACCACAGAGTTACAAAGGGGGCACACCCAGATTAGATGAAATGTTGCAATAATTCTTCATGCGAGTATTGAAAATGTTTTTGTGCCACATGTGTTTGCATATCTGTTTGGTTTGGCCCAAAACTAAAAACAGCTTCTGGTTATTCAGCAGTTATTAGATGCTTTGATCCGAAATGGGTCTTGTTTCCATTTGCTGAAACTTTGTATTGTGTTGCGGTGCACATATTGAATGTCTGTGATTTGTTTCTGTGTGTTGTTTATAATGGCTTTCAAGATCATTTTAAGAGGCACAGGAAGGCCTTCATCTTCATCATCCATTTTCGCATCCTAACTTTCGCTGTTACCACCATCAGTGATTAATTCAACTGCTTAAGCACAATAAGTTAATGATTACATGTTTCGGAGCTTTCTCAGAGGGCTTCTGACAATTGGGGAGTCATTTAAAGTGCATGTCAAGTCGTCATCTCCCTCTGCACTCTATTTGTGTAGTTATTGATGTTTGGGTGATGTCAACGGGAAACATCCTGACTTCTGAAATCTGTTTAACATACAAAACAGAAGTACCACTTGCTTTCTACCCAGGAGAAGTAATATTTTCCATGGGTTTCTGACCCACAATGTCCATCAAAATGTAGTGTGTAGTCACTAACCAACTCTAAAAATGATCCCATAAAGTAAAGAATGTAGGGTGTCTCCCAATAGGCCATGGACAATTGTCAACATTTAAAAAAAGAGTATGCCACAGCTTTTTCACACATGCAGATCATACTGTGTGTCACAGAGCCAACTTCTCATTTCAACACTGTGTCAAAGGCAGCTTTGGACCACATCCCAAGCTCTTAGCTTGTTTGTCTTTTGTAAAAAAAAAAATAAAAAATGACTACCCCAACAGTGCCAAAGCACTCCAGGCTCTTTGATTTGTGAAAATCTAACAGAGGGACTGCTCCCTGCTCAGCTGGTGCACAGATGTGTATGTGTGTGTGTGCAAGTGTATAGGGGGAGCCCGCTGTCTGAACTGAACACAGATTAGTGACTCCTTTTTTTAAAAATTCCTAATAAATAAACCCTAGTGCATGCTGGGTTATGTGTGAGGGAAAATAACATGCCACTAGCCAATCAGAAGCAGGTGGCGCAGGGCTTGGTGGCTGCAAACCCTGCAGCTCTTATCGTAAAACAACTGCACTTTTAACTTTAATTGTAGTTGTGGATAGATTTTGGGGTTTGGGTTAGAAGTGTTTTATTACTTCGGACTGGAATCAAAGCAGCAGAAATATAATTATCGTAAAAGCCAGCAACAATTTTGCTGTAATGGATGGTGGCCAAGTGTCAGGCTCTACGCACTGATAAGACCACTCACAAAGAACAAAAAACAAATGGGAAAAACAGCACGTTGGATCTATGTGGTTCACTGTGAGACCCACTTTCTGACTGTATCAATTATGTCACCTATAATCAAAAATACAGCATCCTTCAGTACAAAACAAACCCATATATAATATCCAGCTATACTTTAAAAAACAACTGTGGTAAAACCAACCCAATTTAGGTATTTTGGCCAGCACAGCTCAGGGTTAAATTTGAAGCGATCCAGATCCAGGTTGATTTAACACAGAAGGATTGGGTTATAGGTTTGATCCAACATACTGGTTAATGTTTTCAACCAGAAAATGGATCAAAGTGACTACTGTTTACTGTTATGTCTACCAAAGAGCCAGTTGCAAAGACTAAACTCATGCAACCTGGACTACTAAACAAGAAATGACTTCTTTTTAGTTTAATAAGAAAAGATAAAAGAAATAAAATAAAGACAACCTCGACACAGAGTCTAATAACACTTTCCTAACAATTTAAATTGGAAAACAAATTATTATTCAGTTTATAACTGTATAACAGTTAATTGGTTAATTTATGCAGTTTTATTATTTCTTTTTTACTGTATTTATCTTTTTAGCTTTTTAGTCATGCTTTCTGCATTTGTCAATCGGTGTATTTATATCTGCTGTAGGTCTTTTGTAATCATAGCTTGACTCAACCCTTTTGACTTTTGGGTCATGATTATGACGAAAATATATTCCAAATAAGTAAAGGAATATTTCTGCAGGCGACCATCTATTTCTACTGCCGATTTCATTTGCAGTTCTCCAGCTTTAAGACGGTGGATGTTAATCCATAAGCCGAATGCATTGTGAATTGTTAAAATAGGCCATAGGTAGATCTCTGTGTGATGTCCCAGGCAGTGGTTCTGCTCTGATGGCCTCCAGTGAGCTTTTCTCTGAACATAGTGGGGGAGATTATGATAAAAGAAGCAGAGAATGAGATGACACACCCTGTCTCCTTAATTCACTGCTTTATCGTGAACAGAGGCATTAAGAGGCACTCTCTTTTTTCTGTCCCTCTCTCTGGTGAATCGTACATGTCACACCGCACAGTGTCTCTATATGAGTCAGTCACCTCAGGTGTTCCGCACACATTTCAACGCAGACATTTCGCGCCATCACACTGCTTCTTCCATTGCACTTGAGATCACAAAAGGAAAAGTGTGATTAATGATGCCAATCAAATATGTGTCACTTTGTTATAAAATTTTAGCTGAATCAGTTCATTCTTTCATAGAAGATGAAAGAACGAACTGAGATGTTTCTCCTTACCATTACAACAGAAAAGGAAAGAGTAAAAACACTCTACTGTACACATGATTCGCACATTTAGTCTCGCCGATACCTGTTTCATACTAAATTGTGGTGATTTTTAATTATTTTGAAGGTTTTGTTTGGTCAACATTTTGTTTTGGACAACATTTTTGGATTGCCATGCATGTAGAGTGCCTTAAAAGTATTTGCACCCCTTAAGCTTTTTTTTAAATGCAACCTCAAACTTCAATGTATTTCTGCAAAGTGTGATGGGCATACTGCATGTACTCAGACCCACTGTGCAAAGTATTTGCTCAATCGTATTTCACAGCTGACACCTTTTAAAGCTGCCTTTTAGGGTATCTTTTACCAACTCTATAGATTGAATTTTTTGGATGGAGAGCAACACTGAACATCCATTTTCGAGTATTTCCACAGACACTGTTGTACCGCTCTTGCATCTTATACTGCTCTATACTTACTCTCACTCACTTAAAACTGTGCACATATATTTATATTATATTGTAGATATGTTTATACTGTTTAATTTGTATTGTATTGCACCGACTACGCCAAAACAAATTCCTTGTATGTCCAAAAACGTACTTGGCAATAAAGCTTTTCTGATTCTGATTCTGATTCTGATTCCTTTATTGGACTGAGGTCTGAACTTTGACAAACACATGAATGTACTTTGATCTATACCTTTCCATTGTAGCTCTGGCTGTATGTTTAGGGTTGCTGCCTGCTGGAAAGTTAACCTACTTCTCACTCTCAAGTCTTTTGCAGCCTCTAAAAGTTTTTTTCCAAGAACTCTCTTGTATTTAGCTCCATCAATCCCATAAACTCTTTCCAGCTCTACTACCTATGCTCATTCCTAAATAATTACCAGCAATTAGGGTAATGTGTAGCCTGAGTATTGGTCGTTGTGTTCCCCACCTTTGCTGTGAATCTCTGTTACTCCTCCAGAGTTACTCTTGCCCTATTGGCTGTTTCTTTGATTAATGTGGTCCTTGCCTGGCCTGCCAGATAGGTGAATGTAAATAATTAAAAACAGCCGACTTTAATCAGTTCAATTCAGTTTTATTTATATAGCGCCAATTCACCACACACGTCGTCTCAAGACAATTTACAAAGTCAATTCAATGGAATCATAAAGATTTCAAGTCAGGTACATACATTCCAATTAATTCTTAGTATCAAACAGTGCAGTCAGGTTCAGTTTATTATTCAAATTGGTTAAAAGTTTTCTATCTAAGGAAATTCTGCAGATTGCATCAAGTCAGTGACTTGCAGCATTCATTCCTCCTGGATGAGCATGTAGAGACAGTGGACAGTTGCTTGCATTGAATTTTCAGCAATCCCTCATACTGAGCATGCATGTACACTGGAAAGGAAAACTCTCTTTTAACAGGAAGAAACCTCCAACAGAACCAGACCCAGTGTGAGCAGCCATCTGCCGCAACAGACTGAGGGTTTGAGAGAACCGAGCAGAGACACAAAAAGAACACAGAACCGCGTATCCAGTAGTACTTTCTATGGGAAAGAAAAGTGAAACGTTAATGGTTGTAGCTCCTTTGGAGGCTCCATCTCAGAGCTCAGGATAACCTAAACCATTTTGGAGCTCAGGATAACCTAAACCAATCTAACTATAAACTATAAAGGAAAGTTTTAAGCCCAGCCTTAAAAGTAGACAGGGTGTCTGCCTCATTGACTGAAACTGGGAGCTCGTTCCACAGGAGAGGAGCCCGATAACTAAAGGATCTGCCTCCCATTCTACTTCTAGAGACTCTAGGAACCACCAGTAAACCTGCAGTCTGAGAACGAAGTGCTCTGTTGGGAATATATGGAACAATCAGATCTTTGATGTATGATGGAGCTAGATCATTAAGGGCTTTATATGTGAGGAGGAGAATTTTTAATTCTGTTGTAAATTTAACAGGAAGCCAATGAAGGGAAGCTAAAATAGGAGAAATATGATCTCTCTTTTTAATTTTGATCAGAACTCTTGCTGCAGCATTTTGGATCAGCCTTCAGCTGATATGTATGTATTCACACAGTCTCTAAATGCCTGTAAATTGTAAGAAATATTTGCCAAGAAGAAGACACAAACAGCTGACCCTATGTTGACCTATCTCACATCTAACCCCAGTTTCACACATTTGACAGACAATAAAACAAAAATGTTGGAGAAGACCAATCCAAAAAGGCTGAGCCACAAAAACATCACATTGCAGTTTTTTGGGCCCCGTTCCATAAGCCCTAACTCTTGGTAATTAGTCAGCAATTGGAGATAAAGCGTGTGATTAGGAGTGAAAACAACGTGGGGATCGCAGACTGTGGTTTGGAAAGGCAGATTCCTTCGGGAGACACAAGTCTGTCACAGAAGGGAGCTCTTGATTTAAAGGCGTTGATTCAGTCAAATTACTCGTTGTGTGAGACAGCACAGGCGTTTTTAATTACAAACATTAAATTACAGGCTAAGAAATGATGGTGCACACAATACAGCTTACATTTAGATGAACTCACAGCTGCTTTGGTCCTTCGAGGGGTCTGCATCACTAGGATATCCATTTGTTGTTCTTTGTATGTGTATATCTAATACAGAGCTCTTTGAAATAGCCCATATTATCTTCAAAAAGCGACACAGTTTTTAATGTTTGTGTTGTTGGTTTTGAGCATTAAGTGAGTTAAAGTTCTCAAGGTCAAAGGGTCTGTTTTATAGATAAGGCAGGGCTTTCCTTTAAAGATTGTGTTTTGCTCCATTCTTAGCTGTTTAATTTTCTCAAATTATCACACTAAACTATTTCTGATGTGGTATATAACTGACTCACCCACCCTTACGCCACACTGAATATCTCTTCTACAACCTGTGATATTTGGTCCACCAAAATGTCTACACAGGGTTTTGGGGTTTTATTTAGTTTTCGGTGTGGTTCCCATTAATCTCCTACAGGCACCCAACAGATTAGTGTGTCTATATCAAGCTTGGAGATGGTTACCACTCAACTATGTTGACCACTTTGTGGACGGACGTGTGGTTTTTTTCTTTTTGTGTATGAGTTTGAGTGTTGAACCTGCCACTAGTTAATGTGTGTGGCTTTAAGGGTCCCTAAACACATCATGCACAATCCTATGTGCGGGCATGTGCAGTGGTGTAAAATGACTTGATAGTTAGTGTGTGAACCACTCTGAGTGTGTGCAGTCTGGGAGGGGTACGCAATGTCAACTAACAGGAACAACATCAAAAACAAAAGTTACGCTGGCTGCAGCCGAGCCTCAGCTATGTTGTAATTAGAAGTAAAATGTGGGACAACAGTGTCTTTAAACATAACCAAACGTTTCTCTCAGGAAGAGGATTACAGGCACAAACTGAATGCGGTCTGCACTCCACTTGGCATGCCACATGTAGCTGATTCTCAGGCCACTAGTCCTAGCTCACTCTGTTCTGCCACCGGCCATTTGGGGCTGCACCCCAGATGTGTGATACACTCATCTTTAACTACTTGAATGATTCATTCTCTCTCTTAAACTTGCATGCAAGGGTCTGTGCATGTGTGTGTATGTGTGTGTGTGTGTGATTTCACCATCTAATTGAGGACAGTTTGTACCAAAGTGAGGACATTTTGCTGGTCCTCACGACCTATTTTGCTAACAGTTAGGTTTAGGACTAAGGTGTGAATTGAGTTTAGGTTAAGGTTAGGGTTAGGTAAGCACTGGTAATAGTTAGGTTTAGGGTTATTGTCAGGGTTAGGGCATAGAAAGGGTTGAAAATGACTGAAAATCAATGGAAGTCAATGGGAGTCAACACATGGTCCTCACTACATATAGCAAAACAAGAGACTGTGTGTGTGTGTGTGTGTGTGTGTGTGTTTGTGTTTCTGTGTGTGTTTGTGTGTGTGTGTGTCCATATATGTGCATGAAGTTCTAATCCTATTATCCTCCAGTCTGTGCTGCCTCCCACTGGTTGGGCTTGATACCGACAGTAACACCCCAAACTCCATCCACAGTTGTTAGGCATGTGCACTCACTGCCCGCTTTATTAGATACACCTGTAAACCACATGGCAGCTTTTAGGTATCGAGACTGATCCTGCCGATGATCAAACCAAGTATCAGAAAGAGGAAGAAAGGGGATTCAAGTGAGTTTGAAGTTAGCATGTTTGTTAATGCAAGAGAGGTTTGTCTGAATATTTAATAAACTATTTATCTACTGGGATTTCCTGAGAATGTGTAAAAAAAGAGGAAACACTCAGTAAGCAGCAATCTTGCTCTAAATATTAGAAAGGCAACAATAATCCAACAAAGGTATGCAGAAGACCATGTCTATGACCATATCAAACCTTGAAGCAGATGGACTACAGCAACAGAAGGCCTCATCGTTTTTCACTTCTGTAGCCTAAGAACGGGAAACCAAGGCTACAATTGGTACAGACTCATCAAAAACGGACAATGACATTAACATTGGCTGGTTAGGTGAGTCTCAAGTTCAGCTGCAACATTCAGATGGCAGGTTGGCTTCTTTAGATCATGCATCAGGTTTCTTCCTTTCAGTAAAAAAGTCCTATCGTGAAATGAGCAAGTGCCAATAAAAATGATCAAATGCATTCTAAGAAGTAAGAGAAATACTATTTAAAATGTTGTCATTCTACATAGAAGTAACAATAAAATCAGGACTGACCAATGCTCTGCTACCAAACTTGATTAGCGTTTTAGCGTTATTGTGTGCTATGGCGTACACTATTGCTGTTACCTTGTAAGAAAAAAGTTAGAAAAAAAGGAAAAAAAATTTTTTTGAAATCTAAAAACAATATAAAACAAAGCAAGAAAAATAAGAGTAAAAAGTAAAATAAACATAAAATCAAAAAGAGAATTAAAAAGAAAAATAACATTTTCTGAAACAGTAAAATAAAATAAATAGAAAAGGACATGAAATTGAATATGACATAACATATACGAAAAACATATTTACAACAAATGTGTGACATTTTGTAAAAAATTCAAACAGCAAATGCCCGATCAATGTTTTTGCCACCTTGTTTTTGACAAAGAAACACAATTACTAATTTGCATTTACGTCAAACTGGTTGGAGTAAAAATGCAGCTACAATTCAGATTCTATGACAGATTGTAACACTTGACATGCTAAAGTTGAAAATGGATCTAAAGTGAGTTCAATAAATGCAAACAAGGATGTGCAAATCCAATGCTGCCTCCCATCTGTATTTTCCAATGAAAAGAAGTAACTAAATTTGCTCTGCAGCGCAGTATAAATCATGACCACCACATGTGGGAACGAGTTTCAGGCTCTACCACCATGTCCTGGCACACAGAGCACATCTAAGAAAACTTGTAAACAGTCAACCATAATCACATGTAGCCCCAGCAGAGACACGATTAATCCATTCCCTGCCTGTCTCAAAATGCCAGGAAATGTTTCCTTATTAGAAAGCAGTCCAAACAGGGACTTGCACTATGCAATTGCTGTGGAAAATGAAGAGTTATATCCAATATGTTGAGTTGATCATGTTACACTGATGGCATGCTGTGTTAAACACAGTGAAAGCAGCAGCCTGGGGGAGAATTTAGACCTGTTAATTGCTGCCCTGTCTCTGTTTTCCTTTCTCTCGGATGACCTCTGTACATCCTATCAGAGATATATGGTGAGTTTTAAGAGTCTAAGTGGCTGAAATAAAACAACACAAAGCCTGCTTTGTTTGCTAAACTCTGCTTCCAAATAAGAGGGTGCTACCAGCATCCTAAGCCATACATGAGGTTGGATCTCAGCAGGATAGCAGAGCTTTATTCTTGACCCTTTGCATTCCTGTATCCCCGTGGCTGCCCCAGTCAAAATACTCTGGGGTTCACTCAGGTGGGAGAGAGTGCCCGGTGCACACATAGGTAGAAGCAACAGCAGCAAAAGGGGAGGGAGACTTGAATGCAGACAGAATGGTTTGCTCAGCAGCCTGTTGCTTTGGTTTGTTTGGAGCTGCGGTCCTTGCTGGAATATGTAACCAAATTCCTTTCCCTGTCCCACAATCGGAGTTTGCTGCCAGCTTCTCTGGCAATGAGGCCCTGCTCATCCCACAAAGCCTTTCATGTTCCTAAACCGCAGCCTGAGCGAGGCGCCTTGGTTTCAACAGCAGCAGACCAGCATATGTTTGCCTAATTCCTAAGACATGATGACAGTGGTCTCGAAGCCACAAAAAGACAGCTTCGTTTTTTTCTTCACCCTGCATTATTATTTTTTTTGTTGTTGATGACTACCAATAGTTACACCACATGTTTTCTCATTACACATGTTTTTATTCTATTTTCTTGTTTTTTAACAAGCAGTCCCCCAAACTCCTTAATTTTTCCTCCCCTCCCCCCCCCCCTCGGTCACCCCTCTTCTTCCACAAAGATTTCCAAGCCCCGTGACCTTGTGACTGGAACAAAAACAAAGAGAAGCGGGGGAGGTTTTTTCATTGCCCAGCAGGAGAGGGAATTATGGTTGGTTATTGCCCACAACTGCTAGGTGTGAGGAAGGATCACAGTGGTGAGAGGTGGACACAGTCGTACTGTCACAGGTCACAGCCGATTACAGCAAACCAGGCTCGATCTCGTAAAGACAGGGCGTTGGAGAGCAACACCCGACGCTGTCCCCACCAATCCCCCCTTGAACTTCATCTCACACTGACGGGTGCCTCTTATACTATCAGAGCCTTTTTTTTTTTTTTTACTGTCCATGGAGTTTTATTGATTTAATATTTTCATGAAATAAAATAAACCTAAATCTAAATGTAATAAGAACTTTTCCACCACAGAGAGTTTCCACCACAGTGGGTGGAGGTGGCAGCCAGCTGGCAAAGGGGTAGTTCAATGTGTCTCCTCAGTGTTGAGTGAAGAGGCTTTTTCTGGAATCAAGCTTGCATTCTTGGAGTTTTCAACGTTTTTGCAATATCCTAAGGTGCTATACACTGATAAATCAACCTGTTAGAATATAACAAATAAAACTGGTGCAACATTTGCATGGGTAGTTTACACTCAGTAATTCTGAGTTTAAATTGTATTAGCTTAACCTTAAAAGATACACTTACATGTGTTAATTTCCATTAATTAACTGCTTTCCTTTTTTTTAATACTCAAATTAATTAATTTGTTTCATTTTAGTTAGGTTCAAACTGTCATAGCGAACAGTATTTGTTAAATTAATATAGATAATAAGATACAGTATTAGCATATATTTTAAATGTTCAATCTAGAGTAGTCTTCTTTTATATATATTTCAAACCTACATGTTCATATCGATAAAGACAAATACAAAGAAATGGAGCAAGGCACAAGCGAACTAAGCTGCTGCTCTGAGCCAGCAGGGGGCCATCAACCAACTGTTGTTCTGACCATAGAAATTTATGGTCACCTTAGTTTCGAATAAAACCACTTCGAAAGTTGCTTCAAAGATTTAAAAACTGCAGATAAAGAATTGATTTTATTTTTTTCAGGATTTAAAAGAGCAAATTTATTAGTTGCAATCAAACTGAAACTTGAATTGGAGCCCCAATTTCAATTCTGCTCAGGGCTTCATGCAGTGTTGGACCGGCTCTGAGGATCATAATTATATGCGCCCACAAATGGGTTTTATGGATGTAGAGGATCCCATCTATCATAATAGACACCGTTGCTGAGCATGACAAACAAGAACCTTCACTGTTTCTTCATAAAGTTAAAAGAAACTGTGACTGTGGCAAAAAACGTTACTAAAACAGTACCGAGAATGAGAACAATGTTGGACAAAATCAAAATCATCAGATTCTAAGCAAAATGTTTAAATAGGGCTTACTACTTGAGTAAAGCAGCCACTGTTGTCAGAATTTAACCATTACTGAACATTATATTTATAAACTAATCTCCTTGACTAAAGCATTAAACATTTTAATAGCTAAAATTGAATACCCTCTATAACTTCTTTTTACAGTGTAGTTTAAAACATCAACACCCTTCGACATCCCATGATTCGTTGCTGAACTTGACTTCGCATTTGCTGGTGTCTGCTGAGGTTGTACATTTCGGTGTTGCAAAGATTTTGTCTTTGGTGTCAGAGGAGATGTTATTGATGGCGTGATGATAATAAAAACCCACAGGAGGCATTGCCCTTAATGCCCACACAATCTACAGCATAATCTCTAACCCCTGTCTTATTAAACACAGAGACTGTTTGCAGCTGAGGTGAGAGAGACAGCCACAAATCTCTCACAGAGCCAAAGCGAAGCTGCGAGGAGCCAAGAGAAATAAGCACAAGAGTCACACTAAAATTATTCAGACCTTAGTGCTGCTTAATGGTGTGCTTTGATGGGAATGGTACCCATATTTCCTACTCTTTATTCCACTTATCATCATGCTGCTTTCCCTCCCCTCAGGCCAGTCTTTTGGAAGTTAAGACTCCTTGGATCACATCAGCTGCCTGTGGCTGTCATTGCATGTGTTTAGTTTTACCCCCAGTTTCCTTCGGCTTACTGTGGCCCTGATATCCTCTCATATGGTGTGTGACACATACTTATCCTGGGTAAATCTTCGCAGCCGATCCCGCCAAGTCAAACAACTTTGTATATTGCTGACGTTCTACCCAATATCGTTAGGCTTTAAAGATCTATGTTTTTAACCAGCTTGTTCATGTAAAAATCTGACCAAAGTTTCAAACACTCAATCATTAAATTCTCAGCACCGCTCTCTGAAACACTCAGACTTTATTTTTTTTACCCTTCATGTACAGACAGCCGCAATACATTTTTAGCAGCCTCGGCAGGGGCTATGTGTTTTATAACGCGTTGGCCATATGTGGCACGCTGACCTCTTTCATAAACAGAACAGTCTACAAAGAACTAAAGGCCTGTCCCACTAGTTTGGGGAAGGAAAAGAAGGGGGCATTAAAGGGATGCTTTGGGTGGGGTTCCATTGGGATACTTTGGATGAAAGTCTTGTTGGAGTCAGTCTTCTTTGAGGTAAAAAGCGAGCAGCACTTGAGACTGTAACAGGGGTCCATATCATTCTTGTTTTAGCTGAGCCAAAGGCTCCATCCGTCTGTTCAACAGAAGGTTGACAGAATTAACTTGAAAAGGACTCCCTGTCCCTGCTCTGTCGGGCACCATCCAGTCCTTCAGGCAACTCCAAATTCCTCCAGCATCCTTTTGCTTTGTTGTACAGACTTGGATGCACAACAGTGGCTGGGCACAACAATTAACTTTCCATGAATAAACAGCTCTTTCTCTCTGAAACAGATGATCAGTTTCTGTGTTATGGGGTCTTTGATTGATGTGGGTGGCCAGACTAGAATGGTACTCACTTTAAGCAGACCCTCAAGCATTGGAGCCCTATCATTACAAACCTACTCTGAGACAGTGAAACAGTGCTTTACCTGTGGGTATCAGGTGAGAGCTTTCATGGGGGTATGTGGGGCGGGGCAGGACTGGGTGTAATTACACATGCATGTGAGGGGAAAGCTTATGAGGGTAATGAGGTTTAGAGGATGCTGCCATCTCAGCGGGTGGTCCCTCCCTCCACTCCGACAGGGATCCCATTGCCCCTCTGTCTGCGCCAGGTGACGCGGGTCGCCCAGGACCCCCAACCCAACCCAACCCCACCCCCCACCCCCTGCTTTCTGCTTGCTCGGACAATGAGATGTGCTTCAGTGGGGACCTGGAAGGTGCGCCCTTCCCAGTTGCTTCAGCCAAGCAGGCTCCCAGATCTGCTCGCAGGCATTTCATCACATTACATCAGATCAAAAGCAATAAGCTAATTACAAATGACTGTGGGCATGCAAGCAGTAAATACAGAATAAACATAATTGATTTAATCCTCTCAATGCAAAGCGAAAAAAACCTATCAATGACATGGCCCAACATACAGCCCTGTTTTCCGGGGCAGCAATGACAGTTGGATGAATCAAAAGATTGCGTTTAGCTCATTGAACCAATGATGCCAATGACGCCAGAGCAGCGACGCTTGGCTAAATGGGAACCAGGAGATGCGTAATTTAAGCCCTCAGCTCTGCGTCTTGGACACTTTTAGACTCACTTGTTATGTTTATTCATCTGTTTTCCTTTCTATGGCAAAGGGGCTTTTGTGAGCACAACTTTCTTCCATCTTTCACAGCGGCGGCAGGGAGGGGAGGAAAGGGGATGTTTTATGCATGCCACAATATGCATCTTAAGAGCAAAACCATTAGGAATGATAGCCAAAGAAAAAAAAGGAGAGAAAAAATGCAAAAGGTTTTCTTCAACGTTTACTTATTCATGACAATCTGAAAAAAGTAGAGTATTTTAGAGCAAATCCATGTTATGATTGGAGAGGCTCCCCCACAGAAGTCATTTTCCACCTGAGGACATGCGCTTTAATGACAGTTTGAGGTGGTGACGCTGGAGCAGAGATACAGACTCCATGTTCTCAACACATGCAATATCAAAGCATGGGGGAGGAGGGTTTTTTATATAAAACTCATGCTGTATGATAAGGTCATGATTCCTCGCTTTCTTACCATCTTTTTAATCATCGAACAAGGATTTAAGCAGTTTTTTTTATACATTTAAATCTGCTGACTTTTTGCCTTCTGTCTCGCCTCCTTGATGTTCCTGATACTGAATCAAAGTATCTGTTTTTTGCGCTTCTTTATTTTCTCAGTGGACGCTACATAAATAATGCACATGGATTTTCTTTTTTAATGGTTGAATACCTTGAAAAAGTATTCATGGTAAGTTAATTGTATTTTATTTTATGTGACAGTCCAACACAAAGATATGAAGTGAAAGGATAAAAATGCACGATTTTAAATTTCACTACAACTTTGCTATTCACCTAAACTGACAGGATGGAAAAGGAGAGAATTAATCAGAGAGGCAACCGAGGCCCATGGTAACTCAGGAGGAGCTGCAGAGATCCACGACTCAGGTGACTCCATTGTGAGAAAAATTTTTGTCATACACTCAACCCAAATCTGGCCTTTTCAGTTTAGCAGCAAGAAGGAAGCCATTGGTATAAGAAAGCCATAAGAGGTCAATCATGTATGAGAAGGTGCTCTGGTCTGATGAGACAAAAGATGAGCTTCTTGCCTACAAGTAAAATGCAATCTGTGGCAGAAAACTAACACCCAATGGTGAAACGCAATGTTTGCTACATCATTCTGTGGGGTGCTTTTCTTAACCTGTAAACTGTTCAGAGTTGCTAGAAGGATAGATGGAACTAAATATATGGTATTAGCTTGAGGAAAACCTGTTAGGGGAAGAGGTTCACTTTCCAGCAGGATAGCAACCATGAAAATGCAGCTAGAGCTACAGCGGAATGGTTTGGATCAAAGCATATTCATGTGTTGGAACGGTCCAGACCAAAATCCATTTAAGTTTGTGACAAGAATTAAAAATCATTGTTCATTCCATCACTGTATGAGCCTGAGCTATTATGCAAAGAACTGGCAAAAAAATTCAGAGACATACCCCAAAGGGTGACTCTACAAAATATTGACTCAGGGTGGCTGATCATAAATGTATGCGCCACCTTTCAGATTTACATTGTAAAAAATTAGGGAAACCATTAATCATTTTCCTCCCATGTCACAATTATGCTCTATTATGTGTTGGTCTATCTAAAAAAATGTCCACAAACATTTGTTACTGCAACAGGACAAAAGGTGAAAAAGTTCAAACTTTATAAATACTTTTTTTGAGGCACTATAGCAAACTATTTTGAACATAAAGTCTGAAGGGATGCAGTAAGGACACAGTAGCAGCCTTTAAATGTGTCACACAGGACTCTTATCATTATCCAGCATTGTTTGCCTGAAGGCAACCAAGGCCTGACAATGATCTGTGAGGCCCTTAATCTCCCAAGTTTGCTGATACTTTGCGGTACAAGTAAGCCATATAATGGACAAGAGTGAAAAAAATACCATTCTATCAATCTGTCTATCTCTTTTATAGAACTTAAAGATTAGTGCTCTGTTAGTAATTGTGGCAAACTGTCCAAATGGCAAACACCTCCCTCTCTGCTTCTGCCTGTGGCTCATTATTTTCTTATTTATCTTGCATAACTAACCTCAAATTACCCATAAAAACATAAAGGCTAACAATTCTTCCCACTTCATCTGGCTCTGATTACTGTTTTTATGGCATAGAATTAAATGTGCTGGATGGCCGACCCGTGCATGCACGGGCTCCAGAGGAAGGGAGCTGTGACTCTTTAAGAAAATGGAGCTGAAAGGGCGGGGGGGGTCCGCTTTGTTTTCTGTAAAGGGACACGTCGTTTTAAATTGTTTCCATGTGGCCTCCATCAGTGTGGATCTGAGGAGTGAGGTGGCAACAGATAATAATGCAAATAAAACGCATGGCAGTTAAAGGGAATGTACCAGCTGTGCTGTTTGAAAATCACTCGTCGTCACTCAGCCGGCTGTGTGGGCGTGTGATTGCTGGAATGGGACAGAGTGCTGCGTTATAAACTTACGGTCCCACTTATGGAAATGTTTGCATGAGCTCTTGACGGATGAGCGGCACTTGTGTTTGCTCCAGTCTGAAAGAGTTCCCTATCTGTGCCTACGAAGAACTCAGTAGCAGGTGTCTAATGTGACCATTTTGGTTATTCAACACATGAGTCCATTATGACCAGTGAGCCGTGAGAAGAATGGGGGATGGAGGGCTGCTCCTTTAAATGGAATCTTTAATTTCACAGGCCTCTTGATATCCCGCCACAGTTGTGATTGTGTAACTGAAAAGAGGAATCAAGGCCTTTGAAAGCACATTAAGCAGAAAGCAATTAACCAACACACAGTAGTTAATTTTTGTATTAATACTTCAACAGCTGGTGCAGATTGCTTCCTCATTTTTATCTCCACTCCAGCTGTTCCTCCACTGACAAGAACATTAAAGAGGATTTGTTCATAATAAAGTGGCTCCATATATAGATACCTCATTGAGAAATGGAACCCGGAGGGATTGTGGATTTACATATGGAAAAAGTTGGGAACATGGGCAGCTTTTCAATACCCCGCTGGTCCTTCTTTCAGAGAGAGCCTCCAAAGGGAGTTGTTTCAAAGAAGCCTTTTCTTGTCGACCAAGTGTTGGTGTACATTTCAAAGTCTGTTATTGACATCCTCTACAGATGTGTTGCTTGGGGGAACATTTGTTATATTGTGTATCAGGTACTCAAGGCAAGACCCAGGAACATAGTGTACTGCACTGAAATGCATGAGTTTTTTTTAGATGACAGAGAGCCTTTTTAAAATTCCTTAGGAAACAGCTTTCCATATTTGAAGCATGCTGTGGCTTCCTTTTTTGTCTCTGAAAACCAAACGTTTTATGTTTTTGGATCAGCAAGGGCTAACAGGGCCTGTCTATGGGGTCTGTGCTGACTATCAAAACAAACATACCAGGAACAAGTTGAGACAGGCTGCCACCGATGCCACATCCGTCCTGTCTTAACCCAGCACAAACCACAGGACGCGGAGCTGCTTATGCAGCCAGGCAGCTGCCCCACCATGCCACATGCCTGCTTGATTAAGCGAGTGCTGGGTACAGCTGAGTGACAAGCAACGGGCGGGGTCGGGGCTCCAATTCTCTCTGCTATCCTTTAGCCACCCCTGCTAGTATGTCTGTTGGCATGCTCTGATTATAAAAGAAGAAAAGTTGCACAGATTATGACGTGGCTGACATTTTAGGTCAAAACTTGTTCTTAGAGTCAGTCTGAGTGCACAAAAACAGTTTCAAATATGACCTTTCAAACACCAAAATTACTTTCAGCAAGGCCTTTAAAAAGAGCTCTTGCTGGACTCTTAGGGTGTGCTTGAACTACAGAAACGTCTTCCAGGAACCAGAGTATGTTTTTGGGGTAGCTGTTCTCCCCACTACGACTCTACTGCAAATTATTTTACCAGCATTGGATGTCTACCTCAGAAAGCACCTGTGATACAGACATAGAACTTCCTGAATGGATTTTGTGAGGGTAGTAAAGATTTCTTAATGGTCATACTGGTTGTTGTTGTTGAATATTACACTTATTTGTTTCAGTCACCTTCTGTACAGCTCATATTTTCTCCTAAATTGAAATTATATGACAGGAGTAATCGGTACTTTTGTTTGCAAACATAACATCCAAACACAGACACTTACACCAAATATCACATTATTTTACAGGTTTTGTCTCAAATGACAAAAAAAAAGCTAAAATACGCTAAACTTATTTGAAATAATAACTAAATGAATTAAGAAGGGACATCATCTAGAAGCTAAGGGAGTAATGCCAATTTGAAGGGATTTAAACCAGAAATGTTATAGTATTTTACAGCATTTATTATCCGAGATCAAAACTAAAACACACATCCAGGCCTGTGGATCATTAACTGGTTTTAAGTTTGCAAGAAGCCGACAAGCTGAAGCAGCTGCTATGTGCTCTGCTCTTGTGGCTTCACCAGCCACTATATTTGAAATACCTTGCTTTGCTGCAATGTGCCTTGTGTTGTGTTTAATTTTCTTATTGTTTGTTAATATTTTTGTAGTTTTCAAATTGTATTGTATATTGCCCCAAGGGTCTCTGAGGATCCAAATTTCAGTTTAACTGTATGTCATGGTTATATAGCAAATAAAAAACAATTTGGCATTTTGTAGTTGCGATGGGCAGAGATATGTGTACCCAAATCACAGCTACACTCCTGCAGGAAGAGATCTCGCTCAGCATCAGCAGATGTAATAAACGGTCTGGCTTTGGACCGCACAGTAAAGACACACAATAATGAATGAAACTGCTTTCATATTTAGAATTTTAGAAATCTTTAAAAATAATCCAACATTATAAATAACCCATATTCATGATAGGTCCTAACTTTAATAGTGACTGATGTGTTAAACTATGAGATAAACTCTTGTCTCTTTATTGAATAGAATAATTGCAAGTTGGAAATTTTTCTGGCTGATCAATCCTGGTGACGCCTCTGCTTGTGGAGGCTCTAGCTACTTGAGAGCAAATCAGTTCTTATACTCAGACACAAAAAGAATCGGAACCACAAGAAGCCTTGCTTGGAGACAGAAGTGATGGAAACGCCCAGGTTCCTCCTCTGAATTCCTTTCCTTTTTCCCCTACATATTTTTAACCCCAAAATACTATTAGATACTAGAACTCAAAATTATACTATGAAACCCCTTTTTATAAAGTGTGTTATCAGGAAACTTTCCATAAATGTTAGATGTTTCTTCAAGGTGAGGTAATATTTGAAACCTTATTTAAGCAATCTTTTTATTTTTCCTTCTAATGGTCTGTAGTGTTTTCATGAGCACCTAATAATGTTTTAAAATGGTGAAGCAAAAAGGGAAAACAATACAGGTCCTTCTCAAAATATTAGCATATTGTGATAAAGTTCATTATTTTCCATAATGTCATGATGAAAATTTAACATTCATATATTTTAGATTCATTGCACACTAACTGAAATATTTCAGGTCTTTTATTGTCTTAATATGGATGATTTTGGCATACAGCTCATGAAAACCCAAAATTCCTATCTCACAAAATTAGCATATCATTAAAAGGGTCTCTAAACGAGCTATGAACCTAATCATCTGAATCAACGAGTTAACTCTAAACACCTGCAAAAGATTCCTGAGGCCTTTAAAACTCCCAGCCTGGTTCATCACTCAAAACCCCAATCATGGGTAAGACTGCCGACCTGACTGCTGTCCAGAAGGCCACTATTGACACCCTCAAGCAAGAGGGTAAGACACAGAAAGAAATTTCTGAACGAATAGGCTGTTCCCAGAGTGCTGTATCAAGGCACCTCAGTGGGAAATCTGTGGGAAGGAAAAAGTGAGGCAGAAAACGCTGCACAACGAGAAGAGGTGACCGGACCCTGAGGAAGATTGTGGAGAAGGGCCGATTCCAGACCTTGGGGGACCTGCGGAAGCAGTGGACTGAGTCTGGAGTAGAAAAATCCAGAGCCACCGTGCACAGGCGTGTGCAGGAAATGGGCTACAGGTGCCGCATTCCCCAAGTCAAGCTACTTTTGAACCAGAAACAGCAGCAGAAGCGCCTGACCTGGGCTACAGAGAAGCAGCACTGGACTGTTGCTCAGTGGTCCAAAGTACTTTTTTCGGATGAAAGCAAATTCTGCATGTCATTCGGTAATCAAGGTGCCAGAGTCTGGAGGAAGACTGGGGAGAAGGAAATGCCAAAATGCCAGATGTCCAGTATCAAGTACCCACAGTCAGTGATGGTCTGGGGTGCCGTGTCAGCTGCTGGTGTTGGTCCACTGTGTTTTATCAAGGGCAGGGTCAATGCAGCTAGCTATCAGGAGATTTTGGAGCACTTCATGCTTCCATCTGCTGAAAAGCTTTATGGAGATGAAGATTTCATTTTTCAGCACGACCTGGCACCTGCTCACAGTGCCAAAACCACTGGTAAATGGTTTACTGACCATGGTATCACTGTGCTCAATTGGCCTGCCAACTCTCCTGACCTGAACCCCATAGAGAATCTGTGGGATATTGTGAAGAGAACGTTGAGAGACTCAAGACCCAACACTCTGGATGAGCTAAAGGCCGCTATCGAAGCATCCTGGGCCTCCATAAGACCTCAGCAGTGCCACAGGCTGATTGCCTCCATGCCACGCCGCATTGAAGCAGTCATTTCTGCAAAAGGATTCCCGACCAAGTATTGAGTGCATAACTGTACATGATTATTTGAAGGTTGACGTTTTTTGTATTAAAAACACTTATTTTTTTGGTCAGATAAAATATGCTAATTTTGTGAGATAGGAATTTTGGGTTTTCATGAGCTGTATGCCAAAATCATCCGTATTAAGACAATAAAAGACCTGAAATATTTCAGTTAGTGTGCAATGAATCTAAAATATATGAATGTTAAATTTTCATCATTACATTATGGAAAATAATTAACTTTATCACAATATGCTAATATTTTGAGAAGGACCTGTATAACTAAATGCCCTCACCCTGCCACCTACCACCCAATGACCTCAAAAAGCCAACAGAAAAGTGAAAAATCACACAAAAAATGTATGTACCCCCCACATATAAAACCTCCAACATAAAGCTTACAAAAAGGTTAGCACTTTAAACCATTGGTTTGGTCAGCGCCACAGAAGGATTGAATGGTGTCTTTTAGTTAGTTTGATCTCCAATAAAAGTTATATTTTGTTTGTTTGTTTGTTTGTTTTGCCAGTTTATGCTGTCTTGATATATGCTGGTTAAATAAGCCTACTTGAAGAGTTTATGTTGAGTTTTTCTATAGATTGGAGCAATAGACACAGACTGCATGACAACTTTGTGTTCGCATGCCCTGTAGGACACTGGTAGTTCCTAGCAGCCTTCACCTGAATAGTGCTGGACTGTGAACACCGAGGGTGGAAGTAAAATGTGACTAAGATTTATTAATAATTTACCTTCTATGTTTTTAGTTTGTTAGCTTAACCCCAATGAATACATTAATATACTGTATACACATACAAACTATTGAGTTTCTCCTTGAGCTAGACTAAAACTATAAATAAATTCTTACCAGACTGATTGAATTACTATTGATTCTAGAAAAGGAAAACTTTCTCCCCATAACCTTGACTAGGCTGCTACAACAAAATACTACAATGCTTTATACTTATTCTAGATTTCACAAATTCCTCTCGCCTTTTATTAAATTCTAGTCAAAATAGGAATGGTTGCGTTTGTGTAGAAAGTCTGCATGGGTAACTGTTATTTAAAAACCTGTTAGGTAATTTATTCCCCTAGCAAAAAAAGTATTTACAAAAAAGGAAACTAATGTTTTGTTTTCATACCCAATACGCACTGTATTTGCTGCGTTGCTTAGAAACTTAGTGTTAATGAGAGTGATGCACATGGAACAAAGCACTGTTGCCATGCTTTCCAGCACAAAATTAGTGGCAAGAATTATGAGAGAGCAAACCATTAAAATAAGATTCAGGTCTTAATTTATTGCTTGGTTCTGCTTGTCATTTGGCTTGGCTACTGCTTTGTTGCAGAATCATGTGTGGAATAATTGCAAAACAGAGTGAGGTAGATTTATAATGGGGCTAAGGATGATCAAGACAACGCAGGAGAAGGAGAAGGAGGGGTCAGTGGCCTTTCTTGCAGTGGGCTCTCCAGATGTGTGGTTTCACTTTCAACGCAGTGGGAGAGGAAGGAGGCCTTCGAAGTTGATACACACATCCAGCATGTGCTCGCATGTGTGTATGTGTGTGTTTGGCTGTACCACCTTCCCAAAGCAATATTTCAACTTGCATGTCATATGCATGTATTTCAGAGAATGTGTTGGATGCATTTCTTGTCTTGTGGCTAATACTTTTACAACAACTGCCTGAGAAGGATGGCCTGTCTGTAAAGCACATGCTAAGGACAAAAGGATTTATAAGTGACAGGTTACCTGATTTAACCCTGAGAGTCGACACACAATCAAAACACATTCTATCACTCACATGCCCACGTACTTGCTCCCATTACCCTGTCCTGGCCCTCGTCTCACATAAATGTGTAAATGTCACTGCTAAGCGCCTGTTGCCTCAGATCATCTGCCCAGCTGGTCATTATGATAACGCACTTCAACATCCTTCAAGGTGCAGCTGAGTGCAGCCCAGTCCACTCAGAGTGGCACTGTAAATGTTATCCATGTGCGGGGCCTCAATGAGTCTCCAAGGAACCAGGTGTTACTTCCTCCAGCTTACTCTCTTATTTCCATTGAAATGCAGTCGGCACTGTTCGCCACAGGAATGGAAGACATTAAGGTCCAGCTAAAGTCTTTTACCCAGCTGCAAGACATGAGAGCGTGGCAATATTCAGGAAACCAGAGGATTTATCAAAAGCATACAAGGGCATTTATTAGTCTGTCTCCTTTGTTAGAAAGAGCCACGTAGTCACATTAAAAGCTGAAAGGTTTTTCATTTTTTTACACCTTTTGGTTTAATTTTTTTTTATTTGAGTCATTATATCTGGATGTTGAATAAATGTTAAATTGAAATAGATTAACTATTGTTTTTTAAGTGTTAGCCTTTGGTATTGATACTAATCGGTCCATTTTAAAATAGCACTTTCATACACAACAGCAACAGAAAGGGCTGCACATAAGATAGCAACAGGAGGCAATGAAGAACAACATTTAAAAACTGAAAAAAATTGAAAATAATAATAACAAAAATACTAATAAGAAAGGAAAACCATGGGGAAACCTCAGAAATGTACAAAAATGTGTGGTTAACAGCATGTTGGTTTGAAGGACTGAGGAAATGCAACTGTGCTGATGATTATAAGGAGACACTACAAAGTATAGTTTCCAGTGTGTTAAAACTATGATTACAATTAATAAGAAGAATTAAAAAAAAATCTTTTATTTTAATCATTAATGGAGCACGTTAAACCAACGACAATGGCACCAAAGTGCTGTGCAAAATAAAAAAAATAAACAAGTTACATTTAATCCAAACAACTGTTATAAATTAATTAAAAGTATGAAAAATAAATAAATTTAAAATGAAAAGATATAATGTCAAACTGCAATTGCAAAAAAACTACAGATATAATTATCAATAATTAACAAGTCAATTTTTATTTGGTGGAATGCTTAATTTTTTTCTCGGTGTTAAGTAAAGTAAAAAAGAACGTGTTTTTATTTGTTTCCTATCAATTCCACAATGATTGTTGTGTACCATTACACAAGTAGTTGCCACATTTTCAGCCACCCACACTGCTGTGGACAGCTTGGAGGACATGGTGGCCCTCTGCCTGCTACTACAGGCCATGCACCATTGTTTTCTATGGCTCCCAAGTGTTGTATTAAGATTTTATAGCCTTATATTCACTTATATGTGAGTGCAGGTTTTTACATGCCAAAACAATCTGCCCTCTTTCTCCTCTGTCAGCAGCTCAGGCTGTACTTTATTCCTCGTCTGCTTTTATTCACCGAGGGTGTCTCCTGACTTTCCTGTGATCACCTGTGAAAGCGTAATGGAGCAACGCAGCCTTTGATGGGTTGAAGCAACAGCTGAAATGATGATTATTTACTATGCTTGTTCATGAAGGTACAGCAAGAAAGTTTTGCTCTAAAAGACTCTGCTTTGATTTTCTTTTTCAAAGTCTGGTATCATACAAATATGCCAGGCAGAGACTATTCCAACCCCTCCTCTTGTACATGCTGCTCTCATCACTGCGAATGAAGTGTACACATAATAACTTGCACATGTCCTACTTTTTGTCTTCGCGGTTTTCATTCGGCTGTAAATTGAAGGTAGACCCCTTTTTTTGCACCTCTTCGGTTGATGTGTAAGACAGGTTTAAATGGATGTAATTTTGCTTTGAAGCAATTGTGTGACTCATTAAGTGGTGCCAGTTTGCGTGTACGCTGACTGTGGTTGTTGGAGCAGCACAAGCACTTCATGAGCCGCTTTGCTTAGGGTCTCCAGCTCAAAAAAGGAGACATCTGGCCCCCATTCGTTTGAGACGGCGAGTGCCAACATGAACACATTGGGCGACAGACCAAATGCCTCTCAACCCTAGTTTAACACGGAGCACATGAGTAAAAAAATCCAAAACTTTCTCCAAGACTCAGCATTTGAACTCTGTATCTCTCAGAAGATTTCCCTTCCTTGTTGTCAAAGCTCTCTGTTAGGAAACTTATCCTTATTGAATTAAGAAGGAAGTTCTGCAAAATAGTGTATCTTGGTCACCTTCAAATCCAAAGAGAATAATAAATTTTTACATTAGAGAGACATCAGCTGATTCATTGACTAAAATATTGTCACTGCTTCCCAAATGACCTGTGAGCCTTCTGGTTCTTGTTACATACCGTCCCATTTCTTCACGGCTCAGCTGACAACCCACATCATCAGGGAATGAAGACAAAATGTCATCTGACAACTGATACAAATCATGTTTGCGAAAATTCTCAACAGCTCTACTTTTGCTTTGTTGCAGTTCCTTGTACTTTTAGTACAAGTTTATTTTCAACTCACGCCTTAATGTTTTGGGGCGACAAGGAGCCACAAAAATTTATGTTTTTCACACGCTGAAACTTAACCAAAAGCTTGGACTAATTGCTTGCATTTTGCAGAATTGAAACATTCATTATGTGAGCATTGTTTGTGTAAAATGTAATGAAAGTTGATTCCAAATACTCTATTATCGTTTTACTTCTTAATCATACATAATTTATTTTTTCTTTATATTTGGTTCAAGAATTTCTAATTAAACACAACTGAAAGAATTTCCCACCCCAGATTTTAATAGCAGTACGTTTTCCATCTTTGAGTAGACTTTTTGCACTCTATGGTGTGAACTTATCTGACCTGTGGAGTCCTTGAATCCATTAAATGTAATTAGCTGGTTATTATGTTCTTTTCAGAGTTTTTAATCTGTAAATCTGTACATTTTGATACTTAAAAACACATACTGCAATGCATCTTTTTGTTAAAAAAAATGGAAGGAAAATGATACATGCTTTTCAAATATGTTTTACAAAACAAAAATCTTAAGGCTTCCTTGAGTCAATTCTTTTTAGAAGTACCTTCTACAGCTGCAAGTATTAAAGAGTATGCAGCTTTGAACATCTGGAGACTGAAATGTTTGCCCATAATTCTTTGCAAAATAGCTTAACCTCATTGAGTTTGGAGGTTGATCAATTTTCAGGTCTGGCCACATATTTGTCAAATTGATTTATTTTTGGACTTTGACTGGGCCATTTTAACATATTAATCTACTTTGATCTAAACTATTCTATTTCAGCTCCTGCAATACTTTTAGTGTAATTGTCCTAATGAAAGGTGAATATCTGCGCTAGTCCCAAGCAGCAGGTTTTTATCCAGGATTGCCCTGTTTTTAGCTCCATCCGTCTTATCATCAATTTTGACCAGTTTCCATTCCCCTGATAAGGAAGAATATCCCCAGAGCATGATACTGCCACCACCATTTTTCATGGTTGGCATGGAGTATTGAGGCTGTAACACACAGCATGTTGGGTATAGCCAAAAAGTCTGATTAAATTTGATTTGTGGGTTTAATAGTCCATTGGGGCTGAATAAAAATGCACACTTTGCAGATTGTAATGGAACAAAGCAGATTGTATTTGTAAAAAAAAAAATAATGAAAGCAATGTATATTTTTGCTTTCGTTTACAATCATGTAGTACTCTGTGTTGGTCAATCTTAAAACGTCCGAGTGAAATATACACAAGTTTAGGGTAGCTATGTTACAAATTTGATAAAGTTCACTGGGTGTGAGTAGTTTTGCAAGGCACTGTATTTCCCCTTCCTTGGTGTCATAATCTAAAACTAGTGTTATTTCAATCCAGAGTAAGTTAATCATACCATACTGCTTTTCTTTTTCTCCTTTGTAATCTGTCTTTCTCAAGATAGTCCATTTCCACATCCTGTTGTCAAATTTTTGTGCGAGCAGATCAAGTTCAGGCATCATTTCAACTGCTTGATTTATCATGTCATGATGAAACTGCAACATCTTGAAGGCGACTCCTTATGGAAAACTGTGGAGCGGTGGTCCACATCTGACCCCACGGATATGCTAACGCTGTGGCTTTGCCGAGATTTAACAGTTGTCATGAAAACACTCAATTGAAGAGCGGTGCATCTGGCTTCTGAGAAGAACGCCAGAACATTGCAGTGCAGCTTTCTAGTTCCAAAGAGCTGTGACTCATTTCTGATAAACATCTGCATCGTAAAATAAAAGCATGGCCTTGCTCGTGTCTTCGTAATGGTACAGTGAATGTCAGTTATGCGAGCAAGAACTGCTTTTTTTACTGAGTTACAGTTTATTCAATAAGTACATCTGCATCTGATACATTATATTGGGCACAGATTGCGACAACTATGTCATGATTTTCTTAGACTGGAAAATTAGCACAATGATTACTGTATATCTTTCATACTCATTTCCATAAACAATATTGCCAATAGTTAGATCAGCACTGAATATGTTTGGATTTTATGACATTCCTAATTTATTTACAAGAACTTTAAGAAAATTCCTTCCGACAAAGAAAATTGCTTAAAACTTAAACTGATAATTACTTCTTTATGATGACTGAGTATAACACTAATGCTACGTAAGTACACCATGTGATAGAGAAATGCATTCGCCACATCCATCCATCCATCCATCCATCCATCCATCCATCTATCCATGGGCTCTGGCTTATCCCTGATCGGGTCACACAGTAAACAAGTCCAGAACAGAAACCCAAACATTTCTCTGCCCAGCAACACATTCTGGCTGTTTCTGGCCCAAAGAGATATGTAGTCCCTGGAGAAGGTTTTGGGTCTGTCTTGGGGTCTCTTCCAAGTTCAACGGACCCAGAAAACCTCCAAAGGGAAGAAACCAGGAGGCATCCTGATCAGATGTTAGAATCACCCCAAGCTAGAGGCTGACATTTTTTCAGGAGTCCCACGGGTCACGGGATTCCCACGGGAAACCCGCGGGACGGGAGACAGCATCAGTAAAGATCCCGTGATTGGGACGGTACAGGATTAATGAACGGGAGCAGACGGGAGCGGGAGCTAACCAATAGGATAAACTAGGATCAATTGTCTTTGGAAATGTAAAACTGAGACTTTGTTATAAACTTTAAGAAAAAAAAACTTGGATCGACGCCGCCATTGTGTAGTTTTTTTCCAAGAAGCCTATACTATAATGTGAGACAAACGAACTACACGACCCACAAGCCAGCAGTGCTTCTGCTCGGTGTTTTCCACCTGCGTTCAGGATGGAGGGAACAAACGCAGGTGGAGAACTGGACGTGGTAAAATTGGATTTGTAACGTAAAGTCAGAAGTAAGGACTTATCTATTAAACTCATAGAGCTGACAGGAAAGTCGCAAATATTACCGAACTTCAGGAGAGTTGAATGCAGCGATGTTAACACGCAGTCTGCTGCTTGTAAAAACGTGTTTAGTTGTAATCAAGATCACCAGTGATTAAGGGACACTTTTAAGACAGATTCTGGATTAAATCAGCCCTGCATCTCTTCATTCATCAAACCAAAAGTACCATCATGTGTCAAGTCTCATCTGACCAACAAAATTGCTGCATGTGCTCTAAAGATTTAAGAGGTAAGGTACGGAAGCCCGTGAGGGGACATGGGGAAATGTACTGGTCCTTCTCAAAATATTAGCATATTGTGATAAAGTTCATTATTTTCCATAATGTCATGATGAAAATTTAACATTCATATATTTTAGATTCATTGCACACTAACTGACATATTTCAGGTCTTTTATTGTCTTAATACGGATGATTTTGGCATACAGCTCATGAAAACCCAAAATTCCTATCTTACAAAATTAGCATATCATTAAAAGGGTCTCTAAACGAGCTATGAACCTAATCATCTGAATCAACGAGTTAACTCTAAACACCTGCAAAAGATTCCTGGGGCCTTTAAAACTCCCAGCCTGGTTCATCACTCAAAACCCCAATCATGGGTAAGACTGCCGACCTGACTGCTGTCCAGAAGGCCACTATTGACACCCTCAAGCAAGAGGGTAAGACACAGAAAGAAATTTCTGTACAAATAGGCTGTTCCCAGATTGCTGTATCAAGGCACCTCAGTGGGAAGTCTGTGGGAAGGAAAAAGTGTGGCAGAAAACGGTGCACAACGAGAAGAGGTGACCGGACCCTGAGGAAGATTGTGGAGAAGGGCCGATTCCAGACCTTGGGGGACCTGCGGAAGCAGTGGACTGAGTCTGGAATAGAAACATCCAGAGCCACCGTGCACAGGCGTGTGCAGGAAATGGGCTACAGGTGCCGCATTCCCCAGACCTGGGCTACAGAGAAGCAGCACTGGACTGTTGCTCAGTGGTCCAAAGTACTTTTTTCAGATGAAAGCAAATTCTGCATGTCATTCGGAAATCAAGGTGCCAGAGTCTGGAGGAAGACTGGGGAGAAGGAAATGCCAAAATGCCAGAAGTCCAGTGTCAAGTACCCACAGTCAGTGATGGTCTGGGGTGCCGTGTCAGCTGCTGGTGTTGGTCCACTGTGTTTTATCAAGGGCAGGGTCAATGCAGCTAGCTATCAGGAGATTTTGGAGCACTTCATGCTTCCATCTGCTGAAAAGCTTTATGGAGATGGAGATTTCATTTTTCAGCACGACCTGGCACCTGCTCACAGTGTCAAAACCACTGGTAAATGGTTTACTGACCATGGTATCACTGTGCTCAATTGGCCTGCCAACTCTCCTGACCTGAACCCCATAGAGAATCTGTGGGATATTGTGAAGAGAACGTTGAGAGACTCAAGACCCAACACTCTGGATGAGCTAAAGGCCGCTATCGAAGCATCCTGGGCCTCCATAAGACCTCAGCAGTGCTACAGGCTGATTGCCTCCATGCCACGCCGCATTGAAGCAGTCATTTCTGCCAAAGGATTCCCGACCAAGTATTGAGTGCATAACTGTACATGATTATTTGAAGGTTGACGTTTTTTGTATTAAAAACACTTTTCATTTATTGGTCGGATGAAATATGCTAATTTTGTGAGATAGGAATTTTGGGTTTTCATGAGCTGTATGCCAAAATCATCCATATTAAGACAATAAAAGATCTGAAATATTTCAGTTAGTGTGCAATGAATCTAAAATATATGAATGTTAAATTTTCATCATGACATTATGGAAAATAATGAACTTTATCACAATATGCTAATATTTTGAGAAGGACCTGTATTACTTTTGCGTCTCCATGCAATACTTTTGCGTTCGGCATTTTGGAGCAACAGCACAGATGATAAACTGCTCATAAAACAAACACTGATATGTCATTGATATGGTTTATTTGTCATATGCAGGTTAACACGCAGTAAACAATGCAATAAAATGCTTAGGATAAGAAGAACCGTTCAAATCACGATAAAAACAAAAACACTAATGGCGTACAAAAAAAAGTACACATCATGCAGCAGTAATAAGGAAATAAAGTGTCACAGATGTGGTTTCGTGCAGTTTTATGTTCCAGAGTTCAGTAGTTTGTTTGACAGCTTGTGGATAAAAACTGTCTTTTAGTCTGATTGAAGATAATTTTATTTAATGCTGATTTCAAAATAAAACTCAATAAATCTCAAAACGGGTGTAGTGTTTGTTTCAATTTTGCAGTTATCTGGTTTGGAAACTATCCCACAAAGTATTGCGAAATAACGCAAAGACTACAGGTCCTTCTCAAAAAATTAGCATATTGTGATAAAGTTCATTATTTTCTATAATGTAATGATGAAAATTTAACATTCATATATTTTAGATTCATTGCACACTAACTGAAATATTTCAGATCTTTTGTTGTCTTAATACGGATGATTTTGGCATACAGCTCATGAAAACCCAAAATTCCTATCTCACAAAATTAGCATATTTCATCCGACCAATAAAAGAAAAGTGTTTTTAATACAAAAAACGTCAACCTTCAAATAATCATGTACAGTTATGCACTCAATACTTGGTCGGGAATCTTTTGGCAGAAATGACTGCTTCAATGCGTCGTGGCATGGAGACAATCAGCCTGTGGCACTGCTGAGGTCCAGGATGCTTCGATAGCGGCCTTTAGCTCATCCAGAGTGTTGGGTCTTGAGTCTCTCAACGTTCTCTTCACAATATCCCACAGATTCTCTATGGGGTTCAGGTCAGGAGAGTTGGCAGGCCAATTGAGCACAGTAATACCATGGTCAGTAAACCATTTACCAGTGGTTTTGGCACTGTGAGCAGGTGCCAGGTCGTGCTGAAAAATGAAATCTTCATCTCCATAAAGCTTTTCAGCAGATGGAAGCATGAAGTGCTCCAAAATCTCCTGATAGCTAGATGCATTGACCCTGCCCTTGATAAAACACAGTGGACCAACACCAGCAGCTGACACGGCTCCCCAGACCATCACTGACTGTGGGTACTTGACACTGGACTTCTGGCATTGTGGCATTTCCTTCTCCCCAGTCTTCCTCCAGACTCTGGCACCTTGATTTCCGAATGACATGCAGAATTTGCTTTCATCCAAAAAAAGTACTTTGGACCACTGAGCAACAGTCCAGTGCTGCTTCTCTGTAGCCCAGGTCTGGGGAATGCGGCACCTGTAGCCCATTTCCTGCACACGCCTGTGCACGGTGGCTCTGGATGTTTCTACTCCAGACTCAGTCCACTGCTTCCGCAGGTCCCCCAAGGTCTGGAATCGGCCCTTCTCCACAATCTTCCTCAGGGTCCGGTCACCTCTTCTCGTTGTGCAGCGTTTTCTGCCACACTTTTTCCTTCCCACAGACTTCCCACTGAGGTGCCTTGATACAGCACTCTGGGAACAGCCTATTCGTTCAGAAATTTCTTTCTGTGTCTTACCCTCTTGCTTGAGGGTGTCAATAGTGGCCTTCTGGACAGCAGTCAGGTCGGCAGTCTTACCCATGATTGGGGTTTTGAGTGATGAACCAGGCTGGGAGTTTTAAAGGCCCCAGGAATCTTTTGCAGGTGTTTAGAGTTAACTCGTTGATTCAGATGATTAGGTTCATAGCTCGTTTAGAGACCCTTTTAATGATATGCTAATTTTGTGAGATAGGAATTTTGGGTTTTCATGAGCTGTATGCCCAAATCATCCATATTAAGACAATAAAAGACCTGAAATATTTCAGTTAGTGTGCAATGAATCTAAAATATATGAATGTTAAATTTTCATCATTACATTATAGAAAATAATGAACTTTATCACAATATGCTAATTTTTTGAGAAGGACCTGTATTGCGTGAGAACGCAAAAAAGAAAACATTCCCCATGTCCCCTCGCAGACCTTGTAGAAAGGCTTCATCAAGGGAAGATATTAAATAAATATGTTGTGAAATAGAAAAAAATTGAATGTACCATTAAATGTACAATTTATTTAATACATCATTAAATATTAAGTGTACCACTAATTACGTCATGTCGTCTTTAAAATTATACTTAATTATTCAGTGGCACATTTAATTGCATAATATTCCATTTCATGATATAATGGTACATTTATTGTTTCTAATGATGTATTAAATAAATAAATGGTACCTTTAATTTAATGGCACATTTAATGTTACATTTCTTTCATGTTATATTTACTTCACTTATGGGACATTCACAACATTTATTTATTTAATGATGATTTTATTGTATTAATTTTGTCCAGTTTGACCCTAGGAGGTCATGTCAGAATTTGAATCAGGTGTTCTGGAGCAGACACACATCTAAAACTTGCAGGGAAGAGGTCCCTGAGGACCAGGGCTGTGAACCATTGAGGTACAGTTTCTAAATTATGAAGGTAATGCCTTTTTGGCTTTTTGTTCAACAAGTACAGTTCTCTTACTAGGTGCATTTTTCTTTCGTTTCAGCAACTTGAAACATAAAAGTAATGTCATTGTTCAAAGGAAACAGTCACTTAATAAATAAGTAAAATACAACTATGTACATTTTGTTTATTCAACTAAGATAGGCATGGTCTGTTTCCTTGTTTAATATTTTATTATTTCTTCATTATTATTCTTTTTACTTTAACTGGCCTTTACTACAGCTAAAAACAGGGACCTAACTGGTCCTTCAAAGAAATTGCCAAAAGACTAAATGAAGAAAACAAAAATGGGAGTGGGACGGGAGTGGGAGTCAATTTACCAGGAGTGGGACGGGACAGGATTTTTTTCGTTATGCTGGCCTGGGATTGGGATGGGACAAGACATTTTTCTGTGGGAGCGGTATGGGACAGGAGAGAAAATTCACTCCCGTGTCACCCTCTACCCCAAGCTTCCCCCTGATGACCAACCTCCTAAGCCAGTCTCTAAGGTTAAGTCTTGTCATCCTTACATAGGAAACTGCAATTCAGCTGCTTGTATGCAGGATCTCATTCTTTCTGTCATTATTCAAATATCATGGCAATAGTTGAGGGTTGAAACATAGATGGACTGGTAAATTGAGAGCTTTTCTTTTTGGCTCAGCTCTTTTGTCACCACAACAAAATGAGTATGAACAGAACACCACGGTACTTGAACCTCCTTTGCTGCAGGCAGAGACTGATTCCAGACACATAGGAAGCAGTCCACCCTTTTCCATGTGTGATCCACTTCTGTACACACTGAAGGTCATGACCTGAAAATGCCAACAGAAACATATCTGCCAAAAGCAAAGATAACACCCTGCAGTTCCCAAACTACAACAACAAAATAGTCCTAACCAACAATTCAATTTCATACCTAAGGGTAATGGAGAGTGGGGGGCATATTTTCAGAATGTGGGAGGAACCTCAAGTACCTGAGGAAACTGTTCGGTCAAAACATGCCAATTGCATACAGAAAAGCTCCAGCCGAGATTTGAACTGGTGAACCACATCCTAGGCAGATCTGAATCATCTGTATAACTAAATCCACATTTCATTCAGTGTATAAAAGGACATGGATTTCTCAGTGGAAAATGAATGAAAAATTTGCACGAGCTTAGTCTTTAGACATTAAACTGACTTGGAATGACAGCATCTGAATATGTCAGTTACACTATTAATAGATTTTCTGTTTGCTGTTCAGATATGAATTTAGTTTGCTACTGAGGTTTTTTTTCTCTTTGGTTTAACTCAGCTTTGTCAGCACTCTTTGGAATTTTCTAATGACGGTCCCCAATTTGGAGTTTTAATTCATTGCTGAACCACAAACACTCTTGCTTTTAGTTTGGCGTGTATGAAAAATTGCTTTTATCGCAGGCCAAATAAATATTTTTACACGTGGAAAGCCCAACAACATTTAGGTCTTTCTGGTTACGGTTTGGCTACATGAATCCCATGGGTCCCTTGAATGGCCTAGTCTCACATTTTAGCTTCCTTGGTTAAAGAGGAGGAGATAAACAAAATGAGAGCCCCCCATCCCCCCCACCCCAGCAATGTTTCGTTAACATTGCTAAAGGAACAATGACATGAATGAGGATTCCCAGACCCGTCTCGCTTGTAAAATTAAGAGACCTGGTAATGCACATAAATAGAGGATTAGTGGTCAACCTTGGAAACACATGTGCTGAGAGCAAAGGAAGCAAAGCAGCGAGGGAAGTTTGGCACGTGCAGTAGTTGTATGATTGTAGTGACTGCGGGGTTCTTTGATCTTTTGTGCTCAGGTGTGACAGGGCTTTGGCAGAAACCAAGCCTGTTGCAGAACGAGGCTGAGGCTGGACGGGCCCATATGGTCTCAGTAGGAGCGTGAGAAAGGGCACCTGCCATGTAGCAAAAAAGAGCAAGTCTACAAAGTGATGACCCCCCCCCCCCAAAATGAAAACAACTTCTGAGGCCATATTATTGCACAGGCCTGGTCAGGTAGGATCTGAAAATAATTTCTAGTGTTCGGCTGAAATGTCTTAGCTTTCCAAATGGAGAGGATAGATTAAAGCGACGGAGGAACAATGGTTTTAAAGTGAAGGTGCTGCATGACTCATCAGTCACTAAATTATCTGAATGCAGTAAACCTCATCTACAAGTTGTCTAAATTGATGGCATGAAAGATAAAATCACACTCATTCTACTAGCACTGCAATGTGTACCTTTCATTCCTAAACATTAATGGATCATTGCTTCTCATACAAAAACTGTCATTGTGTTGACCTTTTCATCTGCAGAGAGCAGTTTAACTTTAAACGAGCCTAATAGGCCGGGATATAAAAGACATGGTGCCATCATCAACTCAGCAAATTCACAGTTCGTCTGGTAGCCCGTCTTTAAGTCTTTCAATAAATCAGTCAAATAAAGAGTTTATGAAAATGACTGAGTGAACCCAGGGGTCATAGTCAGTTTAATTTGACACTTGGCAGTAAATCCTCTAATTGTTTTTACATGTGCCTTTACAGTTGTACAGTAATACCACAAGAACAATAGCTTGCATATCTGAATACATAAAAGGAAATCTAATTTTATTTTTATGTGTTGTCTGCTGGACACACCTAAGTTTAATAAAATTTTGCATTTGATTTTACCCTGTAAACCTTGTCTGCAAAATAGGAAATTAGCCTTTTGCCCTCATGTTTAATGAGTCAGACGTTACTACTATTATATAATAATCCGACGTTGTTCAGCTCTATTATGTCTTATGGGCTAATTAAGACGTTTGACATTAAAGAAATTCCTCCTCACATGTTTTGGAGCTTGTCTTGAGACTTTTTCTGACTCTTCCAGTGTCTGGGCTGAGCTGAGGCCTGAGGTTTTCTCTTCCTGCAGATGTAATTTCTCAAGCAGATGCAAGTCGGTGACCATGGTGGCCTTTCTGACTCCGTCAGAGTCCATCTAACAGAACAACCTGAGAATTTAGACGGAGCTCTTTTGGACTGTCCTCTGCAACAAGGTGCTCTCCCTCTGTTTCCAGTTTTTCATGCTGGGTGACTGAAGTTTGTTAGGGCTGTCATTTGCAGGGAGACTTTACAAAGGTCACTGTCTGTGTATTTTTCATTAACAAGCCAGCGCTGCTCACTCCTCAGTGTGATAATGAGAACCGTTGCCTCCGTGGATCCGGGGAAACATTTCTGGTGTCAGCAAATGTCGCAGCTTGATGGCATATAAATGTAATTTATCAGTGTGTTTATGTTGCCGGTTTAGTAGGACACTTTTATGCCCCACTGGAGCAGGGATGCTGTGTCAGTCCATAATGACAATGTCACTTGCAATAACAGTAAGATTTGGGATTTGTGGCATCATCTCATAAAGCAGCTCTGCACAGTTTCTGAACTGTGACAACTTTATGATTGCCTTTTACTATGTTTAGGATAACTTTTCTACAGGGGTTGGACAATGAAACTGAAACACTTGTCATTTTAGTGTGGGAGGTTTCATGGCTAAATTGGACCAGCCTGGTAGCCAGTCTTCATTGATTGCACATTGCACCAGTAAGAGCAGAGTGTGAAGGTTCAATTATCAGGGTAAGAGCACAGTTTTGCTCAAAATATTGAAATGCACACAACATAATGGGTGACATACCAGAATTCAAAAGAGGACAAATTGTTGGTGCACGTCTTGCTGGCGCATCTGTGACCAAGACAGCAAGTCTTTGTGATGTATCAAGAGCCACGGTATCCAGGGTAATGTCAGCATACCACCAAGAAGGACGAACCACATCCAACAGGATTAAGTGTGGATGCAAGAGGAAGCTGTCTGAAAGGGATGTTCGGGTGCTAACCCGGATTGTATCCAAAAAACATAAAACCACTGCTGCCCAAATCATGGCAAAATTAAATGTGCACCTCAACTCTCCTGTTTCCACCAGAACTGTCCGTCGGGAGCTCCACAGGGTCAATATACACGGCCGGGCTGCTATAGCCAAACCTTTGGTACCTCATGCCAATGCCAAACGTCGGTTTCAATGGTGCAAGGAGCACAAATCTTGGGCTGTGGACAATGTGAAACATGTATTGTTCTCTGATGAGTCCATCTTTACTGTTTTCCCCACATCCAGGAGAGTTACGGTGTGGAGAAGCCCCAAAGAAGCGTACCACCCACACTGTTGCATGCCTAGAGTGAAGCTTGGGGGTGGATCAGTGATGGTTTGGGCTGCCATATCATGGCATTCCCTTGGCCCAATACTTGTGCTAGATGGGCGCGTCACTGCCAAGGACTACCGAACCATTCTTGAGGACCATGTGCATCCAATGGTTCAAACATTGTATCCTGAAGGCGGTGCCGTGTATCAGGATGACAATGCACCAATACACACAGCAAGACTGGTGAAAGATTGGTTTGATAAACATGAAAGTGAAGTTAAACATCTCCCATGGCCTGCACAGTAACCAGATCTAAATATTATTGAGCCACTTTGGGGTGTTTTGGAGGAGCAAGTCAGGAAACGTTTTCCTCCACCAGTATCACGTAGTGACCTGGCCACTATCCTGCAAGAAGAATGGCTTAAAATCCCTCTGACCACTGTGCAGGACTTGTATATGTCATTCCCAAGACGAATTGACGCTGTATTGGCCGCAAAAGGAGGTCCTACACCATACTAATAAATTATTGTGGTCTAAAACCAGGTGTTTCAGTTTCATTGTCCAACCCCTGTATATCAACACACAACACTAAGTCATGAGAAAGAATGGAGAATCCACTGAATTTTGAATAGAGTAGAATGTCCTTCTGTATGACAATGTTTTACTCAAAAGGAAGCAGTATTTATGCTTTATGTTTTTTTCTGGGAATTCTCAAAATTATCTTTCATGAGTCACAGCAAATAAAATCTTTTATTCTATGCTATACCTTTATGCAGAAAGAAATGCAACGTCCAACATTTTCAGATTTGAAAAGGAGTCTTCCACGGGATGTTTCATTTGTCACTGCGTAAATCTGTACTTCCCTAAGGGAGGTTTCAATCACCTGCTTTCACATCTCATGAGTTAAAGCAATTTTCTATAATCTGATTATCTCTACAGTGAGGAAATGTGGTCATACGGCTTTTTATAATAATATACAGTACAGACCAAATGTTTGGACACACCTTCTCATTCAAAGAGTTTTCTTTATTTTCATGACTATGAATATTGTAGCTTCACACTGAAGGCATCAAATATCTGAGCAAATATCTGAGTGAGTTCTGATCATCATTGTTAAGAGGTTTGTAGTACCCAGTTGCCGCTAATCCACTGCAAACATGTAGAGTCCTCAGTAATAATCTTACAGAAGCCCTTTTCTTTGGAAGGCTTTGGAACCAAGCAATTTGGAATCCATCTTTTTCATCAAATGTTTAATGTCTTTTGCTTCTTTGCTTAGTTTTTTAATAAATCAATGAACATACAGTACAGACCAAAAGTTTGGACACACCTTCTCATTCACAGAGCTTTCTTTATTTTCATGACTATGAATATTGTAACTTCACACTGAAGGCATCAAAACCATGAATTAACACATGTGGAATTATATACTGAACAAAAAAGTGTGAAACAACTGAAAATATGTCTTATATTCTAGGTTCTTCAAAGTAGTCGCCTTTTGCTTTGATTACTGCTCCACACACTCTTGGTATTCTGTTGATGAGCTTCAAGAGGTAGTCACCTGAAATGGTTTTCCAACAGTCTTGAAGGAGTTCCCAGAGATGCTTAGCACTTGTTGGCCCTTTTGCCTTCACTCTACGGTCCAGCTCACCCCAAACCATCTCGATTGGGTTCAGGTCCGGTGACTGTCGAGGCCAGGTCATCTGGCGTAGCACCCCCATCACTCTCCTTCTTGGGGTCATTGTCCTGTTGAAAAATGAATGATGGTCCAACTAAACGCAAACCGGATGGAATAGCATGCCGCTGCAAGATGCTGTGGTAGCCATGTGGTTCAGAATGCCTTCAATTTTGAATAAATGCCCAACAGTGTCACCAGCAAAGCACCCCCACACCATCACACCTCCTCCATGCTTCATGGTGGGAACCAGGCATGTAGAGTCCATCCGTTCACCTCTTCTGCGCCGCACAAAGACACGGTGATTGGAACCAAAGATTTCAACCTTGGACTCACCAGATCAAAGCACAGATTTCCACTGGTCTAATGTCCATTCCTTGTGTTCTTTAGCCCAAACAAGTCTCTTCTCCTTGTTGCCTGTCCTCAGCAGTGGTTTCCTAGCAGCTATTTTACCATGAAGGCCTGATTCACACAGTCTCCTCTTAACAGTTGTTCTAGAGATGAGTCTGCTGCTAGAACTCTGTGTGGCATTGACCTGTTCTCTAATCTGAGCTGCTGTTAACCCGCAGATTTCTGAGGCTGGTGACTCGGATGAACTTATCGTCCGCAGCAGAGGTGACTCTTGGTCTTCCTTTCCTGGGGCGGTACTCATGTTAGCCAGTTTCTTTGTAGCGCTTGATGGTTTTTGCGACTGCACTTGGAAAAACTTTCAAAGTTTTCCCAATTGTTTGGACTGACTGACCTTTAATTCTTAAAGTAATGATGGCCACTCGTTTTTCTTTACTTAGCTGCTTTTTTCTTGCCATAATACAAATTCTAACAGTCTATTCGGTAGGACTATCAGCTGTGTACTGTATCCACCTCCTGCACAACACAACTGATGGTCCCAACCCCATTTATAAGGCTGGAAATTCCACTTATTAAACCTGACAGAGCACACATGTGAAGTGAAAACCATTTCAGGTGACTACCTTTGAAGCTCATCAACAGAATGCCAAGAGTGTGCGTAGCAATAATCAAAGCAAATGGTGGCTACTTTGAAGAACCTACATATTTTCAGTTGTTTCAGACTTTTTTGTTCAGTATATAATTCCACATGTGTTAATTCATAGTTTTGATGTCTTCAGTGTGAAGCTACAATATTCATAGTCATGAAAATAAAGATAACTCTTTGAATGAGAAGGTGTGTCCAACCTTTTGCTCTGTACTGTATACCAGCCGGGGATAATGCAGAGATATTTTGGTTTTGGTATCAGCTGGTCTATATTTGGATCAGAATCACAATGAGTGGAAATGGGAGGAATATAAAGTATTGTACAATTAAATTTCAATATGCATGAGATTTTATTTGTTATAATCGTTTATGTCAATAATTCACAAACATACTGAATTATCATGAAAAATAAACTGATACATAACAGTTTAAGTTCACGGGTATGAAATGTTTTCTTTACAGGTATTAATTTCTGGATTTAGACCACAACAGCAATAATTACCTGAACAAATAACCCTAACCACCATGTCCTTCTCCTCCATCCAACTTAACATAACTGACCTGTCTGCCCTCACCAAAAACAACCACCAGGGATCAGCAAACTTAAGGAGCTAGGAAAGTTTTGTTTGAGCTGTTTAAGATTTTAATTAAATCCTAGAATGGATGGTACTATGAGTTGCTATTGGTTTGACACTAGGCATGGGGTCATTACCGACATCAAAGAACAACAAGGTGTTACATGATTTTAGCAGATGTATAAATAACTGCAGCTTTTCTATTCAAAAAGAAAACAATTACATTATGGTTATCATACCATGAACGTCTCATTTCACTCAATGCCAAAGTTGACATACACAAATTCTCAAATCTGTCAAACCGAGAATGCTATTTCAATAATGTGCAGCTTGCAAGATACTGACTGCTTATAAAGACCCCACATAAGTTGAAAAAAAAAGAAACTATACACTTTTATTAATTTAGATTCCAAATTCTTGTTGTCAACATGAGCTGTGGGACAGTTGTCAAATAAAATCTTACAAATAGGGAGGAGGCTTCCTCAAAACTTGTAAATAAGTTGCAAAAGAGAAACAAAACATATAAGCCAAATTAGGTCCACAGCACTGGTGCATGTTTGGTTAATACTGATCAAACTATTGTATTGGAGGACAGCCATGAAGCAGTCCAGCTATGGAAGAGGCTGATAACTGTGGTCATTGGATTTTTAGCTCTGTTTATCAACAGCTTGGTTATGATGTGTGCATTCTTCACTGCTGGTGTAATTCTGTGTTTTCTTTCACAGGGATAACTGTCACAGTATCAGAACCAGACCAGTCGGACAATTATCCCCCTCTCACTGATGAGTTGGGCTGTCATTGGTTTTCAGCAAAAGAAACAAGAAAATAAGAACAAGCCAAGGCAGACAGAAAAGACAAAACCAATTTTCTCTAGTTAATGTCAGTTTGATTGATTTGCCAGGCATGTGGATGTGGATCATTTCATTCTGAATAAATATGTGCACAAAAACTGTTTTCGTTAGCCAGAAGTTACAAAAAAAGACACACAATTTGGGGTTTTTTGGTCTTGTAAACCAGGATATTTGTATATTGTCCAGTAATGACAATGTCAGGCAGAATGTGTCCCAGAGGGCCTTCTGGGCTTGTGTTCTGAAGGCCACAAGCTGACAGATACATGCAGAAGAACAAGGCAGAGACCAGGCCTCATCATGACTTTCTGCAACCACCACCCCTGCCACTCATAGCCAAGACTTCCGCACTTATCGGGATAACCTCAAGTGGATGACATATTTTGATGGCAGACGCTCACAGAGAAAACAATATTTTTGTACAAGGGTGTAACTTCTTTTTTTTATTACCAGCAACTCTACAGGGACCCTCGGTCCATCAATTTCCAAATCTTTGCTGTGACTTTAAACACACACATACACATTTAACCACACACACATTTGTCTCTACATACTTTGGGCTGACATAGACAAGATGGAGGGTGAGGTCTATTTACAAATCAAATTTGGTGTGGATTTTAAATAGGGGCACCAAACATGCGTTCCAGATTTTTATTTGTTAAAAAATTTGAAAAACATGTATCCTTTTCCTTCCTTTCACATGTATACTCCACTGTGTCGGTCTAACATGTGAAAGTCCAACAAAACACATGAAGGTACACAGTTAGAATTTCACAAAAGTCTGGCCAAATGTATTTCAAAACCAAGAATTAATTTACTTTATTGAATTCACCCTAAAATTGACAATAGATTTTGGTTCTGCTGTATAGCAGGTAATCCATATAATATCTTAAACCCAACTGTAGTTGGAGATTAGGAGCAAGAATTAACTAAAACAGCTGCTACCAGCAAAGACTGAAATTATCCTGTGTTAGAATAGCAGTCCTTATGTTAAGTACAGCTCAGCAAGTGAATTTAAATATTCTATCAGCACCTACTTTGAACATCTAGCTTTGTTTCTTTGGAATAAATGAATGCATTTAGTATCTGGTAGAACAAGAGCTGTCAAAGTTTCCTCTGAGACTTTGAGACGACACGCCAACCCACCTTGGCCCAGTGTGGATGATCCCCGTGTCAAAACGCCTGACACATCTTCAGAAGTTCTTTGCAAGTACAACTTCTACATAACAGCAAGATTTCAAATAGTTACACCACAAGCTGTGATCGTAGACACAACTGCCTGTGTAAATGATGAATCTTTACAAAGAGGCCCTTCACATCCCAGGAGATGTCCTCGTGTTCGAGGAGAGTGAGGTAACACAGAGGACAAACCAAATTCAGTCTCTGTATCTATCGCTCTATTCTATATTTATAGCCGTTCAGTTGCATTAAAAAGTTTAAAGACCTATCTAAGAATGGATAAATATCTTTGATCACCTGAACATAATGCATAATTATGCTTACTATTTTCTGTCTATAAATTTGTAACATTGTTTTCCTTATGAATATTGTAGTCAGTATCAAAGAGCCTGTTTTCAACAAGAAAGCTTTGCGGCTGCACTTTAGTCTGCAATTTGTCCGTGTGATATTTATATTTGCTTTCTTATCTCAACTGGCACCACTAATATGTGATCTATAAATGTAGAAATAGACAGTGTGAACACTACATTATAATTGTATTGGCATTATGTTGTTTGCTATGTTGTCCTTCTTTTCTCTTAACTTTTGGTTCTTGCTTAAAATCCAGATATAGTTCACAGGTGGGTTCACATCAACATCACCAAACCTGCTTCCCATTGCTTACATTTTCTGAAAGTTAAGCAGCCATCAGACGAGCTGCCTTTCACCTGTTTCATCAAGTTTGATTATTTCAATTGCGATCATAGGCATAAGGCCTTTATGTTTGATAAAGATAAAAGTGAAGCGAGCTAAAAGTTGATGTCTTGCTAAATAATTAATCTCCAGGCTGATGCCACCATCACCACGTTATACTGTGGGAATTGTCATTTTTTTAGGGTCATGTGCAAACTGGGAACAGGATTTGTATTTAAGATTTTTGTGTGTTAACTTTCACTAACAAACTTCTGAGGCTTTCACATAGCATCTGTAATAATACTGAGATTAAATTAGTCACAAATGGACTCTACTTACAAATTAGGGGACTGCTGCAGGCAGTTGGTTACACTGGATTTACCTTAGGGGTTTCAGAGAAAACAAGGGCAAAATGTTTTTCACTCCACACCTTTCAGATTAGTATTTGTAAAAAATATTCAAAGTTAGATATGATTTTCTTCCACATCACAACTATGCACTACTTTTTGATGGTCAACGCATCCCTCCAAAGTATATTAATGTTTATGGTTGCAATGTGATATAATGGAAAAAAGTTCAAAGGATGAGTATGTGAGTTTTTTCCAAGGCACTGCATGACAAGCATTGAAATATAATAGAGTACAGTTAGGAGCAGGTTTACCTTTAACTGCTGATCACTTGTGCTCTCCCAGCTGTCTTTGATGTGGCAGCACTCCATGCTAGTCAATCACCAGGAACAATAAACTAAGTTGCTGCAGGCGTGACAGCGTGGAGATCGTAGAGGAGCACGGTGGCTACTCGTCAGACTAATTAACCAACAGACAGGGCCCGGCGCCATAACCCAAGACAATTCCAATCTAAGGGGCTGTAATTGAAGTGACAAGTTAATTACAGGCTGATATTATCGTGCGTTCCTTGTAACCCCCCACTGTACCCCCTCCCTGTGTCTCCCTCTCCACATGTCTCAGTCTACTCAGAGTCTCTTGAACTGCCTCTATCCCCTGTCTTCAGATTTGTTAATTAACAGCAGTTGCCCAACAGGTTTTGAGCTTTCACACATACCCCCCTTGTACCCCTGACTTTTTCACCTGTGCTGGATCCATAATTAAACTGAAATAAGTCCACTTGGTCTCATATTCAGTTACAACGTTCGTGAACTTCCACTCTGTAGACTTGAAATTCTCAGCAGCAGTAGCGCCACCGCAAACCCTTCAGCCAACTTCTTTTCGCCTAATCCCACCCAGCACCTCTGCACACCTCTGTAATTAGCGTTAGCATCTTCTTTAAACAAGCTACATAAAGTTTAGTGGCAGGATTAAATCAGATCATTACCATAATATGGCTGTGCAATTTGCCCCTATCTCTCTTCTTTTCCGCCACATCAAAGCCCGGCGGAGCCCTGGTGTAATTGGGCCATGCCGCCTTGTCAAGATGATTCAGCCTGATGGCTCCTCTTCTCCCTAAAAAACCTCCTGGGCATGATAATTAATGGAGAAGAAAGTCAAGTCAACATGATGAAGAAGAAGGAGGAAAGAAAGGGAACTTAAAAAAAAAAACTTTGGACAGCTCCACATGAATATTTCACACCTCTGACTTATTCAAAATTAACGTTATCAATTTGACGTATAATAGATATTAACTTTGTCAACTCTGTTTCCCTTTAATCCAGGAATGTTTTTCATGACATTCCTCAATCTGTGACCTTACGAGATGTTCTAATGATGTAAGTGAAGTGAAATCAAAGTTTGTTTGGTTCATGGTTTCCCTTTCAGATCAGTGTTGTCATTCCTGTTGAGGTGTCGGCATTAGGACAGCTGCCATTCTCTGAGTTCACCCTGATTCTGAAGCTGATTTCCCTTGGAGTTAAAGTAACAAACAGAGCCTTGTGTATCTATTATAATTTTCTTTTCAATTTGTCTCGAGAGACCAACATTAGTGGCACTAAAATCACCTCAGCGTCTTACACAAAATCAGTTTTCTTTGATAATTTACATCATCTCGACACCTTGTAGGAGGAATGCAAATTACAGGCCTGCTGTGCCTTTGTTGACACTCTTTGCCAGCACACTTTGGTAATAAATAGGGCCAGGCTTCAAACACAGACAGGTGCTGGGCGTCTAGCAACTCTCACTATGAATATCCTGAGTAGAAAGTCAGCTTGGGTTGTTGTTGATTTGTTGCAAATTAGCACCATATGTTTTATCCCTGAGTTTACATATGAATTAGTCAAAACACAGCGGATGAGGCTGGAGATGGGCGAGGGGATGAATATCGATGATTCTCCGCGCGCTCGGTCTGGGGCGAGATGTGAGGTGGTGGGGAAGGGGGTGGATGCTGGCTGCCATTCAAATGTCCATCATGCGTTTAGCCAGTGAGCGAGGGAGGAGAGACAATGTGGGTGACAGTTGGTGGCGGAGACAGCTGGTTGTCCCACTCGCCCCTGCATGTGATTCAGGATGAGGTGACGTCGTGGCCAAAAAATGAAGAGACATTGTAGTCTAATCAAAACAGTGGTCCAGACACCCTGCCTGTGCCAACAGGAGACCAGTACCACATGGACACTCGGCTGGCACATCAGACAATACCTTCGCTGTCACAGCGCCCCGCTACTCCTTCTTCCTCTTTCCATCTGCCCTTCTCCGAGTCCTCACCCACCAGCGCAGGGGGCTCTGGGGGTTGTCAGTTAAACCAAGTAACCTTTCTGCTCTTTCATTTCTTCTATCCCAAATTTGAATATGAAAAGGGACTTTCTTACTCAGTCGAAGACCATCACTTTAATGACATTTGGCAGTCATTTGATTTATTAGGTTTTAGAGGGTGGAGAGAAGAAATCCACTAAATATTTCATATGCCATGCTAATCCTTGTAATATTGCCGGCTGAAGCCGTGTACCTGCGCCGCTAAGACGCCAGGCACACGGATTTCTAAGAGTCAGATGGCTGGAAATGCCTGTGAGTCTACTGAATAATAAAATACCAGTATTGAAATATTTAGACTTTGATTCCCATTAAAGGAATCTTTAAAACATGAGATTTACGTATCAGAAAGAAAAGAAAAGTGATAGCAGAAGCGGCAATCACAACACACTCACATAGAGGAACCTTCAGCCAGTCTGAATAACCCTCTCCCTCCGCACTGCTTCTAAAAAGTAAATTTGGAGAGATCCAAATGGCACGGGTTCAAACAAAGAGCACGCTTCCGAGGCAGAACAAATGGTTCACAAGGAGCCGTTTGCGTGATGGCATGTGTTGTGTTTCTCCAGTTGATGTCGGGTGAAATGCACAAGTGACGAGGGATCGGGCCTACACAAGTAAAAAACATTCTGTGACAAAAGAAGCTTCAGAACTGGGAATGAAAGGAAATGAGGTGTCAGCAGTTTCATCCCACTCACAACACTTCTCTCATCTCAGCCCTGTTTGACATTTCCACAGCTGCTCCGAGCAGTAAGTGTTGTACTGAGGATACCAGTACTCACTTTGTTCGCAGAGCTTTTTGTCCATTTGACTGCATTCCAGAAAGTCTGAGAGAAGAGACAAAGACTGACAGAGACATAAACGGAAGCATGTGGTTGGGAATATCTACATCCTCAGACCTTGGGGCCTGCAGTTGGATGACTGTACGCAGGGCCTGATGTGGAAGCGCTGAGGCAAATTTGCCACATGCTGCCTTTTGCCTGTAATCTCAGGACACTTCGGTTTAAATTTGTCTCTCCCCACAAGTTCTTGGCAGCGGCGACTCCCTCTTTTATATTTTACATTGACCTCGCTGTGACATCACCCCTCTGGGCACTGTGGCATCACTAACAGATATGATGAAAGAACCCAATGGCAGGCCACCATGACTATGCACAAAACAGACGCTGCTTTGAACTCCCTGCCCGCTTTTGTTTTCCCTCCAGTTTGTGAGCGCGGGTGGTCAAAGACATGCGCATTTTGGCATTATGCTCGGCTTACATGTGGCCAGGGGCTGAGCAATGCACCACTACTTCGGTCGGGCTATGTCAAGGGAATTGCCACAAATGTCCACGAACTGAAATAACAACAACCATACTACAGTAAACATCACAGATCTGAAATTTCATTTTTAACCAACCAAAACCAGCATGCTTTTCCGTTGTGTTCCATGTAACTGCACTGCTGTAGGCTATTTGCAATATGTAATACCCAAAGGCTTTGGAGCTGGTAAGATGGGAATTTGTTATGTTGACTAGAGAAGAGACTGTGATCTCACTTTTACCAGCACGATCCCTTACTTTGGGAATAAGTGTCACTGTCGCATGTGTCACATAATAGTACTGTTAGTAAGAGTGAGGCTTGTGCTCACCTGCGTGGCCTTTAAGATGAGGTGATTCACATTAAATGCGATGCAAATTTTATGTGGAAAACACAGTTCTTCCCCTATTAGCTGATGGTTTCTCCTAGATTATTATTGCACTTGTATCAGGGCCCTCAGGAAGCTTAAAGAAAATGAAAACCCAAAGGAGGAACTGCTCCACATATGCAGGGAGCAGTATCAAGGGTAATGATGTAGATGCAAGTGACGTTGTGTATCTTTTGCATGTCTTTTTGGTTTTCTTTCTGCAGATTTGGGCTCAACGTGTGCATGCATTTGGATGCTCATGATGGGGCTGCAAGTTTTACGACATAATCAGAGCTAGTGGGTGTGTAATTGGACATAACAGGCATCACTCGGGTGGAATGGGCAGGAAGAGGCAGTGTGGATCTTGAAGGCCCAGCCAGCTAATTTGCACACACTGATATTCCTGCATTGACAACTGGAAGCAACTAAATGAGCCAGGGAGAGGCAAGCCAGACAGTGTGCCATCGTGCACCCCCTTTGTTTGATTCGCCACCAGGGCTTCTGCACCCAGGTAGCACAATTACTGCCCATTCTATCTCCCTAAATTGTGAAGCGGAAGAGAAGTGACACCCATAAGGCGTGCATCACTGTAATCGAATCTAAATGAAGACTGTGCATAACCAGTGCTCCCACCTGAGACAGTGGGAGAGATGTGACCGCGCCAGCCTGTCAACACCGTGTCAACACACCTGTTCACAGCCCCGTCTGCATGCATAATCACACCGATCATTACAGTGTCAATGAAGATAATGCAAATATAAAGAGTGGAGGCAGGAAAGAGGAGGAAATGGAGTGTATACGGCAACGGTTCCACTTACACTGTCTGTGTTGTGATTTAGAGCAATGTAATGATACGGAGGAAAGGTGTTCAGTTTAATTTTGATCAGCTGCACTGAGGTTACTTTACACCTGCTGGTAGGAAGAGAACACCAATCACAACTACTGCATATCAGAGCCAAGATCTCATGCTTTATGGAGTAAACACCAACAGACAATAGCCACCGATACATAAGTGATAAAAAATAGTTTACTTCATAAGGGTTTGTCCACTCACTCATTCTGTAAATAAGTCAAGAGTCCAGTACATCATTGAGGCAACACCATCAAGAGATCAAACCATTATCATTAATTGGGACTGGTCGTAACCTAAACTGGATTTTGTCCAGTTATTGACTGGGGAAGTAGCTTATTATGGCAACATACTTAAAGCCGATGCACACTGTGACTGTGTCTATATTTTCCTACTAATAAGGAGTTTTTAATATACACCACTGAACTGCATGTTACAATCTGAAAATAATGAGCTATATGCATAAAATATGTCCGACTCATGCTTTGACATGCTCAGACTGTGACACATGTAGCACAGCTCTTTGCATGTGCTTGTATTATTAGCTGGTTAATAAGGTAACCTGTTAGTTGGAAATGACAATTGCTGAAATCCATCTTGATAGCTTATGTAATGTTTTGTTAAGGATATACCAAACTGTGTATGCAGTGTACATGCAGTATAAAGTTATCTATGTATGAAGCATTGAGCTAAAGAAAATGTTCAACATCTAAAATAACCCACTGTAATGCAGAAGTAATGTGATAGAATTGCAAACTCCAATGTACTTTGGGGGAATTTTATAAGATAGAACAACACAACAATGAACAAGAAGTGCATTGTTTTAACATGGAAAGAAAGTGACACATGACACCTTCTCTAATTTGACTGATTAATCAATAAAATCAAGTTTAACCAGCTGCCTTCAGAAATCACCAAATTGGTGAACAGTGTCCACCTGGATGTTATTGAATCAGTTAAAACACAGCTGTTCTGTGAAGGCCTTTCTTAGAGAAACGTTGTGAAAAAACAACATAATAACACTAAGGAACATGCCCAGTGTGATAAATTGTGGTGGGAGCATCATGCTGTGGAGATGCATTTCTTTAGGACAGGGAGATGGCCAGAGTTGGTGGACAGATGGATGGAGCTGAATAATGGACAATACTGGAGGAAAACCTGTTAGAGGCTGCATAAAAATTGCAGTTCACCTTGTGAACCTCCACTCCTGAACAACCTCTAGGGTAATGAAATATAAAACATAAAACCAGAGCTCCAATCATAGCAAATGTGTGTGTTAGAATGGCCTAAATCTGAATCTAATTGAAAATTTGTGGTAAGACTCTTCATATAGACTCATATAGATGTCCAATTAGACTGGGATCAATTTATTTTCAAGAGGGCTGAAAATAAGTGTGAGCCACACTTTTCAAATTTTGGTGTAAAAATTTCAGAAAACCATGTATTTTTATCCATCCAGTTCAAAATTATGCACTACTTTGTGTTGGTCTATCACGAAAAACACAAATAGGTAAGATAATGGGGGATTAAGAAATCTTTATAAGGGATAGTTGTTTTCCTTCTTTCGATTATTTTGTAATATTAGACCATTAAAACTAGTTTCCACCAATCGTAACTCCTAAAATTTAAATAAATGAAACGTTACAGAAATCTTGTAGAAAAACCTCTTTCGGCTTCTTTTTATTTGCTGTCATTTTTTGAAGTCCAGTAGCAAGGTGCTAAGTTTGGATGTCCATGTTTTCTTTCCACAATCCTATCCCTCCCATATTTCAGTCACTCAGCTGGCCTAAACAGTCTCAGAGCAATTTCCTTTGCTGTCACGAACACCAGTGTGGTGAAAAAAAAGCAATCGACAGCATGGCTTTGGTCAAAGTGAGCATGGCAACACCCTGTTTAACGATGACAGCGTACTTTGTGCTGTAAGCGTAACACATGATTTCTCAGTACAGCAGATTTTATTTTAAGGGATCCGACTGGCTTCTTCGGGTGGTGATGAAGTGGCAGCGTGAAGTTACAGGAAGTCGGCCCATCTCCGGAGGCTCTGACCAGACACATTTTCCTCCTTCTTTAGCCCTCATTTAGAAGCGATAGTCTCCCACTCCTACAATGCCTCCCTCTCCTCTGCAGAGATATATTTATCTGAGGATAATTGGCCATTAAATCCTCACTTGACAACTGTGAAAATGCCACCCCAAGAGTAATCTGGCTGCCAGAAAATGACAGCGGTTGGCAGAGCTGTCGACTGCTGGGAGCTGCATCAGGGAAGGATGGATCTATTCCATGCACATCCATACACGTGCACACATACACGTTAAACAATCAGATTTTTTTGGGGGGGGGGGGGGGGGGGGGGGGGGGGGAAACCCCTAATTATGATACAGATTACAAAAATACTAGGATTAAACAGAATACATTTAAACCCCTCTGACAAGTAACAGAAATGCTCTTTGCGCTTTATTTATTTTCTTTAGCTCTTCAACCTCCTTGGTTTGATCATTTTATTTGTGTACTCTATATTCAATTACTGACATGCGTCTTTAAAGGTCCTTAATAAAAATTGGATTTTTCTCAGCCTGAAGTCCATCTGAGCTGAGTTGATCCTTATCAGGAGGTTCAGAAATATCTGAGCCTAGCAGCTTTTTGTGGCTGTCGAAAGCCTGACAGAGGGGAATGGAAAGACAAGCGTAGCGCTATAAATTTCTGCCCTTTTCGTCCAGTTGTCTTCCTTGGTTGTCTGTCAAGCTGCTAACATGAATCAGACAGTTACAGTATGTGTGATTATTCTTTTTGGAACTGGGAGAAGAGTGTGCCGCTGATGGTGTTTCAAACACTTAACTTCTTGGTAAATATTTTTTTTTTATTCTGTTAAATACAAAATTATTTGTACCCAGGTATAGGTTTAAAGAAATATTTTAATCTTATCAACATGTTTCTTCTGACTGGAAATTATAAGAATGTGTTGGGGTGGCCCAGCCAAGAGTCCTGACATGAATCTGATACAGGATCTGTGGAGGGAGCTAAAGATTAGGGTGATGGCAAGGAGGCCTTCCATTTTCAAGAACTGGGAGCTTGTCACCACTTGTCAAAACTTTAGTGGACGATCAGCAATAATAAGAAGTGTTTCTTGGAATACTTGTAACGGTTTTTCTATTGTTTTTAAGAAGGGTATAAATAATTTTTACATTACTTTTAATAAAATGAAAACAACTTGGGAAAATTTTGCCCAGATCAGGATTATGCCATATCCAGAAATATTTAATCTAATCAGTTCAATACAATGTTATCATACAGATAGATTCAAAATCAGTCATCTATCTAATACCAGCTGATTGCATTGAGTCATTGACTTTGGAGCAGGTCATCCTCCTGAGCAAGCATGTAGTGACAATGGACAATGGCACCTTAATGACACCAAGATGTCACTCTTTACTGCAGTTCTATAACAGTAAACAGTGGAGATTTTGTTCTCATCTCTGAGTGTGGTGGTGAGATAAACTTTAATCCTCATCTAGCCTTGTTTGTCACTATCCAGTTCTTTTAAATTTTAAAGTACTGCTCTAACTGCAGATATGGGCAAGTTTCCGCAAGTAACTATTTTCTTGTAGCTATTCTCTGACTCACACAAACTCATATATGTTTTCTGTTCTTTATCATTAAGAAAAAGTTCTTAAGAGAAATTAGCTTCTATATCATGTCCTGCTAAGAGAAGAAAAGTAAAAATTTGAATTATGTTTTACTTACATTTGTTTTATAGGAATTGTTAGGAGTGCCGATAAGTGTAGCAAAGATAATTTTGTATAAAATAAACAAATTCATTATTTCTTCTCATCAAATTATTGTCCAAACCGAATGAACTGGCAGAAAATTAAAGGTTGGATTTTTCAAATTTTGCCTTCATGTGAGATTAAGATTATGTTACTGAAGTATTTATTTCAAATAATTTTTCACATCTTTATCAGGGCAGCCAACAACTGTGGAACACAGTATATTCGCTCTTCCTCTCAGTCGTCACGTCCATGCAGAGAGCTTGCAATTGAATCAGTTCAGCTTTTTGTGTAAAGAATAGCAAACAACTTTATTAGAATTAACTGAGCAAAATGTGTCAAAAATAAGCCACCTTTGATTTGTACAATGGGGCTTTTTGGCTCAGTATTGCAAACTGCATTTTATTGTCTGGAAAAGAAATGTGGATTATGACAGAGCAGCAGTCACAGGAATGTGATCTCTGTCTTTTCCTTTGGTTAATATGTTGAAAACGAAAGGGTAATTTAGTCAACAAATACACTGAGGCAAGATGATGCGACTGAAAGACAAACACTTCATAAAATAGCAACAACATATAATTTGTGTGTGAATGAGTCTCACTGCACTGGATAAAATGATGCATAGTCACAAAGTTCCCAATGTAGGGCAAAGTTTGGCTGGAGTACTTTCAGCACAGCACCTGCGTGTGCAGATGCCAAAGGCTTTCAGGCAGTCGTATCTGAAACAATACTAAGGTATGTTTTAGGTGTAGCCTTCCTTTTCAGATGCCATTTATCTTGCAAACTCTGGGGTTTTTAAATCACAGCATCTGGCAGATCATGTTTCAAGACACCCATCCTGCCTTCCCAACCAGGAAGCTGAGAGCATTCTCTGATAGATCTCAGATGGTGCCTGACATTGGGCAGAGAATGAAAAAGTACTATTACTAATAATACAACTGAAGGTAGGAATAAAGGTGGGTCCTAGTCTGAAAGCTCCAGACTGCGTTGTTTATTAATTCAGAACAGTGTTTCATTTTCACAATCCGTGTTATCAAAAATTCCAACATCATCTTGAGTGCAATCTCATGTTGGAGCGATAATGGGATGGAAAGTACAGGAGAGGTAGATAGAAGCTCTGTAGCATAAAGAATTCACAGGAGAGCATGAGACAGGTAGAAAGGGAATGAGAAGAAACAGTGTTTTTGCATTTCCCAGCCTCCATCCACCGATGACAACACCCAAAACAGGCGTGCTCCACGTTTTTAGCAGTTTGTCGAAGGGGCTTTTGTTTGTTCTGTTGTTCTTTTTTCACCCCTCCCTTCACGTCAGTCTTTTCCTCTGGAGGCTGCCTCACTGCTCAAAAAACAACAATACTCTCCTAGTTGACTCTGTTTGATGACCTACATTACATTCTCTTTGCATGAAAGTACAGCGGCCCAAGATGTTGTGTGCATATAAACTACAGTGTAAGGGAATCAGACAAAAGGGAGCACCAGCAGTGCTGGGATGAAAATAAAAATGTGTATCGTTGTAGAGGACACACTGGATCAAGACAGCTCTGTGTAGTCTAAACACCACCGCTGAGGGTTAGTGTCACTGATTTTAGCATAATGTGTGTGAACATGTTTTCTGCATGCAAACTGGACACGTGTTCTCACGAATTCACCCGTCGCGCATGGAACGCTCCTCTGGGACCAAATGGCAGCCACTTCCTTCCTCAGGATTTGATGAGCTGCATGTCAATGCAACCCAGAGCAGTGCAGTGCATCTTCTACCTCCAAGGCAGCACGTGGAAATCCCCACCCAAGGCGCCTCTGTAGAAGTGATTCACAGAAAATAGGCCTCAATAAGTTTCATCTGGCTGGACAATGAGGATATTGAATATCCTTTGATCGTAAAGTAAGACCATATTGTGGTGCGTTATATTTAGTTCTATTGTATGCATGCTTGTTGTGCTTAGCAATTCAGTCTGTACCTCTGACCAAAGCCACATATGTTCAGCATGGATAAAAAGTCGACTCCAAGATGTTCATCCAACAACGGCTTCTTTGAAAGCTGCTTTATATATAGGCACAGGAAGTCTCCCAATCTAAAACGATACTCTTTAGGGTGCCTCTTCTCTGCAAAAACACAGGAGTGCACCCATGGCACTGTTGCAACTTGTGTAATGCGTCATGCAAACTTGAAAGCAAAAGCTCACTTCTGAAAAAGACTTTACACAAATTAAGCTCCTTCAGTTTCCCCCCTTTTCCAAAAACTAAAAGTTTTGGTGTTATCCCTGAGAGCGGCACTAAAGCTGAAAGCCAGTTAAGCCCCATTAGGAGCCTGCGCGCTGTGACGATCTCATTGGAAGTGCTGGATGAAAATTGCCCGGATTAATGTGTTAATCCGCCTCTTTAAAATGCTAATGTCCATTTTATGCCCATTAAATCTCAGTGTGCGTTGTCTTTGATGCGTGCAATTTCTATCAATTAAACACAGAAGAGTAAAACAGGCAGGAGAGAGATTAGTTCCTTGCTTCAAGCATGAATTTCTCCTTTTGGATACATATTTATCTCCAATGGGCAGGGAAGGGGTGCAGTGATTTGGAATGGGTTTGTGAAGTATGGAAAGAGGACTGATGAATTGTCCTAGAAGCTCTATGTCTTTCAGAGCTTAAAACACACATCTGAACAACAGAAGGAGGGAATGTGTAAACACAGTGTTAAATCTGAGGAAATAAACACATTTTGACCTCCTTGAATTGCCAGCTGGGAGGGAGGGTAACAGGTATACTGGCTTTATGTACCATTTTCAGAACTTTTTCAAATTTTGTCACATTCACAAACTTTATTCTACTTTAGGGTATTGTTACAAAGTAGAAGGAAAACAAAACTATGTTTGAAAAATGTCTTATCAAACCAAAGTCTGAAAAATGTAGTCTGCATTTGAATTTGGCGAGTCGGTACTTTGTAGAACCACCTTTCACTGCAATTATGGCTGCAAGTTTTTTCAGAATATGTTTACTTTAGTATTTTGCATGAACATAGAACTTACATTTTTGAGAACTTTGAACTTAACAAGGTTGTTTTTTAAGTAGGGAACATAGACAGCACTTAGCCTTTCTTGACCTCATTTAACAGCGCTCAGTTTGGAGGTGAACAAAAGATTTACAATGTGTTTTTGAGAGAAAGAGTGGTAGCATTGTCTCCTAAGGTGTGCAGGTCAGCTATAGTGCAGGGTACTGTTTGTGCTGCTGACTTTTTTGAACATAACGATGGTTCTACAACAAAGTATTCATTTTCAACCCAGTGTTAGTACGCATGCGCATGTTGTTGCGTTTCAAAGAACATACTAGCCACTAGTGACGGGGTTGGGGAATTACACCATTTTCACGTTTCTATGAGTGCCACATGCACGGAGATCATAATCAAAACGTTGTGTAGTAGATGTGTTAACAAACATGAATAAACAATCCCATTTTTATTGGATTATTCTTCTTTGCAAAGGGCTTAAGACAGATGCTAGGCATTGGCATTATCCATAAGGTAATTTGTGAATCATGTCATGACATATATTTAATTTTTTAAACGTTATGTCACACAAACCATGATAAATGAACGACAACTAGTTCAAGTTGGAACTGTGAACTTTAAAATATCTAGGTTCATTTTAACCTGGCTGAACTGACTTTAGAAGTAATTCTTGTTAAGGATGAAGTGCTACCAGTTTTACATCTATAGACACATTTGTTTGCCCTTTTAGTCTTTGCAAAATAGCTCAAGCCCAATCATACTGGATGGTGTCTGTGAACAAAACATTTTTATTTATTAGTTCAAGTTCTTAATTGGATTTAGGTCTGGACTTTGGCTTGGCTATTCTGAAACATGAACATGCTTTGATCTAAACCAATCGTTCTCAGTCCTGGTCCTCAGGGCCCACTGTCCTTCATGTTTTAGATGTGTCTCTACTCCAGCATACCCGATTCTAATGATAGCATCACCTCCTCAGCATGAAATCAAGTGCTGCAGAGGCCTGTTAATCACCATTTTTTAGGTCAGTTGTATGGCAGCAGGGACCAAGTATGTCCTGAGGACCAGGGTTGAGAACTACTCATGTAAACCATTCCATTGGACCTCTGGCTGTGTGTTTAGGGTTGATGCCCAGGTGGAGGGGGGAACATTTTCCACAGGCTCAAATGTTTTGGAGCCTCTAATTGTTTTTCTCACAATATTGTCCTGTGTAGTTCCATCCATCTTCTCATCAGTTCTGACCGACCCTGATGTCCTTCCTGAAAAACAGCATCCCCAACAGAATGATGTTGTTACAAACATTTGTCAGTCTCTGGGAGTTGTGTTCAGGGTGACTTGCAGTGTTTATTTTCCTCCACACAATGTGTTTTGTGTGTAGGCCAGAATGTTTCATTTCAGCCTAACTTCTTCCATTTGTTTTATGTGTGCCCTACCTTTGCATTCAGTACAGAGGACTTCTTAGTGCTTTTGTTAACTATGTGTTTCTTCTTGCCACATTTCCACAAAGGCCAAGTTTTAGGAATGCATAACTGATAGTTTTGTCAGCAGCTTCTTCCACCTGAGCTGGGCATCTGTGCAGCTCCTCCAGAGTTACCATAGTCCTCTTGACTGTTATTCTTTGTTCTTTCCTTATCCAATATGTCAGTTCTCATTTTGTTAGATTCACAGTTATGCCATAGTCTTTCCATTTTCATTACACATTCAAAGCTTCCGATATTTTTTTACAATCTAATTCTGCTTAAGTGTTCTCGACAACTGTATCCCTATTAGGTGTGTTCCTTGGTTTTTGTGGTCCTGTTTGCTCACTAAGGTTCTCTAACAAACTTCCGAAGCATTCATAGAACAGCTGTATTTATTATGGAATTAATTTACATAAAGGTGGACTTTATTTATGATTATGCGACTTCTGAAGGCAATTAGTTTCACTGGATTATATTTAGGGGTATCTGATTAAAGGAGGCTGAATACAAATAGACACCATACTTTTCAGATTTTTATTTGTACAAACTTTTAAAACCAAGCACTCTTTTCCTGCCACTTTAAAGTTACACTCCAGTTTGTGTTGGTTAAAATCCCAATAACTACATTAAATTGAGTTGTTTTCAAGGTGTATGGATAATTTAGCAAAACAAGGTAAATGGTTTTCCAAGTGATTCATTTTCAGGATTAATCAACGTTTGTTGTTCTGCAACACTTTTAAGACTGTTTGGTAATTTCTTAACCTCTGACCCAGTCCAGATGGCAGAATGTTCCTTGAGATTCACTATTGCATCAAAAATGCATACATAAAAAGGAAAATAATCTTTAAAGGTTACAGAGATTGTCATCCACTCGTGAAATGTGCTCTGTTTCCATTATTAGTTATTCATGCTCAACACAATGTTTAGTTTCACTTTTGTGCACAACAAGAATTCAAAAGTTATGACTCCATATAATCTACTAAAAACTGCAAAAGATTTAGGTAATTTTGCAGAGGATTATTTAATGGGGTAAAAATGAATTATTCAAAGAGTTTATCTTAGATTGTATTTGATTTTCAAAGTAGTAGTAATAGTAGATTCACAAAGTAGTGCATTATGGTAAAGAATGGTAAAGTGTTAAAGGTTTTTAAATTTTTTTTCACACATAAAAATCTGAAAGGTGCAATGTCCATCTATTTTCTATACCCGTTTCTTCTATTGTGGGTCGCAGGGGGAGCTGGTGCCTATCTCCAACAGTCTACGGGTGAGAGAATGGGTACACCCTGGACAGGTCGCCAGTCCATTGCAGAGCAACACAGAGACACACAGAGCAAATAACCATTCATACCTAAGGGCAATTGAGAAAGAGCAATTAACCTAACAGTCATGTTTTTGGGCTGTGTGAGGAAGCTGGAGTATCCAGAGAAAATCCACACATGCACAGGGAGAACATGTTAACTCCATGCAGAAAGACCCCATGCTGGGATTTGAACCCAAGACCTTCTTGCTGCAAGACAATAATGCTACCAACTGCGCCCACCATGCAGCCCAGGTGTGATGTCCATATCCCTAAATAAAAGCTAGTGACCGGAGCACCGTCTTCCACATGTTTGCTCTAACACGCTCAGGTTATGAGACCTTTGGCCTACATGCCAATACTACAGTTGCAGACATGACCCCAAATATACATCCAGACCTATGATCATATGGCTTAGATGAAAGCCTATTCTAGTGTTAGAGTGGCCCATTCAAAGTCCAGACAAAATTTAATTGAGAATATGTGGCAAGACTTGAAAGTTGCTGTAAATAAACACTGCCCATTCTGAAATATATATATCTTATTTGCTAAGGAGAATAGGTAAGGATTTATTTCTTTAGATGTGCGAAGCTGAAGCTGTACCACAACAAATGTGGATCTACAAAGTATAGACTCAGGGGAGCTGAATACAACTGGTCATCACATCTTTTCATTTTCTTTTGTAAGAAAAAAAATAAATAAATAAAAAACTATGTCCCTTTTACTTCCACTCCACAATTATTGGCTACTTTGTGTTGGCCTATCCAATAAATTATGTAGAAGTTTGAGGTTGTAACATGACAAAATGGGGAAAAAAGTTCAAGGGGTATGAATACTTTGTCAAGACACTGTACTTCAATATCTGATCAGCTATAGCCTCTCTAATTGTGATTTACTATAAAACTAGAGAGTCATAGAGATAATTCACAGTTATCTTCCCATAACAAAGAGAATTCCAAGATTGGTAGGTGTGGAGCTCCAGTAATCCTCAGGTATTGATTATGAACCACAGTTATAATCTACTGAGTTGAACTGTGAGTCAGCAGGAGCCTGCAGATGCATCTTGGACAGAACTGAACTTTGTGGTGAACACTGTGGAATTTCTCATCCCACAAATGTCAGGATGACTCGTGGATGCCCTCGCTGTTGTGCAAAGTCTTTTAAGACCAGGAGTGTCACAGCTTGTCCAATCACAGGGGCCTCTGCGGCTGACCATAAAATGCTTCCAGATTCGTCACACACACACAGACGTGCACAGGCTCATTGTTCAGCGTTAAAGTGCTTCCAGTAAACTAGCATTTATCATATGAGTGCTGTTTTTGAGGTAGAACACAAGGAATGATTTATGAATGCATATCAACTTCTCTCACACTCACCCTCCATCATGAGCAAAATATGTCACCATAAAAGTAAAATACACCCGGTGCTACATGGTGAAAATTTACTAACACATATTTTATTTACTCAGCCATTGTGTTAAATGTAGTTGTTTACCAATGGATGATTAGGAGAGGTTCAATAATATATAAATATAGATGTTTTTTTAAAGATGTGGAAGTCCATGCATACCAGTGGGAAGACTCAACAGTTTTAAAAGCTTATCTTAACATAAACTGACCCTTCCATCAACAAAAGCAGGCCTTCCTTCCTTGTAAAGCATATGTGGAGTATTCAGAGGGAGGGGGTAATTTATTAAAATCGACCTAATTCTCCATGATGTATTAAATCTCTGCCTCAGTAAGCGCGAGCCCCATTTCATTGAGCGAATTAGGTGCTTGCTGCTTGGTGCGCTCAGAGACCTGGAAAATGAGGCCTGGACTAGTATCAGAGAATGTTCACAACTTGCTAATGGCTGAAGGATGAAATAGATTACCGCAACATTTACTGCAGTTCCACGGCACATTTGAGCAGCCAAATATAGGCACAGTTAGCACTGACATGGTACTGAACTGTTTAAACATATACAAGACCGCAAAAGATGGATGTTTTAGCAGAACAAAAGTTTTTAACTTCTTTATAGGTCATTAAAAGCACCTTTGATGTAACACACAGAAAGGTAGCCGTGGTAACATTAAAAATGCCTCTTATGCAAATAACCTTAAAAAACCAAAACATGAAGAGATATGGGCAAATATTTTTTGTCAAATCTGGAGCCCAATAATAATACAGATTGTTAATATATAAGGTGACACATATATTGAATGATTATTATAATGGCAAAGTGTCACACTGCATAGCCTACAATTAGCTTGCTCGTTTGTCACTATCTGAAGTACCATACACTATAAAAAGTAATTGTGGATGCTATTAAACATTAGACATTAAAAATATTAAAGACAAAAGAGCTGAGAGCCACTGATGTAAACTATGTAGCATTAATGTCAAGAAAACTAAAACCTTTTTCAATAGATACCATTATCCTGTATACAGGCTAGAATTAAGAAGAGTTACAGGATTTTAAAATCCAAAAATCCGGGCTGAGTTATGATCCTAATTTCCATTATTTCATTCGAAAAGTGTGACCTCAAATAAATTATTTACCACAAAAATGAATGACAAAAAGCTGTGAAGGGCCCCTGAATGAAGCAACATTTTAACTGTAAGAGAAAACAATCTAAAGACAAATAATTAGTCAGGCATGATCTAAAAATTGATTAACAAAATCAGTGAAAGCACATTTTATGTCACCTTTCTGGTGATAATAGCTGCTCTGAATTTCAGATAACAAAAATGGAATAAATATAACAACCACATACGTACATGTTAACAGCCCGTACATGTGGTTATTCTGTTGGAAATGCATAAGTTATAATATACCCAACCTTTGAAAAAAAATACATTTCCTAAAGGTCTTTTAAAATCAGGTATTTTGAGGGTCAAAATGTAGAGTGCAACGTTACTTAAGATACTATGACTTTAGGAACTTTGAGCGTATGCACCAGCCATCGTTAGGAACCCATATGTTCATATGTCAAATCAGTTGGTATGTAGGTATTAAAACTCTAGTCACCTTCAGATAAATGAAACACGTTGTCAGACCAAATGTTTGACATCATGTCCTGTTTGTCGCTAACAGAAAGCAAAAAAAAAATAGATCAAGATAAATAGATTGGTTATGGTAGATAAATAGAACTATTCCATTCAAAGTGTGTTGTTACCAACAGGCTATCTTAAAACGTAGCAGTAAATATTATTTAGTTCTCCATGCTGTGTAAACATTTCTATTGCTATTGTCTAAAACCATAATCCAAACAGTGAGAAAAAGAATCTGTTTAGCAAATATACAACAGAAAAGTTATGATTTGATGAACAATCTGGCCTTTCTTTTAATGTCCATAGTTGGAAGTTTATTGTAAACATAGCACAGCGATCAGAGCTTTTAATCTGTCTCTCTGACGAAAGCATATCACAGACCAATTAATAACATCTAATGAATATTCATATAATGAGACAGATCTAGTAGTTGTCTTTAAATTATCTGGAAATCATTGCCCTGTATTTTCATAAACACTCATGTAACTTTAAACGTCATCCAGAGAAAAACTTCACCAAACTTGTAAAACAACTTTTTGCTCCAAAAAAATGAAGGATTTTTTTGTATGACAATATTTTGGAGGAACTTTGGCCCGTGCATTCTTCTTTACAACATTGCATCAGTTCAGTGAGGTTTGCACACATTTGTTTATGCACAGATGGGGCAGCTGTTGCTTACTGGAATGAGTAGCTGTCTTGCAATAGGAAAGCTGTGGGTTTATTTCTTGCCCCATCCCCAGCCGCATACTGACATGTCTTTGGACAGGGCAGTTAACTTAAAGTTACCTACCAGTCTGTGAATGTGTGCAATTGTGAAAGCGGATGAACGTGGTGGTAAGTTATGACTAGGAAAGTAGGATCTAAGTTTTATTTCACTTACATTTCACAGACCTCCTATGGTCCACAAGGAAAAGCCAATTAATCAGCCTGAGTTCTCAACTTTGCATGGGCCATTTACGCACCTTGTTTCTTTGCTCTTAACGATTCTATCGTGGGTTTGAGATAACTCACTTGTTTGATAACCCCGTTTTTGTCCAACTTTAGCTCCTAAACTACTGGTTCACAAACTATTTCGGTTTACAGATCAGTTGTTGGTTGATTCAAAGACTATACGGTGCCCAGGCTCGAATGGTGCAAAACAATCATCACTGCTCCACAACTATGCTTGACAGTGGGACTGAGGTGGATTTGCTATTTTAGGTTTTCTTCAAAAGTGATGATGTACAAGACCAAAGTCTAAGATGACCCGGTGGCTTTTTAAAGCAATTTCTTTAAAACATTGTACAGTCAGACCAGTCTGCCAGCCACCTGTTGTAAATATTTTCTAACAATGTTTCTTCCTGTAAAATGTTTCAAATTGTTTACCCATGGTTTTATAACCATTCTAAACGATTTAGAGCTCAATTGTTTTATTGTCATTGCTGATGTATTTCCATTATGGCAATGTTGTAACACATGTTTGCTCCAGCAAACTGTCAAAAACTACTTTTTTTAGGTGGTTACTTAGAACTTGTTACTAATCCAGTGGTCACCAAGATCTTTCTAGCATATTATAGCACCAAACTGAGTTATGAAAAGAAGAAAAAGTGTATTATAGTTCATGCTAAATGGGATGATTCTAAAAACTGTTCACAGCCCAGCTGAAAGTGGATAGCTACAAGTATAGCTCTCTTTACATTCAGCCAAACCTCAGAGGCCATTTTTTCATGGAAACAGACAAAGCCTGCTCATTGTCATGTTGTTCTACTTGCTTTGGGGTTTAGGCAAAATTAGTTGCAACTGAGTTTGAGGTCCAGAGATGGCGTGCTCCCATGATGTTTGGCCCACCATTCACCATTATACAATTTGTCTGTACTATTTCAACAAACAGGAAGTCCCTTAAAACTAGCAGACGATCTGGCAAGGGCATGTCTCCCCTGACAGGCTCTCAGAAGAGCAGTGATGAGGCTGGACAGATTCAAGATGGTGTGGTTATATCTATTGGCTAAGACTTCCTTCCAAGTTTTTTTGTCTTTATTCATAGGAAGGAGCCAGTACATTTGGACAGCCTGCCAGGCACTATTCTGCGTGAGAACTCTAACCCACAAACAACATTGTCATTCTTGTACTTTTTTTGCCTCTGGTTTTTCTCCTGAAACCCAAGCAGCCATGTGCTCCAATAACTGAGGCAGCATTTTGGTTTGCACTCCCAGATTTCCATTACTTCCCCTTCCTGTCATCCACTGGTTCCAGCTGTTGTTATTGGATTGCATATTGCAGCACATCCCCAAGGGAAGGCATTGTTATGGAAGTTGGGTCTAGTGCACTAGAATCTATTCTAACTTCATTCAGCCGCTTCACTGTCTTAACACCACAGCTGTCAGCAATGTCACTACATGATGAGCTGTGACACCACCGAATCTAGCAGCGCTTTGTCACCCTGATACACTTAAACAGAGCTCCGGCTCGGCAAAGACATGCTGTCAAGTCAGGAAAGACCATTATCTGCAATAGACACAAAAGTACAGGGGATCCCTGCAGACACAGAGATGATTAAGGGCTAAGTGTCATTCTTCCTGTCTTGGTGTATTTTTTAAAGAGCTCTGTCTCTCTCTGTCCTTTTTACCACACAACGCAGACATATAACCCTAACTCCCGCTCCTGCTATGAGAGGACACAGACTCTGACAACCATGATGGAGAATTATCCAGAGCTACCAGCCCTGGCCATTCACTACATATCCCCAAAACAACTGAAGAAGGACAAAATATGAGAGTAAAATCAATGTGAGGATTTGAATACAAGTGGAAAGCTCTCAGTGATGAGCACAAGGGGAGTAAAGTGTGAGTTGGATTAGCAGTGAAGGGAAAGCATTTGAGGAATGCATGGACAAGAATCGAGGACTTGGTTCTGGAGACCAAAATAATGAAGCTAAGCCTCGTTGACATGGACCTGGCAAAGGTGTCTGATTTCCAAATGATGAGATTGCTTTCAGGCAAGCGAAGCTGCCAGATTTAGAAGTGTGTTGCCACTGCTGGGGTCACACTTGTCTTTATCCGTATAAACTTTGAGTTCTGTGGGGCATTTTTTTACATACATTTCTGAAATGTGTGTCCCATTTTTGGATCTGTAATATTAATCCATAAGGAAATTACTGCCTGGATGCAGTAATAGATGTCAGGAATCACAAAGAACATAGAGATCATTGTAAACATAAGGGTTTTCATCTGTATGCTAGCAATTGTTCTATCAATGTTTTACAATTTTAGGATGTAAAACTACTTTTAAGCAAGTATGTACAGTGAAGAACAACTCTGACTATCATTTCTGGCAGTAACAAGTGGACAAAGCCCAATTACGCATTTCAGTAATTTTATACTACATGCAACATTATTAGCTACTCTGTAGCTAATAATGTTGGATGTTTCTTATGTGTACATCATTCATTTATTCTTTTAGCATGTGAAACCCTTGCTAATGACTCATTTAAAGTAGCAATGAAACTAAACTTGGGATTTGATTGTCAAGGTATGTCATGAATAAAAACAAAAAAGAAAAGGGCAAATGAAAACTTAACCAACTGCCACTGGCACTGCACTTTAATTATGCATTATGCATTATATTCTAAGTTTCTAAGTTTTCCTACACTGTGGGTATCAGAAATCACCAAAGGTTTCCCTGATATCAAAATTCCAATTGGGGTTTTTTCCAACCCTTACCTCAAATTCAATATGGATGCCTTATATATAATAGCCACAGTTCATTAGCACTTTTGATGACACATTCTCATTCCTCCAGGACATGGGAATCATAAGGGCTTAAGACGTAGGATACTGGACTTCTTTTATTGTTTCTTGAAGATGTTTCACCTATTGTCTTTAAGAAACAAAAGAAATCCAGTTGCCCTTAAACAAAAAATCTGCAATGACATTATCCTTTAGTATTTTCAGTGGTACCTTTACCACAATTTCAGAACCATGGTTCTGCCTTATTTCTCTTCCTAAACATTTGCAACACTGCAGAAATCCATGAAAGCATCAAAAACAACCCCACAACCTGTAAAGCAATGGCTCATTTTAATGTTGAGCTGCTATTTTTTTTGCTTCTTGCAGCAGCTTGCTATGCTGCAGTGCTAATGGTGGCTTGTGCAAGAAAGGAGGGTCACATGTGCAAAACGTGGTTAGAGTTGACTTTCTTTAATAACGTTTGCTTCTTTATAACAGTGCTATAGCCAACAAGATTTTTGTTGCAGCTCAACAAAGAAAAGGTGATGTTCACTGATGACGCTTCTTTAAAGCAGGGGCTGAAGACCCAGCACTCCCCACTGCTGATGATACTAATATACTTTACGGTATTTTTGTGATCACAACTTGCCTACTTTTACCCGGAATGGGTTTGAAGGCACCTGATTTTATTTAAGTAGTTAAAATTCACCCATTCGCTTTTTGCTTTTAACAAGCACCCTTTTGCTGTTAATATGGGTTAGCTATGGGGAAGGTCCAATTTGTTTAATGAAATGTACTTGAAAAAAACAACTTCTTATAACCTGGTTTTTGTTCCCCTCCCTGTTGACATGTTTCAGATTTTAGTCATAACTAACCAGCCCTGGATTTTTGTTTGCAGTTACTGCATTGTGCAAAAACAAATCTCTTACTAAAATGCCTGTTTCACCAAAATTCCTGTTTCATGAACCTCTGCAGGTTCCACGAGGCCACATAGAAGCCTAACCTTTCCTATTATATTCACAAACAGACAGACAATTAGACTCCAGTTTTATCAGTCACCAATTGCTAGAATCAGATCTGAGACACAGCTGTATCAATAAAAGATCTCATTTTCAGCCTTCCTTAAACAACGATGCCTCTTTCAACCTACACTGTGGGTTTGAAATGTTCTCTGAATAATGAAAAACAATTATGTAGCTAAACAAAGCCATTGTGGTAATGTGCTGTTTTATTTTTATGAAGAGAATGAAAATAGATTGTGCGGTTGTTATACGGTTTTCTTCTTCAATATTATGTGGGTCATGCTCACGACGACCTCCTAATACCAGTCTGCCTGCGGCATAATTATGCTGGAGGCTTCAATCTAGATGAATAAGAAAGCAAGTCAGCATGAGAATCAGGGACAGGAGCAGACAATCTGCCCAAAATGTGGAGGAAACAGAAGTCGGCTGCTTAGATTGTGTCTTAATTAATTATTCAAAGACCAGATTTTCTATCCAATGACCCCGGTAAAGAAGCACAAATTATTTAGCAAGCTGCCACATCAGAGCTTGGTGTGAGGACATGAAGCTCAGGCTCTCACTGAGGTCACCTATCACAGGAGGTATGTGAACCTCTGTTCAGGATGCAGGCTGCATGACACACGGCCTCATGGGTATTGATGGCTGTATCAGCACACAGTGATAGAGTTTCTCTTTCTATCAGCCATCCAGCCTGTCTGAAACTGCCAGGTTTGATAAGAAGGGTGAAATGTACGCCCTTGTAATCAACAGTGACTGATTTGGACAATATAAGATCAAATAGCTGGCCTGTTTGAAAGAGACTGACAGAGATCTCAGACGTACAACAGATAGAACAAGTAGGGAAAATTATGAATTTTTCAAAGCTCTTTTAAAGGAAATATGTCATCGTATTTTAAAGAGAGAAAACCGAAAAAGCTTTTAAATATGAAATATAAATCACATTGGTTTAAAAAGTGGCAAAGTAATTTTAAAATAGATTTTCCTGAAACAAAAAAGAACCTTTTTTGTCATGACCACTAAAACAGGGAAGCACTTCCATATACTGTGAAGAACAAGTATTTGATACATTACCAATTTTGCAGATTTTCCCACTTGCAAAGCATCTAGAAGTCTTGAATTTTTATCATAGGTACTCTTCAACTGTGAGTGACACAATATAAAACAAAATCCAGAATATCACATTGTGTAATTTCTAAGTAATTAATTTGCATTTTATTGCATGACACAAGTATTTGATACATCAGAAAAACAAATGTTAATACTTTGAACAGAAACCTTTGTTTGCAATACAGATATCAGATGTTTCCTGTAGTTCTTGACATTTGCACACACTGCAGCATGGATTTTGGACCACTCCTCCATACAGATCTTCTCCAGAGTTTTAAGATTTCATATCTGGATACTCAAATACTTGTTCTGCCCACTGTATGGGCATTATAAATTGGTACAGGGTTATGAAACAATTAGAATATTGGTTTCAGGGGAACAACCCAAAGCTGAAGGAAAAGGACACTAAACAGTTCATGGCATGACTTGGGAGCAGTGGAAACAAAGGATCTGTCCCCACAGGTCTTCAGGCATGTGAGAGGAATATATCTGTGGGTTTTGAATAATGGATCCTACTAGAACAACACCCACTGTCATCTCTCTGCTGACTGTGGTGGTTTTTGTGAGCATAAAGGTAATAAACATGCTTTCAATAACAATAATTAGCTTAAGCAACATCTGTTTTTTCTTTGTGTCTGAGCCAAATGAAGTAGAGGAAATGTGACTGCCAACTGAGTACTTTAACGTCCCTTCTAACCACCACATGAATAGCACTGGCTTAAAGTGACTTTTTAGGGCTAAACAAGATGTTATAAGAGTAGCAATGCCTTTAAGAATCAAAGGCGAAATTGCAACATATTTTCTGATTGCTGCCATAATTTTACTGCCTTGAATTTGAGTTTTTATCACAACTGGTCAATCTCCACTGCAGTGAATTGCAGGTAGACTGGGCTCTACACATAGTGTTTCAAATCCTTCCATGGAGTGCCGGTTCATTCAGTTTCCAAGCTACTGCACTCAGAAAACATTTCTCCTGACTTCCTCTTCCTTACTAGATAAATCACCACGTAAATTTTCACCTTATGAACTCACATTCAAGCTGGAAACTACGTTTTTCTTGAGTTCAGCATCACAAGCATAATGTCATCACTTTTTGGCAACTTTTGGCTGCGTTCTCGACTGCTTTGTGCTTGCTTTTTCTTTCAGGCTTTTTTTTTTTACATATTTCTCCAATATGTATATGTATATAGTATAATTTGTGTCGACCATGAGCTACAGGCATGAACACAGCTAAAATGGAAAAGTCATAAAAATGATCAAATATGCCCTTCAAGTGTCTGAAGCTGGGCCCCATTTGATCACACCCTAAATATGCTGCAATAAAATACAGTGAAACAACTCAATCTGTTTGTGTTGCCAATAAAAGCTTGAACTTTGACACACACTGAGAACAGAACACCAGTGTGATTGTCACCCTGTTATTTTTTTGTTGCTCTTAAAACAGCTAAATATGTCCCAAAGCTATTCCAAATGTGTTATAATTTCAGAGTGTGCCAGCGAGAAAGACAAAGGGGGAGAGAATGGGTGACGAGAGAGGACAGTCTGTTTGCACACACACTGTGTATATGTTTGTTGTCTCTGTGATGTGATAGAGAGTTAGCCTTGATCTTGTTAGTGGTGATTGGGGTCTCCATGAGACCTCACACACTGGGTTGTGGGTGTAATTGGCTATGACAGGATGGCCTGTAACCATGTGGAGCGACGGAAGAGAAGTGGAGAGGAAAAAAGAGCGCCAGGCCTTTTGTTTGTGGCAGTCTCCACATGTCTGCCTACCTGTGTGGCAGTGCCGCATTCTGGGGTGTGTGCGTTTGGGCTTGTCATCGGGGGGATGATTGTTATAGCACTAGTGTTGGCTTTAAAAAAAATGCCTTTTTAATGGGAACGCATTTCACAGGCAAGAGTATTGAGGTCTGAGAAGCCAACATCACAGCAGCCAGGGGTGCAGAAGTTCAGCTTGTGCTCCCGCACGGAGGTTGTTCATCAGTGGAAACAGTCTGCCATCTGCTGCTGAAAAGAAGTATAACAGACAAGCTTTTTAAAAGTGACTTTCACCTTTCTCCTATTCTCCACAGCAATATTCCTCACCCGTGTTTAGAAAGATTATTTAGGCAAATAAAAATTATTTAGGCAATTATAAAATTACCCAAACATTTCAGGTCATATTTTAATTTCAGAACTTTGGCCCTTTCCTGTATTTCCTTCCATTATGTCACCTGTTGTCTTTAATGTCTCTTAATTCTTCTTGTAAACAAATGTTACACACATGTCATCTGTCATGTAACTGTGGTGGCAAAGTACCTTAATTAAAGATCCATTCAATACGCCACCTTTTCCACTTACCTCAAGCACTTTGAATGCTTTTCCTTAATGAACAAATGAATTATGCAGTAACCCAGGCTCAGCCAACAAAAGGCATTTGCTGCCTAATGTGTTTGCCTAAATAGCAGTGAGGAGCAGGGCCTTCCTTTTAAGTGGATAAGGTACCTCCGCTCAGCTTGTGGGAAGTGTCTCGTTTAATTTAATTCAATAATCCCGATAAATGAAATAAATCCCTTTTGGGACATCCATTCCTTGAGTAACGAGATAATAAAAAATGAGGTTCACAGAGAAAAAATTAGGACATTATGGTTGATTGAGCTTTTACAAAAAGCAGAAATATGAATACAGAGATATTCTTTATGTTTAGAATTTTGCAATAATGAATGAAGGCATCCATGTGGAAAACAATCAGAGCTGAGAACGGATGACGCCGATTGTGAGGCTTAGTGAAAGAACGCATTAGCCTTTTCACACACTCCCGATGCAAATTGTTTCACTTAAACTTTTTAAATACCATTTTGTGTCCTGACTTCATTTTAATAGGTTTACCGATAAGAGAGCATAAGCATGAACTCGAACGGCGGATCGTGGCTCCCTGCAACACATTTATTCACCACTTGATTCAGGAGTGGAAAAGAGAAAATTGAAAAGAATGAAAGAACATGATCTTCCCTTGAAATAATCAGGTTTTTGCACAGACCCAATATTTCATATCCACATGAAACATTAATTTGAATTCAACATGAATGCGAGTGCAATTGAATGTGTTGTTCTACCCAAATTAAAACTGGCCTGTGTGAAGTATAGGTTTTATAGAAAACAGTTTGCATATGCAATTCTGTTTGAACTGAAATTCCTTGGATAAATACATGTTGCACTCTACATACTGGCAATATTACAAAGGTGAAACTGAGTATTTGTGTCTACTTTGATTGGACCTACATTTATGTAGCAATGTAGTTTTTACACTTTTTTCCTGAATCAGATTTAAAATAGAACTACATCATTGAAAATGATGATAGATTTTAGTTTATTGCCTCATTCTTAATGATGGGCCTAATCTAAGTAGGTTTGTAGTTCTTCTGTACCTGCTCATTACCACACTGATTTTATTTAACCCTCCCCCTCTTAGACTTATCACTTGTTTCCGGCAACTGCAGCCTCTTGTAAGTCAAATTGATTGAGTCATTCTTGAACATCTGTTGTTCAGCCAAGCCTCAAAGGTAATCCCACTAATGGCCCTCTAAGCTATCCACATAAACACACACATAAATAAAAATGTTTCCAAAGAGATTTGGTCATCGACTCACTGCTAATCAATTCTGCAGCCGCATCTGTTGATGAAGGGTTCGGGGAAGTACAGAGCAAGATATATGCAACGATCAATGACTGGCACAGGCCAGACTGGGCCGGTGAGTGGCAGTCACAGCTCCACTGGGAATCAACATTTACACGCAGACAGACCAGGCCCGTCGGATGCCTTGCCAAAAGCCCGTCGGTCACACACACAAGCGTGCACAAGCAGAATAGTGGTGTCCATCAATGACACGAGAGGTAAAAATTACAGCTCTTGTGAAATAGAGTTTGTAAAGGGAACAAGTGACATTTCCTTTACTTGAACCACTGAGTTCTGGCACACACTGATTTGGCAGGTGTTGGATGAATGCCACAGTGGAACTTTACAAATAACAAAAAAGATAGGTGTGTCAGTTTAACAAAATTACAGATTTTTTTAGTCATTGGGTGAAAATGGATTATTACAAAGTGACCCAGTGGTAGTTTTTGACACTGAGTGTGAAGAAAAAAATTATACTTACACTCTTGAATATTTAGATATATATATATATATATATATGTGTGTGTGTGTGTGTGTATATACATATATATAATAAGTGGAGCATTATAGCATTAGCCGTAATGCTTCACTTGTGAAAGTAAATTTGTTGGGCATCTTCTTGGCATTCAGGCAACAATTCTGAGATAGACAAGTAAAAAAAAAAACAGAGTTAATACAAACAATATTTTAAATGATTTCATGGAAAAGGCAAAAAAAAAAAAAGCTATACAAACCTATTGCCGCTAAAGCTAATAACTTCTTGTGCCATCTTTGGCAGCAACAACTGCCATTAACTAAAACTTCACCTCAAGTAAAGAAAACATAGCAGTGATGGTATTTTAGTACACTGTTCTTTGCAGAGTTATTTTAGCTTTTTGGGGCGTGAACAGCATGTTGTGACTATTTTATATTTTTATTTTGCTTTATTCAATATAGTCTCTCTTTTACTGTACGTCGGACCAGCTGTAAAAACATGTACACCATTCAAAAAGTTCCACTTTTGTGTCAGTCCACAGAATATTGTCCCATAAGTCTTAGGAGTCATTGAGAAATGTTTTGTTAAGTGTGAAACAGGTCAGCAATGGCTTTCGCCTTGAAAATGTCCCTCGGATGCCATTTTGCCCCTTGTCTTTCTTATTGACTCACTGACCATAATTGAAGCAATCAAGGCCTGTAGTCTTTAGATATTTTTCTTGGTTCTTTATGACCTTTTCAATGAGTCGTCGATGAGTTCTTGAAGACATTTTGGTCGGCTACCCACTCCAGGGAAGGTTTACCTGTTTTTGTGTTTTCTCCATTTGTGAATAATGGCTATCACTGTGGTTCTCTGGAGACCCAAAGTAATGTCTAAGTAACCCTTTCCTGAAGAATAGATGTGACTAACTTGTTTCACATCTGATCAGTTTCTTTATTTTCGTGTATTATGTGTTGCTTTTTGTGATCTTTTAGCCTCATGTTGTCAAACAGGTTATATTTAAAGCATTTCTTTAGTCTGCACTTCAGACAGTAATCATGCATGGGTGTGGCTAGTGAAACTAAATCAGTAATATGGTTAGTCAAAGTTAAATCATGATTTCTCTTTTCATTATATGAAAATGTATTTTTGTATTTGCTCAGGTTTTCTTTGTTTGATATCTGTAGGGAAGGAAAATGAAAGGGCTAGCATAGGGAGCTCACACCAGTGCCATAACCTCTAATTACTGACCCTTTAATGCTGATCCTCCATTCTGCCTTTAAAGGACTACTGAAAATGTTCAGACTACTGTCGTCTTTTGAACATTTGTTGAAATGCCAGTAGCCTTGTTGTCCGTTTTGGTTTAGATAGTCAGCTGCATTGCTTTCTACTTTCAGCAAAGACAAACACACATGCCACTTCCACAATATGTTCTCCATGAGGAGAAAGTTGGAAATTACTTCAACACCTGGGCTTATAGACAGAGAATATCTGCATATGACAGACCAAGCTAGGCTTTTTTGGATCACTCCTGCTGCCAAGCAATACCCATAAATTTAATTTCCAATCTGCTCTCCTTTTATTAGTTTGGGTGTTATTAAATGAGATTGCTTCATCTTAATATAATATATTTCCAGGGCCTGTGAATGTGGCTTGGAGCTGATATTCAAATTCAATAACATGGCCTGTACTTAGTGCATGGCACTAATAAATGCCAATGTATGATGCATATGAAGATGAGGCTCTGTGTGGAAGGGGTGGAGGGTAATAATAATGTTGTGAATGTCCTTCAGAGGTGACACATGCCTCTATCCATGCCTGTGCTCCACTACTCATATACCTGGAGAAGGCAGGTGACCTACATACAGCTGAAGAGAGAAGAGGCGGATGTTCTTATTTCCTGGTATTTTATTAACTAGACAAGACAAATCCCAGGGCCAGTGTATACACTAGCTGTGATAGTACCTGCAGGAGAGGACTGTGTAAATCACAATTGTGCAGCCAACCTTTAACCCTAGCTCAATGGACACAGAAGACACTGTTTGAATAAACATCTTGACCATTTGCTGGAAAGAGAATAACACATAAACAGGTATAATACAGTAGCTTGGTTGCAAGGTCTGACCTCTTGACCTCTGTGTGGTTAGAACTTCCCATCTCTCCTTTTTTCCCCTGTGTTATCACTGGAACCCAACAACTACTTTTGCAAAGGTTGCAGCTTAGAAAGCTTAGCTGCAGCAGCGAGTGACCTTTACTTTTATTGCGAATCTTTCAGTTTCATTATTATTGTAAAGTGAGATCTATGCATATGATCTGCACAATGGATTTCTTTTTCATTAGTTGTGTAAAATCCCAGTCAGTGAATGGCAGGATAGTCATCGCTTCCAGCCAGTCTTGGCCTCCCCGACCACCCCTTCTCCTCCCACTTTCTCCTCCTCCTCCCCCTCCTTCTCTTCCTCCACTGGTGGGATCTGACAGTTGGAATTAATATGCGAAGAGCTTTCCTTCTCCGTATGTTGGCTAAGGCTTTCCAGGTAACTTTATCAGGGGTAACATTATCGAGAGCTTTGCTGAGAGCTTCTTCATCATGCTCACATCCGAGCCTGCCCAACACTTGTCACTGTCAATCACAAGGTGATAATACATCAGCGACTCTCTCATTTGGTTTAATAAAATCTCCAGGCTTATTTGAACTGCAGTCATTACAGCAAATAATTGCCTCACATTAGTTTCTAGCCAGGTCTTAGCCTCAGGGATAAAAAAAAAAAGGCTATTGCTATATAAAGGTTTTGCTTGATGTTTCTTTTTTTTTTTACCTTTACTCCCGAGTCGTTCATATTTCCAAAATGGAAATTACATTTGAATCTAGATTTGGCATTCTTTATCCAAACTAATGTTGTTATTACATATTATTTGGATGTGGAGTCATCTGTTTTCACTTATTTTTATCTATGTGCTGTCAAGACAGATTTCAGTAGGGACTGCCAATTATAATATTTAACTGTCATTTAAACCAAATTGTAAATCTGAATCAGCAGGCTGAAAATTCTCTGAAGAAATGGCCTGACAGAAGGGAACATATTTCATCTTAAATTTGAATTCTGGCACCAGCTGCAGGTGAGGCGGCTGGAAATTTGTGCTGAACCTGGAGTATATAAATCTCTCATAAAGGAGCAATCAAACAATAAAATGTCCCATTACATTTTTGCAAATAAACTCTTTAGGAAAGACTCAATGGTAATGCCACCTTTTAAATTAATGTTTTACATTACCAGTTCACTTGAAATATGCTTTCGAATCTATAAGAAAAGAGATAAATTCTTAGCTGATTACTTATTGGTTTGATGCTTTCCCAATAGAGGTATCCCAATCCTTGTGGTTTTTAGTATAACAATGGCCATCAGTGGGCTCTAGATGGACAAACGGTCTACTTTTAAGGCTAGGCTTAAAACTTTCCTTTTTAATAAAGCTTATAGTTAGAGTGGCTTAGGTTATCCTGAGCTATCTCTGTCTTTATGCTGCTATAGGTTTAGGCTGCTGGAGGACACAATGACCACTTTCACCCTCTACGCTACATTTTCACACTACTCTCCAACTTTGCATTATTTGCTGTTATTTCAGCTTTTAACTTTGTTCTCTCTCTTTTCTCTTCCCAGAAGCTACACCTGGCCTGGCTCTGTGTCTACCTGTGACACCTTTCTGGAGATGGGCATCGTCCAAGTTTCTGCTGGCAACAACTTAATGCTCACCCTCTACCGATGGTCCACATGGCCCTTTCTTTCAGTGTTTAACCCTTTCTCTCTCCTAGACATGGCAATTGACTGAGCTTTTACTGTGACTAACTCTATGTGCTCTCTTTCAGACTCTAACCTGGGAAACTGGCTCAGAGTTTATCTGTTCTTTCTTTCTAGGTGAAACAACTAAAGGAGCTACAACCATTAACATTTACTTTTCCTTCCCATAGAAAGGACTCCTGTATCAGTGCTTCTTTGTTCTCTTTGTGTCTCTGCTCTGTTCTCTCAAACCCCCAGTCGGTCGTGGCAGATGGCCGCTCACACTGAGCCTGGTTCTGCTGGAGGTTTCTTCCTGTTAAAAGGGAGTTTTTCCTCTCCACTGTCACTACATGCATGCTCAGTATGAGGGATTGCTGCAAAGTCAACACCAGTGACTGTCCAATGTCTCTACATGCTAATCCTGGAGGAGTGAATGCTGCGAGTCACTGACTGGATGCAATCTGCTGGGTTTCCTTAGATAGAAAAACTTTTTATCCAATTTGAATAAATAATTGAATCTGACTGCACTGTTCAATGGTTAGGATTAATTGGAATGTATGTACCTGACTTTTGTGAAGTGCCTTGAGACGACATATGTTGTGAATTGGCGCTATATAAATAAACTGAATTGAATTGAATCGAAAACTGAATTGAATGCTTTCTCAAGTTACAACTAAATTCCTCATGGGTTTTATACTTTCTGTAAATTGGGAGAGGAAACCTTCAGTTTAACTATATTTTACAAGCTTTTGCAAGCTTTGAGCATTACAAAATTACATCATTCCAGTGGTTTGTGCTATGGCTCAGTAGAAAAGTTTTATAATAAGTATGTAGTATGTTTAGAAATGTTTTTGTTTTCCTTATCTCTGAATGTGTCAACGTATAATAGATTGAATGAATACATATAAAATTCATTAAAAGAAATGTGAAGTCATATCTTAAAAACATGCATTTTAGTGTTTATTGAATTATTTAATGGTTCTGGTCAAATGGACCCTGAGATCTGATTGGTTGACGAACAATATCTGACTAGAGCACTGTTAGTTCTGCCCACAAATTTTAATGTTTAGGGTGGACAGATAAAATTTATTTACAAATTGCTCCAGCACACAATTATAAAATAACTTTTAAAAAGTAGTGAAATAAAGTAATATGTAATTTGGACATTAAATGAATGACATATTTAACTAATTGTTTATGTATTTTTAAATAACAATTACATTTAAAGCTGCAAGCAGCATTGAAGGCCCTCGCACCTCAGCGCAATTCGGCCTGTGCAGCGACCGCGGGAGCCTGGCATCGCCACTAACAAGGCCGCCGTTCAATTCCAAATGTCGCCTCTAGGTGGCGCTGTGAGCATCATGTCATAATCTTCACTTATGCAGAATTGTGGTCTGGCGAGAAGTATTCAAAATTTGGGGGAAATCCGACCTTACAGATGGAAGCTGCACTCACTTGTTTATTAGTGGGTGGGGCTGAAATGATGTCATAAACTGACTGTGGCAACATGTTCAGCATTGATCCCTGATGATGTATACTACATTTGAAGTGGATCCGATGATCTATGAGGGAGATACAGCCCTTGAAGTGTCCTAGGGGCGCTATTGGTCCAAATTCCAATGTAATCCAATAGAGTTGTTTGGGGGGTGACATAGAACAACCATATTCAGTTTGGAGTTAATCGGACCTTCTTGATGGAAGCTACACTCATTTGTTTCTTAGTGGGCAGGGCTAAAGTGATGTCATCAGTTGACTGTGTCAAGATGTCCATCATTAACTCATGATCATGTATACTACATTCCAAGTAGATCCGATGATGTATGAGGGAGATAGAGCACTTGAAATGTCCTAGGGGGCGCTGTTAATCCAAATTTCAATGCAATCCAATAGAGGTGTTTGGGGGCTCACAGAGATCAACCATATTTATTTTGGAGTGAATCGGACAATGCATGTTTAATTTAGACTCAAACGTATGGCCGTGGCATGACATCAGAATTCGCCACGCCATCATAGCCACACCCTCCAGCTAAAGCAGTCAGTACTGGCGACTGTCTTAGACCATCATGTTATCTGTTACTTGGGACAGTTTCACATTGATTAGGTGAAGAACATCAAAAATTGGCTCTCTAAAGGAAAACATGACACTTCCTGTTTTCAGGGGGCGGGGCTTCGATGATGTCAGCATCTGATCAGTGAATATTGTTCAGGGCCAGAGGCAGATCCATCTTAGAAGGTTTCAGGTCTCTGTGACTTTCCTTGTAGGAGCTATATCAATTTCGTCTTTTATGGCGAGAAGTCACATTTTGAGGCGTGGCCACGCCCACATGCTTTCATGTATTAAAACGCTTTTGGTAACTATTGATCACCAGTGTCTTAAGAGTATACTGAGTGATTTTCAAGTCTCTAAGTCAAAAGCTGTAGGAGCAGTTCGCTCAGACATGCGGGCTAGAAAGGGCAAATCCGAGGTCAAAATGGCAACTTCAATCCAAAATGGCCGACTTCCTGTGGGGTTTGGACGAACACTCTAAAAGACTTTTTTGTAGGTCTTGACAAGTTACATATGTCTACCAAATTTCACAATCCTCGGTCAAAGCATGGCTTGGGGCTGATTTTTTAAAGTTTTGTAGGGTGTGCTGTGGAGAAATTAGGCCACACCCACCAAATATGTCATCAGATCTCTGTTGGGGACTGGATAAGGATCAATCATATTTATTTTGGTGCAGATCAGATGATATATATGTGGAAATTAGAGCCAAACGTATGGCCATGGCGTGACGTCTGACTTTGCCGCGCTGCCATGGCCATGCCCTTTTATGAAAGGCACTGTGCTTCAAACGAAGTTAGACCCATTAGTTACTTTTCAAGCGATTACAATAGGCCCTTGCAGGCCTTCCTGCAAGGACCTAATAACTGTTACTATTATGAGGAACACCACTCAATATATATTGTATTCATCCATTATCTCAGATAATTCTGGTAATTCCAAAGTACTCTTTTCCTCCATTACCCAACTCATTTAGCCACGATCAGCATTAATCATTGACCCTCGCTATGACCTCTGTGAGAAATGTCTCTCCTTCTTCCATAAGATCCAGACAATCTGATCAGCTCTCACTAGTCTCCCCCTGGCACTTACCAATTCACAGCTCAGGAGCCCTTCCCCTTTTTACTCCTTTCCAGAGTTCTATGTGAAAGAAGTTGAGGCCACTGTTCAATCTGGTTTTTGTGCTAACCACAGTACTGAACCAGTTTTAATCCAGGTCAGAAATGACCTGTTGATGACTTCTGATTGAGGCTCTTCTTCTTCACTGCTTATTCTTCTAGATTTGTCAGCAGCCTTTGGCACTGTTGACCACCGTGTCCTTCTCCGCTGCCTACAGCACCTTGTAGGACTCACTGACACTGCTCTGGAGTGGTTTTGATCATACCTGACGGACAGATCTGAATTAGTCTCCATTGGGTATGCCAGGTCACTGAGTCATTCTGTCTACTGCAGTGTGCCAAAACTCACCCACCCGGTACCCGGAGCCAGTGTCCCCCACCATGCCCCCACAATGCCCCCGTCGGCCACAAAAAAAAAACACTACATCTCTGCCACTGCAACGACCGCCCAGGGAGAAACACTATCCAGCTCAGCTCCACCATCGCCGCCCAGCCAATCCAAATGCCGGCGACCCAGAAGTGGATACAACACCCCCCCCCACACACACACATACACACACACACACAACAGCCAGCAGAGCAGCACACCACCAAGCCCGCCCAACCCCCCCACACAGTGCCAGCAGCCCCAGCCCACCAGCCACGAGAGGGATACATGCACCAGCCGGGTACCTGGGCCATGCAGGCCAACCGCTCCAGGCCAAGCACAACCCACCAGCCGCCCCGGTGCAGTCACAAGATGTGCTCCGCCGCCCCACCTACCCGATCGCCAGCCGCAGCCCTGCGCCCGACCATGAGCCAGAACCACAGAAGGAAGCAGTGGAAGAAGGCCACAGCAGCACCAGTTACCAGGCACCCCGCCAACCCCACCCCCAAACCCCGGGGGCGTCCAGCCCGCCGGCCACACGTACCCCCGCATGGCGCACCATGGCCCACTAAGCAGTCCAGCCAGCCAGCCCCTCCACCGAAGTGGGGCCACATCCCAATCAATGGCTAAGTCCCCCCAACCGGAGCCCGGCAACCCACCCCAGCTGGCAGACCAGGGCTCAAAGCCAGGGGTCGAGATCCAAGGGAACCCAAGCGAACCCAAGAGAGAGAGCTGATGATACCTAACTGAACCTTAAGCTTGGTAGCAATGTGTCTGAGATCCCTCCCATTCCATCTTCACCGTTGTTGGCACCTTTGCCTTGCCAATTCTCGTCTCTTTCTACACTTACAGCCTGTCTGGAGGAGGTAAAGGCATGGATGCAGCAACATTTTCTCCACCTTAATAGTTCAAAAACTGAAGTGATTCAAATTGGTACTTCACATCAGCTTTAACAATAATAAATTATCCGCAATACCCTCTCTGGCCAGTACATTTCTCTTTCCAGTGCGGTCACCAATCTTGGTGTAATTTTTGATCCACAGCTCACATTTGAAAGCCACATTAAGCACATAAGCAAAATCTCATTCTTCAACCTACAAAATATTGCTAAACTCCAGCCTTCACTCTCCCTCTCTGATGCAGAAAGGATCGACCATGCTTTTGTCTACTCCAGACTTGACTATTGCAAAGCACTTCTCATTGGGATTCCTGGCAAGAACATACAGAGATTACAGTACATTCAGAACTGTGCTGACAGGATCCTGATGAGAGTGTGAAAACGTGAACGTAACACCCCATTCTCAGTTCTCTTCACTGGCTTCCCGTCTCTGCTGGGTTTATCGGCAAAATCTCTCTACTTACCTTCCAGTTCTTATTTAAAAGATCTTCTCACCCTTCATTGTCTCTCACACACTCACCGTTCTTCCAACACTGGCCTTCTGCGCATTCCCAGGACTCAATTCCACACCATGGGAGATCAGGCCTTTTTCTGCACTGCCCCTCGGTTGTGGAACAATTTTCCTCCACATCTGAGGACTCCACAGACCCTGACACATTTTAAAACAGGCCTCAAAACCTTCCTTTTTACCCAATGTTTTGATTGGTTCCGTTAAATTCTTTGTCCTGTTTTTCTTTTTCTTTTGACAGAAAGACTTTACCTGTGCATTTCATCTGCCTTTTAATGTCCCTGTTTTTATTAGTTGTTTTTCTCTTTCTATCGACAGTAGCACTTTGAGATTTTGTTGGAAATGTAAAGTGCATTACAAACAAAATATATTATTATTAATACATTATTATGAAATAATCAAATAAATAAATCATTTAATGTGGCATTTGATTTTCTATGAGGAAACAAATTATTTAGATTTGAAAGTAAAAGCTGAATCTACGTTTTCTAGTACAAAGAGGTCAAATATTCAATAAGACAATCTAAGCTTCACACTTTAATTGCGATCATTATTGTATTTGTTTAACCAAACAAGGTCACAATATTGATTAGATAAAGAATCAATGGCAAAAACAAAAATCTCATTACAGAAGCAGTGTCGAGGATACTTGTATACTTGTTTAGGTTAGACAGTTCATCTCAATGTCGCTGAAGGCAAAGCAGGCAGGAACCTATTTGTTCTGTGGTGATTTTTGATTTGTACATGTCAAAAAAGTGATGGTGACCTTGCACTGTCAGCCATGCCAATAAAGGAGCCAGATACTAATTACCTTTGTCAGTGAAGTGCACTTGGGACAATACACAATCAGACAACAATAATGGAGTCAATAATTTGTATTTACTCTGAAACTTGGACAATGTCATTTCTCCCAATTAGTGCAATCATCCATGCATTAAATTAGTTTTTTTTTTTTACTCATCAGAAAACTAATTAGGGGTAATTGTTAGGAAATCAATCAATCAACAGAATGAACTTCCAATGAAGCGTGATCGAAACTAAAGAAATGTGTGACACAGATGGTTTGGATGCACTCTAACCTTAGGGGACTTGGTTTGGCACACCTAAAAAACAACAGAGAAGTGTGTAGCTAAAGTGATTTATGGTACATTCATACACTCTGGATTCAGGAGTATATTCAAAAGATTGGATGATTTATGTTTTAACCCATTGATTTATCAGCATTATATACAGCAGCTTTGCAAAAATACTTTAAACTAGTATATTTTGTCATGTTACAACTACAAACGTCTATGTATTTTACTGAGACTTTTTGTGACAGAACATGTTTTAGTGCATAATTAGGAAGTAGTCAAATGATTTTTTTACAAATAAAAATCTCAAAACTGCAAAATGCGTTTGTATTCTGCCTTTCTTTGTCAACACTTTGACCACATTTCACTGTAAAAACAGCTGCTAGTCTTTTGAGGTATGTCTCTGCCAGCTTTGCATAGCTAGAGATAAGATTGAGAACATTTGTGACCAGCAATCTTTAAGTCTTGTCACTGATTCTCAATTGGATTTTGGTCTGGATTTTGACTGGGCCATACTAGCAAATTAATATGCTTTGAACTGAGCCATTCTCTTATAACTCTGCTGTATGTTGAGGAAATGTAACTAAATTATGAAATGTGACCCATTCAAGCCTCAAGTCAAGACAAATAGGTTTTCTTCCAGTACTACCCAATATTCACATTCAATTCAATGTAGATGCAAAAATACTTATAATCCCAAAGGGAAATTAAATGTAGCTCATATTAAACAGGTTTCTTCAAAGAGCTGTTCTAGATGCTGATGGATTTGAGCTGTGGGCAGGAAGGATCTCCTGTAGCGGTCTGTCTTACAGCAGATCTGTGACTGAAGACACTCTGTTGTTGTACGACAGTCTCATGGAGAGGATGCTAGGGGTTCTCCATTATGTTCGTCATTTTATGAAGAATCCTTCTTTGCACAGTGATCTCCAGAGGTTCCTGAGGAGTCCCCAGAACAGAGCCAGTCTTCTTTATTAGTTTGTTGAGCTTTTGAAGTCCCTGGCTCTGATGCTGCTACCCCAGCAGATGATGGCAGAAGAGATCATACTCTCCACAACAGACTTATAGAAGACATGCAGCATCTTGCTGCAAACACATAATGACCTAAGCTTCCTCAAGAAGAACAGTCTGCTCTGTCCATTCTTGTAGATGGCTTCATAGTTGCATCTCCACTCCAGCCTGTTGTCCAGGTGAACACAAATGTACACTGCTCAAAAAAATAAAGGGAACACTTAAACAACACAATATAACTCCAAGTAAATCAAACTTCTGTGAAATCAAACTGTCCACTTAGGAAGCAACACTGATTGACAATCAATTTCACATGTTGTTGTGCAAATGGAATAGACAACAGGGGGAAATCTTTGGCAATTAGCAAGACACACTCAATAAAGGAGTGGTTCTGCAGGTGGGTACCACAGACCACTTCTCAGTACCTACGCTTCCTGGCTGATGCTTTGGTCACTTTTGAATCTTGGTGGTGCTTTCACACTCGTGGTAGCATGAGACGGACTCTACAACCCACACAACTGGCTCAGGTAGTGCAGCTCATCCAGGATGGCACATCAATGTGAGCTGTGGCAAGAAGGTTTGCTGTGTCTGTCAGCGTAGTGTCCAGAGCCTGGAGGCGCTACCAGGAGACAGGCCAGTACACCAGGAGACGTGGAGGAGGCCGTAGGAGGGCAACAACCCAGCAGCAGGACCGCTACCTCCGCCTTTGTGCAAGGAGGAACAGGAGGAGCACTGCCAGAGCCCTGCAAAATGACCTCCAGCAGGCCACAAATGTGCATGTGTCTGCACAAACGGTGAGAAACCGACTCCATGAGGATGGTATAAGGACCACAAATTGGGGTTGTGCTCACAGCCCAACACCATGCAGGACGCTTGGCATTTGCCAGAGAACACCAGGACTGGCAAATTCGCCACTGGTGACCTGTGTTCTTCACAGATGAAAGCAGGTTCACACTGAGTACATGTGACAGACGTGACAGAGTCTGGAGACACCGTGGAGACCGATCTGCTGCCTGCAACATCCTTCAGCATGACCGGTTTGGCAGTGGGTCAGTAATGGTGTGAGGTGGCATTTCTTTGGAGGGCCACACGGCCCTCCATGTGCTTGCCAGAGCTAGCACGACTGCCATTAGGTACCTAGATGAGATCCTCAGAACCCTTGTGAGACCATATGCTGGTGCGGTTGGCCCTGGGTTCCTCCTAATGCAAGACAATGCTAGACCTCATGTGGTTGGAGTGTGTCAGCAGTTCCTGCAAGATGAAGACATTGAAGCTATGGATTGGCCCGCTTGTTCCCCAGACCTGAATCCGATTGAGCACATCTGGGACATCATGTCTCGCTCCATCCACCAACGTCACGTTGCACCACAGACTGTCCAAAAGTTGGCGGATGCTTTAGTTCAGGTCTGGGAGGAGATCCCTCAGGAGACCATCCGCCGTCTCATCAGGAGCATGTCCAGGCGTTGTAGGGAGGTCATACAGGCACGAGGAGGCCACACACAATACTGAGCCTCATTTTGACTTGTTGTAAGGACATTACAAGTTGGATCAGCCTGTAGTCTGTTTTTCCAATTAAATTTTGTGTGTGACTCCAAATCCAGGCCTCTATTGGTTAATAAATTTGATTTCCATTGATGATTTTTGTGTGATTTTGTTGTCAGCACATTCAACTTTGTACAGAACAAAGTATTCAATGAGAATCATTCATTCATTCAGATCTAGGATGTGTTATTTGAGTGTTCCCTTTATTTTTTTCAGCAGTGTATTTATACGCCTCCACCACCTCTACTTCTTCTCCAAAGATGGAAATAGTGTTCGGCCTATTCCTGTTTCTCTTAAAATCTACAATCATCTCCTTTGTTTTATTCACGTTCAAGATGAAATGATTGTTTCTACACCATGCCACAAAGCAGTGCACCAGCTCCCTGTACTCAGCTTCTTGTCCATCCCTAATAAACACTACAACTGCAGAATCATCTGAGAATCATTTACCCCCGTCCATCTTCTCATCAACTCTGACCAACTTCCATTCCCTGAAAAAAAAGCATCTCCAGACCATGATACTGCCACCGCTGCTATTCACTGTGTGCAGGGAGTTTTAAGCTGAATATGCAGCATTAGCTTTCCGTCAGAGTTTTGCATGCTGGTCCAAAAGTGACATTTTTGCCTCAAAGCACCTTATTCCACATTATGTTTTCCCTGTATAAGGGATTGTAGGAAACCACAAACAGGAATTATTATGGACTTCTATTCCCCACTCTTCCATAAGGGTCAAATTTGTAGTGCTCTAGCAGATTTTTCCATCTGACCTGTGAATCTCTGCTGCTTCTCCAGAGTTACCATGGGTCTCTTTGATGTTTCTCTAATCAACGCTCCCTTTGGATGTCAGTTTACATGGACATGCATGTCCTGGAATGTTTGCAATTCCATTCTTTGACAACTGATTAAAGAATGAGATGTTCAAAGTTTGGGATCAGCTTCATAACCTAACCCTATTTTAAGCATTTGTACAACTTCTTGCTGACCAGCCTGGTGTGTTCCTTGGTCTTCGTGATGCTGTTTGTTTACCAAGGTGCTCCTACCAACGTCTGAGGCCTTCAAAGAACAACTTTAATAATACAGACATTCAATTATGTAGGCATGTGTTAAATTATTTGTATTTTGATTGCTCAGCTGATGCCTCTGCATTAACTGTGTAAAAAAAAAAAACACACACAGCATTTTATAAACAGGTTCTTTCTCTTTAAAGTCAAATATTATCTCACTTCCTAAAAGCAGTATCAACAAATCAGCTGCTAGACGTTGTTCTCCCCGACCAATGAGAATTTATTTTCAGACAAGAAGAACCGCCCCTCGTCATGTTAGATTGAACTCTAGTGTCTGTCAATGTTTTTAAGGTAGTAACATTGATCAGCCAGTCGGCATGACACCTGAAGGAGTGGCAAGACGAGTCAGCAGAAATTAAAGTACGGAAAAGCTTTGAGAATTTTCTTGAAAGAGAGTTCTATACGTTTGAAGTTAAAACGGTAAGCCACGTCCTTACGCTGTTTTACGTACGGGAGCTGAAATTAAAGGACCCGTCGAGTTAGCAACGTCAAAACAAGCTCAGAAGCTAATGCTAAAAATGAAGCTTAAGTCGACGAAAAAAAACGATTAACAGCGGACAACGTCAATGTGCGTACCTATCTGGCTGTATCATGTATTATGCCCGGATAATATATTCATCCTTATATACGGGTGTCAGCTAAAAACTTTAATGGTCTTTGTTACCAAACGCAGGTCTGTATTGTTTGCTAGCCAAACGTTGTATCTCTGGGCTAAATTACTCGGGAACTCGCTGTTCCCACTACAGTACAAGGGTGTTTATTGTGCATTATGTTTTATTTTCATAGTTTGCCACCGTATGGACAATGTTTTCTGAACCCGCACATCAATTGAGGAAGTTAAACACTAAACTCCGACGTTAGGGTATAGCTAAGCCCTCCAAACAAGCCTTTCTTTCAGATCATTCCGTAGTTGTTAATGTCAATATTTATAACTTGATCATCCTCCTAGCTTTTAAATGGTAGTTTATTTGTTGAGTCTTTCCTTATAAGTTGAATTGCTCTTGTGCCTTCTATAAAGTGTCAGTTTGTGAAATGTGATCAGGTTAGCTGTTGTTGTGACGTCAGCTGCTGCAACAATCCTCTAATGTGTCATCTTTTCACAACAGCAGCAGCGGATGGCCCTCTCTGTGGCTGGTGTGGGGCCTGCTAATGCGAGAAGAACACCCATCTGAACCTATGACTGAGTAATGAACCTAAACCCCTTCTGGAGCATGTCTGCCAGCACAAGTCGTAAGGTAAATCATACCTTGTAAGTTAAGCATCCGCCATTGTATAGTTTGACTGGGAACGCATTTGTTTATAGAAATATGAATACACGTTTACTGCATTATTTAGGTGTATTAAATATTCTTATCTGAATATATGTGGGAGTAATGAAGGGTTTTATTAAACATTTATTACCCTTCAGTCATATGCTGTACAGAGCTGAACACCAAGATCCATTTCCCTGATATTCATTAAAGTTGCTTTATTGTTTGTACATTGCTTATATAACCTAATGATGACCCGTACCTTGCTATTCTGACTGTGTCATTTTATTTGAGAAAAGTAAATAGCTTATCCCCAATTAAGGCACAATAACAAAGCTGATTTTGACCTTCTTCTGCTCCACCCAGATTTCATCGTCTGCCTTAGCTAATCTCACATTCTTCAGCACCTACTACACTGACAGATATAAAAAGTAAATCTTATTTTCAAAATATCGAGCAGTTGCACTGGAGGTTACGTGGCATTAAGATGCAAAATTCATCTTTACTTTCAGGATTACTTAGAACAGTGTAAAACTGGGGCATATTATTAAATCTACAGTGAAAATACAAGTAAAGTTGTTTTAGCAAGAGGACGGAAGCCAGATAGACTTTTTAAAGCAACTGGACCAGAGAGCCAAATGCTAAAAATGGAATCAGTTCAATAAGGTAGTAGTACTGTTTTTAGCCACAGCATCAGTGTTTCTTTGTCAATTATTTCAACTGCTCTGTTAAAGGCACCAATAAATATGTTTAAAATGCTTCATATTAGCTCAAATTTTACTCCTCTAGTTATTACTTCATCCAGTCACAGAACACGATCGTCTCCTGGTTAACATTTTTGGAAACTTTGTAGGCAAACCGTATTTTTAGCAGCTGGATGGGTGATAAGCTAGCTGCTGGAAAGTAAATATTGGAGTATTGCCAACCACCAGAAGGTCTTTTCCCAACCCTGGTTTAAGCCAAGACTAAGGTCACGTTTGATGCTAAAATCAACTAAAGGGCAAGTGTTGCACAAAGTAGCATCATTGGACAACTTAAAATTAAGCACTGCAGTGACACCACTCAATGCTGTCTTCTGCTTTCCTATAGTGCCTAAACCTTAAAACATGGAGACGTTTTCCACTTTGAGCTATTTTTCTTTTCAGTATACATAAAATATTTGGCAATCTTGTGAGACAAAAGGTTAGTAGCCTTTCAGGGAACTGAACAACAGTATGCAGTAACAGGTTGGGGAGGGGCAGTAGCATGTCGCTACTGTTTAAAATAGATGCAGAAAACTCTGGGACTTTCTGACACCTGATTAAAATACTTTAAACATCGTGAAGGTATGATGAAATAGTTTTAGCCACTTTAAACCATATCTGCTTAAAATCTTAGGACACTAACGACTGGCCCAAACATAGTTGCATTACTTAAAGAGTGGACTAGTGCAACTTTCCTCAGTAGCTTAGTTCAGTTGTAGATGGATGTTTAAACGGTAAAATGTTTTTAGATTGGGTGTTCCTTTTTGGGTTTTTTTTTTTTGCTTAGCCTTACAAACCTTTCTATAGTGTGACGTAATGTGTGGTACCTAGTCACTTCATTAGCATGTTTGTTGTTCATTGCAACATTCCTGGCATATTTAGTATTTTGTTTTGACTCTCTACTTCACTGCCCGTCCCATCTGCTTTGTGCTCCCTATGTACACTGACCTACTGTAACCGCTCTTTGCAGCTATATCATAAAGATACTAAAACTGGACATGACTATGTCTGCCTTCAGTTTTTGAGTATTTAACATTTCTCATTGTTAATGATTACAATCTTGCATCATTATTCTTCTCATGTCCAGAGTTTCTTATGAACAGTTTTTCATGTAAATGTACATATCAAAAATGTTCCTTCTTCTTTTTCCACCCCTGCTAATTGGCAGCCTGTTGATGCTGTGAAACTTCTTGTTCCCCAAACAAACCAACAGAGAACTGATGAAGAGCAGAGTGGGCACGGGGACCAGAGAGCCAGCCCAGTCCGGACTCACTTTGGTAAAAAGGTCCTTCCGCCCATTCCTAAGAATGCAACCCCGATTACAAAACCTGCATCAATGGGCAGTGCGACCCACTCGGCTAATGGCACACACGCCTCCTATGGCCCGTTTTACTTGGAGTACGCTCTGCTGGCGGAGTTGTGAGTGTTGGTCCACTACAAAGCTTTGATTTTGAATTGTTTCTAATACTTCTGAATTTGTTTTTTTTTTTTTTTTGTTATTTTGATCTTACATTTACATTTATTTTCCAACCCAAGAGAAGAAAAAGCAAGTTTATATTGAATTTGTACTGATTAAACCTGTTGCAATGTGACCTGCAGCACACTCGTCATTAAGCAGAAACTCCCTGGAATTTATGTCCAGCCATCCTACAAGTCGGCACTAAGTAAGAGCCTGATTACTTTGACTTTTCACCCCTTTTTTTAAGTCACATTTTTATAAATCTAGACTTCATCAGATCATTGTTATGCTTTTCAAGAAATGTACTACTGAATGGTATCTTTTGCTTTATGTGAACTGTCATCTGTGTTCCACATGTATCATTTAATTTCTTTATATTTTTAAATATAGAGATGTAAACTGCTGTATTGATCTGCTGTTCTGTTTCCCAAAATTTAGTGTGGTTTGGGGTCATATTCATCAGGCACGGTCTGTATCAAGATGGCGTCTTCAAATTCACTGTGTATATTCCAGACAACTATCCAGATGGAGAGTCTCCTGTAAGTTTTATTTTATTTTAACGGCTTTTAATTAAAAACCCTTTAGGTTTACTAAGCACGGCAAATGTGCATTCCTCTAACCCTGTAAACGTTGGGACCAATTTTCAGGTTTTTTCCCATATTTTTATTTCAGAAACTGGTATTTGACATCCCAGTCTTCCACCCTCTTGTGGACCCAGTATCTGGAGAACTTGATGTCAGAAGAGCTTTCACCAAATGGAGGTACTTTGTTCTTCTCGTCTCTGGAGTTCAAACTTTGACATTACTTTACAACAGATTGTTTGTGAAATAGCTTGTTTCAAACATCTAAATTACAACAAACATGTGGTCTGACAGTTAACTCTAATGTACATAAATGTAATCAAACAAATGAGGCACAGCTGTCTGCAATGAAATGTTTAAAAAACCTGGTCAGGATGTCCTACTTGGAGTTAAACCTGTTATCATGCAGACTTTTCTGTTTAAAAACTAAACATATTTTTTCTTTAGACGGAATCACAACCACATCTGGCAAGTCTTGATGTATGCACGTACAGTTTTTTACAAGATCAACACAACGGAGCCTCTAAACCCAGAAGCTGCAGTACTGTGAGTTTTCAGAGGCTTCTTATTTTAATGTTTAGGATGTGGCTTTTATGAAGTCTTTTTTTTTTTTTTCTCCATGGATGCCTCTAGATAACTACGATATGTTTGAACTTTGTCATGCTGCAGCACCAGGTTTATGTCGCGTTGACTGATCAAGTCAAATTTGCAGCAGTGATTATGGGTTTTTTTTATGAATATGGTTGTAAGGTCTAAAGAAAAAAATTGGCATGTTTTGCTTTTCAATAGCACCCACAATTTTCTCTTACTCTTTTTCAGGTATGAAAAAGATGTGCAGCTGTTCAAAAGCAAAGTGGTGGAGAGCGTTAAACTATGCAACAGTCATCTTTTTGACCAGCCTAAGATAGATGATCCCTACGCAATAAGGTTTGTCCCCATTTCTGACATTCCTTTGCTCACCTAGGGTTTGTTTGTGAGTTTTTGGAAAATAAACAAGAGTTGCAGTCTTATTTCCTGTATCCCTTCTCCATTGGATTTAGTTTCTCTCCATGGAACCCAGCAGTGCATGAAGAGGCAAAGGAGAGGATGTTCACATTCAAAGTGAGTTAGACAAAATTAAATTAGAATTTTGTAATCTTCTAAACTTTGCTTGCTTAAGGTAGAGATCAGCTGTTGATGTTTGGTTAGTTAACCTGATGTGTAACTGCAACATTTTTTTTCTGCATTTGTTATCTTTAGAGACGGCCAGAGGAACACCACAAAGGAACACAGGTGTCAGGGTTATCTTGGGTAAAGCCTGGTTCGACCCAGCCTTTCAGCAAAGAAGACAGTCCTCCTCAGAGCTGAAACTGCACCGTCGCTGTCTTGGCCACTAGATGGAGACAAACATTAACTGCTACACCTCTGGCTTTCCTCAGCCATTTGTGTAGTTTGCCCTTGAAATGGTTGGGAGAGTATCATTTTTATCTCCACTTTATTGCTCAGCTTTAAAAGCTCTTTAGGCTGCTCATGACACAGCTGTAGAACAATAAAAAGTAGTTTTGTATCGTAAAATGAAAAATAGATATCTAAGCGACATCATTCAGGCTGTGATGCAGTCAAAGTACATTGTCATTCAATTTCTACTCCATGCACATTTAGTTAGAAGGGAAGATAAAGTTCCAAAAGCAGGTAAAATGTATAAGCAAAGCACTTTGTATACATATGGTAAGTATAGTGGACTGCTTGATTTAAAACCACTTGTGAAATTGGCTTAGGACAGTATGGTTTTTTTATGGTTTGTTTGTTTTTTGGGGATTAAACCAGAGTGAGTAAAAAGGTATTCACACCTACTCCCAAGATCCAATAAGGTGGCGTTTTCAATTCTTGTCCTCGGCACACTGTCCTGCATGTTGTAGAGGTGTCCCTGCTCCAACACATTCGATTTTAAGGGCTTAATTCTGCAGAACCCTGTTGTTTTACTACAACTTTACGTTAGGTGTACTGAAGTTTACATGCAGAACATTATGAGCTGAAGACCAGGGGTGGGGAATGCTGCTCTAGAGGTTAACATAATTTGCTTTGTTTTTAAATGGGAAGCAGTTTTTCAGTTAATCTTGGTTGTGTTTTATGTAACTCCTAATATGTGTAAAGCAGAGCAGCCAAGTATAAATTTAAATGAAATGCTACTTAAATAAGCTCATTTTATTTAGTTGGATTTTAATGACTTTTGAATCCTTTATGTATCTTTTGGTTATTGGTTAGTAAAGGTCTGCTGTGTAGATAATAGATCCCATTCTAAGGTTCTACTGCTTCTGGTTTCCTTAAATAGTTGATTTCCTACAAGCCCTCAAAAGTCTGCAAGATTTCAACCCCAAATGTGAGGGAAACTATTTTTATAGGGTTCCTTTGCTACCATCTTGACAGCACAGAGTTTATTTAAAACTGTAAATGCTAATTTTCCAAGATGTTGGTGCAAATAATTTAGAGTTTTTGTTTGTTTTTCTGAAGGATGATCTGGATTGATGCTTAAGGTGTCTATTGTCTTTCCAAATACAACTCTTGACTGGTTTGCTTGAAATTATCTGCAGGGGTTTACCACATTAGAACAGAAGAAGCAGCGGTGAAACCTGTATGAATTTCATAAAACTAATCAGATTATAGTCCCTGTGCAATTTGGACTGTGGGCATCTTTAAATTTATTTGATTTGCTATGGTTAGAAAGGTTCATTTCCCACAGCATAAATTATGTAAATGTTTTATTCTGAAACCAATAAAAGGATTTGTAAAGTGTCTGTGTCTAAAGTTAACTTCATTCCTGCCTTCATTTTAAGTTGTGAATTAGCTAGCTAAACATTGTTGAAAAATTGAGAATTTCTATTGTATTCTATAACCAAACCTGTTTTGCATTAAAATGATAAAATGCCTGAAATATACATTCTCCTAAAGGCATATTAATTTTCTGGTTTTATCCAACATTTTGATACGTGATGGTTTGAAGGAGCAGGTGGCTTCATTTCCTGCTAAGGATTAGAAGCACTAAATTAAAGTTAACCTTCAAAAACTTGCCTTGGCTAATCCAAACTTTAATGTCAACTTGTCCATGCATTGTGGTCACTACAGTCTCGATGGAATATTTGCATCCGAGTCAATCCATACACTGCCAACCACTGGGCAGCCAGGACAAGTTTATAAAACATTTCATAAAACCCACATGAAAGAAGCTGACTGTTCAGGGTGCTTTATCCAAGCAAAATAACACAAAGTTGAATGGAATGAAGAAGTGTGATGGAGAAAAAGGTGCACAAGCATCACGGTGAACCACAGCCCTTGCGATGATCAGAAGATTCAATGTTAAGGACAGATTCAAACGGTTTAGATTGCTGCTGAAGTCTGTGTTTCGAGCCACCGCATAAACATCTGGGACATGGGCCACAAATCTCACATTACTTCTGTTGAGCCACTCTTCAGTCAGACACCTTGTCAAAAACTTCTTACCTGGGTTAAGGGGAAAAGAAACTGGACTGCTGCTCAGTGGTCTAAACTTCTCCTGTTAGATCTACCAGTATGTTTACAAACTCAAAAACGTAAAGAATATGCAGCCCACCTAATTTATCTCCATGCCGACATTGAAATATCACCTCAGAGCCACTGCTGATTAGTGAGGAAACACTTGTCTTGGTTGAAGCGAAATTGCTAAGCAGAGTTATTTCTCACTTGAAAATAAATGAAAAATGCGTCTTGTGTACCTAATATACATATTTTAAAAATTACTCAGCTCTCATTAAAATATCGTAAAGGATTCTCTACAGATGGCCGTATTCCCTACTTTTTAAAGACTGTTATTGTTGAGACCTATCTGAAGAGAAGTCATTTGGATTATCTTGTGCTCAATAATTTTAGACCAATTTGTAACCTGTCATTTTCAAGTAAATGTTTGGAGAAGCTTGTTCTGAGCCAAACTCCCCTTTAAACTCATTCCAGAAAAGTACTGGTCTAGTTTTAGATCCAATCATAGCACAGAAACTGAATTGCTAAGTATTTTAAATGACCTCAGATATAATTTGGATCAAAATAAACCATCAGTATGGGTTTACTAGACCTTAAAGCAGCGTTTGATAGTGTTGGCTACACCTTGAAGAGGTTCGCCTCATATGTCAGCAATAGAAAATTCTTTGTAAATACAGAAATTGTTCATCATTGTCAGCCTGCTTAAAATTGGAAAAATAGAGGCTGCTAGTGCCTAAAAAATATCAAATAAATAAATACAAATAAAGGAGAATATGCATTCCGAGGCTCGTTTGTCAGATTAAAAGTATCATTTGAAAATAAACTTAAAGCAGGTATTAAACAAACTTCATAAAGCCCACATTTCTGTGTTAAATATGTTTTTTCAGTGGTCTGTAATTTTCTGATTTTAAATATTTTGTTTTCATTAGCCAGAAATGGAAAATCATCATAATTAACAAAAATGAAGACTTGAAAATATTAGCCTGTGTGTAATTGATTTATATCATTTGTTTCACTCCGTGAATTGAGTTACTAAAACAAATGAACTTTATAATAATATTCTAATTTATTGAATATGACTGTGTATTTATTTATATATACTTGATATACCTGATTGTTTCCACAGTTCCTCATTTCCTTTGATTGACTAATTTCCCTCTGTTTTATCAATATGATAATTTGTCTGTCTATTTACTTAGTGTGATCATTTTTAATGTGTGTCTCTCTAGTGGTTTTATGTCTGTCCTTATGTTTTTAATCGCTAAAAAGGATTGAAAAAAGTTTAATATATTGATCGAAAGTAAATTCTGAATTTCATAATGAAATAATGGTACCACAGTCCAGACGAAGAGTGCAGAGGCAAACAATCAAAGTTGCTTAAGGTTCAGTGTGAAGTTTCCACAATCAGTGGTAAATTGAGGAGACAAAATACAACAAAATTTGTCTGATTCCTTGTTGAAGCAAAACCAAAACCACCCCAAATCATGAAGGTGCCCCCTCACCTCCGCCCACTGTGCCACATAGCAAACATCTTAGGTAGGATCTCCTTGTAATGCCAATAATGCTGGAAGGCATCAGGTAAATTTTTTTCTTGTCACACAATAAGACTTTCTTCTACATTTCAATGTCCCATGTTTTATTTTCTTTTGCATAGTCCAAACTGGCAATTTTGTAGCATTGATGAAGATATGGCCTTTTGAATATGTTTTTTGGCTTTGAAGCTCTTCCCTTGCAGAGCCTTCTTAAGATCCAACAGTGCAAAATGCAATTCTAGCATTTTCTTTAACTGGTCATAAGATTTTGGTCAGGAGTGTATTGTCAAAAAGGAGGATAACAGGCAGCCAACCCAACAATGAACAGATGCCGTGCTACGTATGTCAAAAACTATCCCGAGGTGGACAGAACTATATTAGGCCCAGTCCTACCAGTTAGCCCCTCCACCTATGCACCTGCAGTAAGTCTATACAATCACCATAATTCCAGTCATAACCAGACTGAAAGAACCAAGCTATCCAGGAAAGCTAATCTAGTATGAGTTTAGACTGCATGCAGTGCGGATGTACTGACAGAACCAGATGGAAAATGTCAATACAAACGTTTTGTGAAAGTACTGAAGGTGATCATTGTGGACCACAGCAGTATTCCACATTACTTGAGGATCATCAAAATCAAACTGTAGCTCAAATATGAACCCCTAATTTGAACTTTAATTAGCTAGAATAGTTGAGTCGTCTGGCTGTGTAATGCCAGTATTACTTTTAGAAGACACTGTACTTGGTAGTACAGTCCTTGGTCGTGTTATCGTCAGCATTTATCTGAACACCAGTAGATGTCAGTATGTATCCGCAGCGAGGATCACGGTTTGAACTCCTGTGACGTTCGCATTTAGAAGACACTCCGGTCCATGTGCGAAAGTAAAACCTCTCCGGATTGGCTGTGGCAACGACGCGGCCATTTTATGCACTCTGTCAACACAGTGACTATCCAGCTGATAACATGATTTAATCAGCCGATCTCAGAAAGACGGCCGAGGGCGCACAGTCCGCGTAGGTACACATACGCAGGATATTGGAGTTACATTTTACATTAAATTAGGGTAGTTTCGCAAATTGTAGTCTGTCCAATCACAGCGAGAGTCACTAATATGCAAATGCGCTGTTATCGCCGTCACGTCAGCAGCACCAGAGCCGCTGTGCCGTGGTCGCCAGCAGGAGTACAACTAAAACACAGCCCCAACTTCGTCCGATAACACTCAGCCTACACTGACGCCTGGAGTTGCGCTTTGGGGCTACTTTCAGGTAAGAAATAACACCTATTTTTCTTGTTGCGGGAGGCAGAATTCGGACTCGAGCGGTTCTGTGTCATTCAGGCTCGGTGCTGTCAAATATCGGACAGTCAGTTGGTGAGGGTCGGCTCAGCTGTCTGATGACACACCGCCTATCTGAGCGTGTATCTTCCTGCTAGACACGACACCGCTCAGCTAAATGAACTTAAGTTTCTCATCAGACCAACTAATAAACAAGTCTTACTTTGAGAGTTTGCCTGATAGGCCTAATTCAAAAACCCCCCGCAGCTTTAAAGTAGTTCTTATTTCTCGGTGGTGCTGGTGGTGGTCCTGAACTGTCACCGACCAACCGGGCTGGGTCAGGATGGGAACGTTATGTAAATGCAAGCGGGATTAATACGTCGATAGTTTTGAATTTTCAAGAAAACGAAAGTCGAACTAATTATTATCACTACCAGTGACGACCTCTCCATCTATCTTCGGCCTTTCTCTCCCCCCCCCCCCTTTCTTTTTTTTTTTACCATGTCCTCCGTGGAAAAACGTCACGACATCTTTTGAATCCACAGTGGAGGTTTGACCACGTGTGACGCCCCCCCCCCCTCTCTCCGGACAGCTCGAGGCTGAGAGTTTAGCATGTTAAAGCCGATATCCCACGTGCATCGCGTGGTGTTTCTGCTTGGTTGTGTTTTAAAAGTAGCGCAACACATTGCTGCTTCATTGGCCCATCAAGCAGCGAGCTCACAGGAGCTGAAGCCATTTCTGCAGGAAGATCAAATGGATGCTGCTCACCCCAGAGTGCAGGTCTGCTTTCTTTTATTAAAGATCAAAAATTTTAAATGTTATGTTTCCAAATGGGACTTGTTGCTCCTTTTACAGCCGGGAACACACGTTTCTACACTAAACTTGCTTTTAACCACAGCAGTTCTTCTGCTTACTTTTTTTTTTTAAATGGCCAGCTCTACACACGTTAATCCCGGGATTATATTCCCAAAGTCGCAGTTTAAACGGATTGACTTGCGCAGAAGTTGCCATTGTGGGCCTTTGGGTGTATTTGGCGTTTCAGGGCCCAGCTTTTATGGGGTCAGATTTCTGTTGATATGCTGCACGTGCGTGGACGTCATGATTATATAGGAAACAGCTGGAAACCCACGAAGGAGGAACAGAGTCTCTGCCCGAGGCCAGCTGGGAGCGGTTTAATTTAGTAATCAGTGGCCCTATTGGGTTTTAGTGCATGGAAAATATGACATTAATGCGTAAGTAAGTTGTTCTTCAAGAGATTTATTTTTTTCCCCCATTTGATAGATTTCTTAATGATATCAAGGCTTTTCTGTGAAATAAATCAAGCTCATTTTTAGCTATAGTAATGTGATCAGTTTTTTACAACTTTTTTAGCTGTTTTGTCTGTAATTATTGCTTTATTAGGGTAAAATACCCTTCCAGAAACCATCTTCCAGGAGCCCATGCCTCTGGTGACATCACAAAAGGCAGCTGATCAGCGTTGCAATACCTTGTGAAAGTGTTGATACCATTTGAAGGTTTTCCCTTTTTGTCAGACTACAACCACACACCTTTGTTCTGTAGCGCCAACTTCTACTGTCCATTATTGCAAGTTTTCTGAGGTATGTCTCTCGGCTTTGAACATCTAGAAACAGACATTTGTACCAATTGTTTTTTGCAAAATTGTTAAAGCTCAGTCAGGTTAAATGGACCAAGAGTGTATACTGCAACTTTCTAGTCTTGCCAATGATTATCAATTGGGTTTAGATCTGGACTTTGACTGGGCCTTTCTACCCTATGAATATGTTTGATCTGAACTAGCACAATATTAGGAAATCATTGTACCAAAATGTTAAAAGGTTAAATACTTTTGTAAGGCATTGTACCCAAACATCCATTTGTATTGTTATTCTTGTTTTTCTGTTTATTTGCCTGCTTTTAATCAATTCCTCAAAGGTGTTTACTCGTGTTCTTTACTGTATTCTTTGGCTGTATTGGAATTTTGCAGCGTCTCAGGCGTTATTTGAAAGACTGGGCGAAATTATTTCTTCCAAATCTTCTCTGGAAATACTTTCCAATATGGCGTTATCTGTTTTGTTAGTGTTAATTAACTTCTTTAGGGTTGCAGTCAGAAAGACACTCATATTGGATCTCTATTGATTGTTGTTTTGGGACAAACCCAGAAGTATCATCGCAAACGACCGCTGCACATGAATCCATTTTTATCACTATTCAAGTACATTAGTAAAAGACATGAGCCCTTAAGCTACTCATAGATAATGTTACACACACTAAGAGGCAGTGGTTAGCGTGTCTTCTGTGTTTGCATGTTAACAGTGTGAGACGGATCACATGCACACTATTCAAAACAAAATTGCAAAACCATATCACGACTCACGTTTTGAGGGATTTAGAATTTCATGCTTGATTTTTATTTCTGAGCCTAACATGTCAAGGTAACAAAGCAAGAAGGAACTGATGTGAAATTACTGGAGTTGGACAATGAAACTGAAACACCTGTCATTTTACTGTGGGAGGGTTCAAGGCAAAATTGGACCAGCATGGTAGCCAGTCTTCAATGATTGCACATTGCACCAGTAAGAGCAGAGTGTGAAGGTTCAATTAACAGGGTAAGAGCACAGTTTTGCTCAAAATATTGAAATGCACACAACATTATGGGTGACATACCAGAGTTGAAAAGAGGACAAATTGTTGGTGCACGTCTTGCTGGCGGATCTGTGACCAAGACAGCAAGTCTTTGTGATGTATCAAGAGCCATGGTATCCAGGGTAATGTCAGCATACCACCAAGAAGGATGAACTACAACCAATAGGATTAACTGTGGACGCAAGAGGAAGCTGTCTGAAAGGGATGTTCGGGTGCTAACCCGGATTGTATCCAAAAAACATAAAACCATGGCTGCCCAAATCACGGCAGAATTAAATGTGCACCTCAACTCTCCTGTTTCCACCAGAACTGTCCGTCGGGAGCTCCACAGGGTCAATATACACGGCTGGGCTGCTATAGCCAAACCTTTGGTCACTCATGCCAATGCCAAACGTCGGTTTCAATGGTGGAAGGAGCTCAAATCTTGGGCTGTGGACAATGTGAAACATGTATTGTTCTCTGATGAGTCCACCTTTACTGTTTTCCCCACATCCGGGTGGTTACGGTGTGGAGAAGCCCCAAAGAAGCGTTCCACCCACACTGTTGCATGCCCAGAGTGAAGCATGGGGGTGGATCAGTGATGGTTTGGGCTGCCATATCATGGCATTCCCTTGGCCCAATACTTGTGCTAGATGGACTGCCAAGGACTACCGAAACATTCTTGAGGACCATGTGCATCCAATGGTTCAAACATTGTATCCTGAAGGCGGTGCCGTGTATCAAGATGACAATGCACCAATACACACAGCAAGACTGGTGAAAGATTGGTTTGATGAACATAAAAGTGAAGTTGAACATCTCCCATGGCCTGCACAGTCACCAGATCTAAATATTATTGAGCCACTTTGGAGTGTTTTGGAGGAGCGAGTCAGGAAACGTTTTCCTCCACCAGTATCACGTAATGACCTGGCCACTATCCTGCAAGAAGAATGGCTTAAAATCCCTCTGACCACTGTGCAGGACTTGTATATGTCATTCCCAAGACAAATTGACGCTGTATTGGCCGCAAAAGGAGGCCCTACACCATACTAATAAATTATTGTGGTCTAACACCAGGTGTTTCAGTTTCATTGTCCAACCCCTGTATAGTGTGAAGCATTGCCAAAACCAAAACAGGAATGGCTTAATGTTTGCTGCCAGTGGAGCTGATGGTGATGTTTGGCCTGTTTGTGTGCCAATCCACTCCAAAGGGAAATGGATATTTCCTTTTAGACTTGTGTTCTTAAATGTATTTTTAGTTTCTGCTTCGACTTAAAATTGTTGTCAATACATTAAATTTTTCTAAAAATCTCTGATTTGACCACTAGAGTCTAGCAGGGATAGGGTAATGTAGTCCAGTCCAAATTATTTATTAATCCATTTAAGTGGGAATGTTTACTTTTGCTCCAACACTGAAGACAATATGGCTTCAATGGAAATAGTTTCTTTCAGACATGCACTCCTTCTCATTACTCTGAAGGGAGTTTAGTGAGTTATTAAAGCATCCCACTTGCCATGCTTGTTTGACAAGCTGAGAACTCATGCATATTATTTCATCTTGGTGAAATTCTTTGGGAATGGGTTGAATTCAAACCCAACAATAATCAAATACATTATTTAATCAACAACATTAGTTAAGGTAGAAAGCAGGTAATCAAAAAAATAAATGTGGAAGCCCCAGTGTGGCACTGGCTCTAGTACCTGGCAGATAGAGCCATCAAATCAAAGTTGAAAGGATGAGAAAAACCAACTTTACAAATTTAAACCTGCGAGACTTTCATGTGTGTAGTTGTCTACCAAAGGTGTTTAATATTTTGAATGTGGAGAAGCAGGTTGAGTTCAGAAGTCCACCGGCAGCAGGTAGGATGTGGAATGAAGGAACAAGTTCTGGACTGGGTTTTAATTTGAACCGCTTGCATTCACATTACCTCATAGACCGCTGTTTATGACCTGCTTTACAAAAGATTCTAACAGTTTGTATCTTTAAATGAACAATTGACTGTTTAGTCGGAGATGCACCAGTTAGATATTTAATGACCATTACAGGTTCTTATTTTTCTTTGAGGTCTGACCTGTGGATTCAGATTTAGTCTAATTTTATTTTTTTCGTTTGGTCAACTGTGTTTTAATTTAGCACGAAAATGTGCAACAGGTGCCTTGTTAGAAGTAGCAGTTTTGAATCCTTCAGAAAATGAAGGCCTTACAACATCATTCCCATTTATGAATTGAAGCATCTGTTGTTGACCTTTATTTGGTTTTTAATAAATTTGAAGAGAAACCAACCCTGTTCAGGTGATAAAATACTAACCTAACAAAGTGGAGGTTTTTAAGGTGTTTGCATTTGATGAACAGGAAACAAATTTCCCCAGAAGGCATGTACATCTTTCCATTAATCTAGTTGTGTAGCACGCTCCATAGTAGTAGGTTAAAATGAGTTCTGACTAATTATTTTGAAATATTTCAAAGTTTGCATTATTCTTGGAAAAGTCAGATGTTCTATAGCTCTGACCTGTCGATCCAGTTTTTAGTCTAATCTTCTTTATTTTACACTGTTAATGTTCTAATTTCTGCTAAAAAGGGATCCAAAGTCTTTGTCCATAGTAAAATATTTGCTCTTTAAAAAGTTTTTTTTTTTTTAACTTTCTAAAACAGTACTAAGGTACAAAGCTTTTGTATTCCAGTGGAAAAATGTTTCAGATTTACATGTCAGTGACATTTGTCCAACCAGTATCCAACTGAGATAGTTCTTTATCTTCTTTGGAAACCAGGCTACAGCTCCTTAATCTTTTGATCCCTAATTGTTTTCCTTCATGCTTCGAAATATAGAAATACAGTGTATCCGGAAAGTATTCACAACGCCGCAGTTTTCCCACATGTAGTTATGTAATGGCTCTATTCCAAACGGCATCAAATTGATTTCTTTCCTCTAAATTCTACACACTGACAGTGTGAAAGAAGTTTGTTTGAGATTGTTGCTATTTTATTACCAATAGAGAACTATTCACAGCCTTTGCCATGAAGCTCAAATTTGAGCTGAGGTGCATACTGTTTCCACTGATCATCCTTAAGATATTTCTGTAGCTTAAATGCAGTCCATCTGTGTTAAATTCAGTTGATTGAAAATGATTAGAAAAGGCACACACCTCTCTATATTAGGTCCCACAGCTGACTGCATGTCAGAGCGCAAACGCCAAGCATGAAGTCACAGGAATTGTCTGTAGACCTCTGAGACAGGATTGTCTTGAGGCACAGATCTGGGGAAAAGGAAAAATGTCTGCTTCTTTGAAGGTGCCAATGAGCACGGTGGCCTCCATCATTCATAAATGGAAGAAGTTTGGACCCACCAGGACTCTTCTTAAAGCTGGCCGGCTGTCTTAACACAGTGAGAAGGGCCTTAATCAAGGAGGTGACCAAAAACCCCAGCATCACTCTGCCAGAGCTCCAGTGTTCCTCTGTGGAGGGAGGAGAACCTTCCAGAAGGACAATCATCTTTGCAGCAATCCACCAGTCAGGCCTGTATTGTAGGTTGGCCAGATGAAAGCCACTTCTTAATAAAAGGCACATGGCAGCCTGGAGTTGGCCAAAAGGCATCTGAAGGACTCTCAGACCATGAGAAACAAAGATTGAACTCTGGTGCGAATGCCAGTTGTCTTGTTTGAAGAAAACCAGATTGTCATAATTGGGTATTGTGTGTTGAATTTTGAGTAAAGAGATACTTTTAAAACCAGTTGGAATTAGGCATTACAAAATGTGGAAAAAGTGCAGCACTGTAAATACTTTGCAGATGCAGTGTACATGATATGAAAGACCCAACAAGTTGTTTTTTGACAAGGCCATAGCTATTTGAAACTGTTGGCTGGGTTTCCAACATTTTGGGAGGAAAGACTTTCAACCTGAGAGATCTGTGATATTTTAAATGATTATTTTTTTCTATAGCCGTATAAATGCACTGCTAAATAATTATACATCTTAAATGTTTATGTATAGTCAGACGTTTGCATACAGTCATCATGGTAATGAATGACATCAGTAACCTTGGACTTTTAATTATGCATTTAAGCTGTTCTTGTTACAGGACGTAATGATTGTGCAACACACAACTTTAGTGATTTTCAAAAAAGAAACAGCTGGACCCACAAGTTTGTATTTTCTTGTGGATTTTTTTTTAATCCAAAGGGGTCAAAATGGTATTGCATGCAGCTTCAAATTTATACATGCAGCCCAACTAACATTTCTTTAAAGTACTTTGCACGTCCATTATATGCTTGTTATAGCTATCAGCAGGTTTCTGGTATAATTTTTTTTAATGGGTTGCTGGCACACACCCGGCTTTTAAGCATATTCCACAAATTGCATTTGTGGACTATGCTGATTTGTATTTGGGATAATTTTCTTGTTGGACAACCCATTGTCTCCAGGTGTTACCATCTGGAAACAATGGTTTGTCTTCAGATGGTAAAAGATAAAAAATAAAAAAAAGAAATACTATAATGCAGAACAACTTAATAACCATAAAAGGCTAAAGCTGATCATAAACTAAAAGCTGCTAAACCACTAGTGTTACTTTCTACACTAAAGTGAGGTGTCCATCAACATGGACTCATCGTGCTGACCAAGAACTGATTACCTGCTCCAAAACAAACGTTTCCCAAATTTGCAGCTTCACACCTGGTCAAACTAAATGCTTTTTGTGGTACAGTTTTACAATGAGACAAGAGTTACATATTTGGCCACAATAACAAGAAGTGTGGTTGGAGGACTCGAGGTAAGATTATCAAACCCAACGCTGAACAAAGTGGCGAGCACAGTGGTGGTAACATCGGGGTGAGGGTCTGTTTTTCACCCTGTGGTGCTGGTGCACTGCACAATGTGAATGAAATAATACAAAAGGAATACCCCCAAATTATTCAGATTGACCCCAAATCTACAGCTAGATGCTTCAAGCTTAATTGGGAGTTTCAATAGGATAATGACCCCAGAGGCACATTAACACTGGTTCTGGAATGGATATGGCAGGCTAACATTGAGCTTCTGGAATGTCCCAGGCCTCAACCCTGTTGACAAATTGTGGTCTATGCTTAACCCACAACCCACTGTAAATGAGCTCTACCATAGAGGTCAGATATTCTGCCAAATGCTTGTTGATGGCTACAAAAAAGCTTGTGGTTTCTCTAAAGCTTGCTGTGGGACATTTGTCCTAAAATTTTTGGATGTTTTTGTGGGGCTGCATAACATTTCTAGGTTTTCATTTGTAAAAAAAAAATAAATTAATTAAAATGCTTTCACTTCATGTGTTGCTGCTGTAATATGGCTACAATTGTCTAGATCTGTAAGCTTAATTCCATTCAAGCTGTAAAAGTATTCTAAAAGCCATGCAATAATGTTAAACATTTAAAAGGGAACATGTCTGTGTTTGGGCTTCTGAGTGCAAGTCAGCATGTAATGACTGACCTGGGAAAGCTTCTGTCATCTTCCGCTGGTCTGTGGTTGCAGAGCACTCACATGCATGTGCTCAGAGGGCTTCTTCAGGCTCTGCCCTTTGCTGCTGAAATTCTATCAGATGTCTGCACCTCCCACACATTCTGCAGTAGCAGAGCAGGCAGCTTCAGTGCTTTCGTAGGTGGGGGGTTGACATACGTAAGTTTGTGTGTGCATATCACTGTGTGTGTTTTTGTGAAAGGGGTGGGAATACAGGAAGATGCACCTGCTGGTGGATGGTTTACACCAGCTGCTTTGCTGAAAAGAAGTGCTGATGGATTACTGACAGAACCAAAACTTTCAATAAATATTAATCAAAAATGTGTTTTCTTGGATTAATTTTTCTCTTGTATATTTTTTGACAGGAGCACAACATTCTGGAGATGCTTTAACTGCAAAGATTGACTCTCTGGGACCATCTTGGATCCAGAGTTGCTCCCAAAGGTTCCCATCACCCTCTGATTTCAGTCATGGACTTTTTTGATGACCCCAACCTCTATGTCGGGGGTTTGGAGGGGCTGGATGAAGATGGTTTTCATTCAACACCATCGCTTGTGGATGAGCTCAACCTCAGTGCTGGTTTTGAACCCCTCCAAATGGAGGCGCTTGGCACAGGGAAGTATCAAGAGATGATGCCGCCAGTCTCCTCCCAACAAGCCGTGCCCAGTTATAACCAGCGGTTAGTTGATTATACTGCTGTTAAGGCACAGAATCATCTGGGGCAGGTGTTTTCTAGTTCTCAGAGCACAGGTTGTGACTTGGGTCGTGAGCAACATGGCCAGTACCACAATGCCACCATTAGCCAAGTACCTCAACCCAATGGGCTGTACTGCAGTACTGGAAGCCCAATGTGGGGCAACCAAGACCAAAATGGGAATGTGTTTCACCATGTATCTCAACAGCAACAACTTTGTCATCAGCAACTGCACAACCAGCAACTTCATGGTAGACAACCTACTCAACAGCAGCACCATTCTGGTCATCATCAAGCGGATCAGCAGCAGCAGAGAATGCGACAGCAACAGCTACAGCGGCAGCACAGTCATCAGCAACAGCTGCTAAACCAGCACCAACAAATTAACACAGCAAGTGTTTGTTTGCAGCAACAGCAGCATCACGCTTTCTCCTTTCACCAAGAAGGTCAGTCCAGCAGCCAGCAGCAGATACAGCATTCTCAGCATCAATTACCTGTAAGAGAATCCCAGTTTCATTCCAGGACTCCTCCAAATAAGCCTTATTTGGAACGTCAGAATGTTTCTCTGAGTGGGACCTGCTTGCAAACACGTCAGCAGCAGGGTAGCTACCAGTTGGTTAGGGGAGGTCAAGCCTTCTCTGGATCAGGGCTTGAAGACTCTCCCCTGTCATTCCCCATACATTCGTCATCTGCAGTTCACTCCTTGCCCACATGCTCTGTCAGTTCAGCTCATGCTTACCCAGCGGCTGAGTTCCCTGCTTACCCTGGAGAGCCAGAAATACCCAGTCTCAGTCAGCAGTCTTCATGTAGGCCCATCACTACCGCACCAATTACTACTGCAGTGTCTAGGCTGCCTGGGACAGCATGCCAGTTCCAGTCCACAGCCCACGTGAGTCAGCTGCACTCTGGAGCAACAGTTAGCCAGGCAGATGAGTGTCCCTTCAGAGCCTTATGCTGTTCTGGAGAAACCCAGGCAGTCTGCAAATCATCAGAGATGTTTGGAGAGTCAGTGAGTTGCTATCCAAGCATGACAAACCACCTGTCCTCTGAGCAGCATACAGGCTGCGGGGCTATTAACACTAATGGGTACCAAACTTTTGGAGACAATGTCCTGACATCAGAGGCCCAGGATGGAGACTTGGAAGGCCTGGATCCTCCTGACCTCCTGCCTGATCTACTCCCCCAGCTAGAGGATGCTTTCAGGCAACAGGACGAATCCAGCTGTTCTTGGGTTGATTTCAGTCAGAAGAATGGGCATGAAAACAAACCAACAGCTACTGAATGCAATGATGAGAAGGTAACATTTTTAAGTTGCTTTAAAACCTGTAGTCATAAAATTCTTAAGGTTTGATGACCTTTAGTAGAATGCCATGGTTTCAAAGTACTCAAATTTAATACAAAATGTATAATATGATATACTCTCTTATTTTATTGAAAAACAACATTTAGTCCTACTGCTAATTAAATGGCATATTGATTATTACAGTTATAATAATGTCTTTGACGCATTATTTTAATTTTGGATCATATACTTAAGTAAAAATCTATGAAAAAAAAATATCACGTTTTTTTAGTAGTTCATTTTGTAGAATATTGTACCTTTTTATAGATGTTGTTCTGTTCGAGAAGCATAGTATAATGAGCTGATACTAACTGGTTTGTGGGCTATCTGCTCAGGCAACTAGCCTGCGTTCAGCTGCTTGATACCGAGCCCTTGTAGCTTGCTAATCGTAGTTTGAAACCAAGGTTTAGTAATTGTCATGGGCGGTGCTCATTTCTTTTCCACTCAGGAAATAAAAGGTTTTACATTTATTCATTTCAGTCTTTAATACGTTCACATTTTTCATTCAGTCTTGGGTTTCATTTAGTTGCATTTTAAAATCGTATGCTTGTCCTTCAGACAAGATTTTAAATTCATTTTTGAGAAAAGCTCTGCTGCTGTTAATTTGTTCAGTATCTAGAGCTGGATTAAAAATGTTGGATATTATACTGTGACAAGACTTCTAAACCCATGATTCAGGAAGCAAACAGCATTGTGAGATGAAATTAATCACCACACATTCAGCCTTCTTCATCGATTTGCTTATTGTAGTTTCAACTTGCCTAATATAATAAAGTTCAATGTAGTTTATGTATGTAGCACTGAAACACAACAAATGCCATGTCAAGACCCTTTACAAGACAAAAAGATTTTATTAATTTCCAATTATAAATACACAATAAATAAAATTTTGTATAATCCAATCATAGACAGGTTAGATTGAATGACATGGTTTCCAATTATATCCTAAATGTAATTCAAGAAAGTGTAATTCAGATTATAATGCAAGTTAGTCAGAAGTTAAGGAAGCCAGCCATTTGCATCGAGTTGTTGTTTTGGCAGTAAGCCCTCCTCCTGAGCAAGCCAATGGTAAATGTGGAAAGGAACAACTGCATTTAACAAGAAGTAACCTTCAGCCGTACAGCGCTCAGGGTTAGCAACTAAAAGAAGATGTAAACAAAGATAAGAAATGTAAAACAATTGTGCAAGAGCAATTTATATGGTAAGAACAACCTGGGGACACAGAATTATTGGCAGCAGTAACTCCACTAGTGGCCCTGTCTAGGAAATAACCTTTGTTAAACAGAGAATTTCTGGGCTAGTAGTAGGATAGCTATGCAAAAAGTAAACTTGCAGAAATCCTACATTTGCAAACATCTACATTTGTTGTTCTTAAGGGAAAGGGAAAAGTGTAGGAGCCTTCTTTTAGCCAGCTGACCAACAATGTGCAGCAACAGGTGGGGGGTGGAGCATGGCACTGCTCCTGTCTATTGTGCACTTTCTCTTGCATTATGAGGACTTTAAACCTGAGTAACGGAATGACAAGTTTTAGGGGTTTTAAACTCCTACATTTTTAAAATCTAACTGGTCCAAGCCCGCTCTCGGTACACCTGTGCTCACTGCTCTTTAACCTCTTTCCTGAACATACATGTATGTACAGCTAACTAACAGAATGGATGTATTGGCTCAAGAGTAATTTTTTATTTATTTTTTTCTTGTGTTTCATGGCACAGATACCTGTCATTTGTGTAATATTTAACTATCCAAGGTAGAACGTGTGCCTCTCTGCTTGGAAACCTGCAATCAGTGGTGAAGTGGGGGAAGGTGGATATTAGGCGGTTCCTACAGCAGTTTGAAGGCTTTCAACATGATAATGGTCAGTCTAGCCCGGCCTGTCTATCTGCCCTGTGTGCCGACAGCAGGTCAGGCCTGATTAGGTTGAGAGTGGCAGGAGTGTCTTCAGGACTTAGCTGTAAGCATACTTAGGGCTATATCAATATGTGGGTCAGGGCGAGCCAGAGGCACTTGCAGACAGCCTCGCTGGAGTGTGGGGGTGGTTGCACGCTGTTGTGGTTGCTGCCACAGTTTCTGTGCGTGCGTGTGCACGTATGAGCAAGATGTAGGAAAGAGCTTGCTGTAGAAGAGTGGTTAGCACTTGAGATGTGGGGGAGGGGGAAGGTTGGGAGATGGAGAGGGCAGCAGCTCATGGAAAAAGGAGAGGGCTTAGGAAAGAAAGGACGGGAACGAGACGGGGAGGAAGAGCATGAGAGAGAGAGAGAATACAAGTGGAGGGGGAGGTTGAGAGAATGCATTAGCTGGCTGTAACAGGCTTCAGGCGGTTCTTGGACCTCAGTTGGCTGGTAACTT